>NC_137874.1:172736-772736 GCF_963924005.1 Protomyctophum bolini | reverse complement strand
AGAGTTTAACTCTGGGAACACTAATCACTTTTCCTTACATCCTCCTCAAATGTGCCCGTCTGCTTTGCCTGCTTAGAGTTAAGAGCAAAGAGTAGGCATCAGCTAAACACAGTATTACCGGGTAGTGTGGCCGAGTGGTCTAAGGCGCTGGATTAAGGCTCCAGTCTCTCTGGAGGCGTGGGTTCAAATCCCACCACTGCCACAAATGTCCAAACTTTGGTTTCACATGTCTGGGACTTCTGCAGATGCCCAAGAGCTAGTCAGAAAGAAACTAATCTGAGTTCCCAGAGTATTTGGCCACTAGGGGGCCGAGAAAGAAAGTCACTAATCTCTGGAGATGAATTCACAGTAATATCAGATTGCTCGTAATGGATGTCTACCCTTAGGTTTCACTTGACTATACATTATGTACATTTGGCTAACAATTTGCACTGCATAAATACCTAATCTATAGAGATTGTAGGATCCATTTCCATCTTGCATAGTAACTCAGAGCAGAGTGGCGCAGCGGAAGCGTGCTGGGCCCATAACCCAGAGGTCGATGGATCGAAACCATCCTCTGCTATCTCTATTGGCAAATCATGTATTCTAGTTCTCAGCACTTACTAACCACAACATCAATCTGCTATCGTTCCGATTTCATGATGTTTCCTATTGTTTGTGTCTTTATGGAGTTGTGGCCTCAAATGCCACCACTGCCAACACTGCTTTATAAATATGCCTTATACACATGTATTAGACCATGAACAAGCTATTTAAATCATGATTTACGACTCACTTCACAAACGATAGAAAAGTAGGATGAGTTGGAAACATGGCTTGTATTGAAAGTCATTGTAGTGGAGTGGGATGTATCGCGAGAGTTGAGGTGTGAGATGGGGAAGCAGGAAGTAGAGAGAGGAGGACCGGTAGAAAGCCGGGAGCTGTAAGATGGACTGAAACCAACCTGTTGATTTAATAAAGTAACTATCTTCAAAGAACTGTATCTTCATTGACCGACACTACATTGGCGACGAGGATAAAAAGGAATTATGGCGTCCGCTTATGTTCAGCTATCGCCGCCGCCTCCGTTGAACTTGGAAGCATCGGATCTGTACACAGAATACAAGTTATGGAAGGACTCGTACACTATCTTTGAAATAGCCAGCGGCTGCGGCAATGATGGAGCTGATGATGCCGTCAGGAGAGCTACACTACTACATTGCATTGGAGCACCGACTCAGAGGATCTTTGCCAACCTCCCGGGACCCAAAGGTACATATACTGAAGCAGTTGCTGCTCTTGACAGATATTTCACGCCACGGCGGAACGTGGTGTTGGAACGACACAAGTTTAGGCAGCGAGCTCAAGGCACGGAGGAGCCTATTGATGCCTTTGTTAACTCATTGAGGGAATTGGCGAAGTCATGTGAATTTGGAACACTGGAAAATGACATGCTGAGGGATCAAATCGTGGAAAAGTGTGCAATGAAGAGGCTAAGGGACAAATTATTGCAGGAGGAAGATTTAACTATGGACAGAGCTCTTAATGTTGCTAGACTGTTTGAAGCAGCACATGCAGAGTCCAGAGTGTTCGCTGAAGACAGTGGGAGTGGCAGAGCTCGCGACAGTGTTAATTTCACCAGGAACGCACGTCACACTGCTCCCGCCCGCACAGAGAAAGCAAGAAACAGAGGCACGGATGAAGAACAGGGCAACAGCGACACCGTGTGTTTCAGGTGCGGCTTAACAACTCACACAGCAGATGATTGTGGAGCTAAAACGGCGAAATGCATGTACTGCAAGAAAATCGGACATTATGCTCGTGTTTGTAGAAAGAAAATGAACGCACAAAAAGAACAAAACCATGACAGGAAATATAAACCAGTGAGAGCAGTGGAGGACCCCTCAGACTCAGATTCAGATGAGTTTGTGCATGCAATAGATCCACAAGGAAAAGAAACCATAAGAATTAATGGGCAAAAGATAAAAATGGTCATAGATACAGGTAGTGGGAAAAATCTCATGGGGGAATGCCTGTATAATACAGTATTTTCGTCAAAAGTGGAATTGACACAGACCATGAAGAGGTTCTATCCATATGGCCAGAAGACCCCATTAAATTGTTTGGGTTACTTTAAAGCACAACTGGTATGGCAAGACAGTGTCATTACAGACAAGATTTATGTAATTGAAGGAAATGTGGAAACACTGATGGGCAGAAAATCTTGCTTTGCATTAAACATATTGACACCTGGGGGACAGGTGAATGTAAATGCAGTGGAGACAGACATATGCAGCCAATTGGCACAGGAGTACAAGTCACTCTTTAAAGGGCTGGGACAGATTACTGGCTACAGTCACAGGGTAACTGTTGATGAGAAAGTCCCACCCGTAGCACAGGGTTTGAGGAGAGTCCCGTACCCAATGATAGAAGCTGTGAACCAGGAACTAGACAAAATGCTGGAGGACGGTATCATAGAAGAGGTGAATGAAGGGTCTGAGTGGATTTCTAACATTCTAATTGTACCAAAGAAAGACACAAAAGAAGTGAGACTATGTGTAGATCTCAGAGAAGTAAACAAAGCTGTAATTCGAGAGAGACACCCAGTGCCAACTGTAGACAGTATACTGCAAGCAGTGCAGGGAGCAAAAATATTTGCTAAACTGGATGCTAGAAAAGGATTCTGGCAAGTGGAATTAGCACCAGAGTCAAGACACTTGACTACATTCATAACCCACAGAGGGTGCTACCGTTTCAGGAAGGTTCCCTTTGGGCTGTCAAGTGCACCTGAAGCATACCAGAAGGCTATGGACTCAATGCTGACAGGATTGCCAGGTGTTGTGTGCTACATGGATGATGTGACAATACATGCTGAAAACGGAAAAGAACTGGAACAGAGACTGAGACAAGTGCTACAGAGATGCAAAGACAGGGGTCTCACCCTCAATAGAGAGAAATGTGTTTTTGGATTACGCCAGATTGAGATGCTGGGACATGTGATCTCAGCAGAAGGCATAAAACCAGACCCCCAGAAAATAGAGGCTGTCTGTAATGCACCGAGACCTGAAAATGTGCAGCTGTTGCGCTCGTTCTTAGGCACATGTGGTTTTCTGATGAAATTTATTCCAGACTATGCCAATATATCAGAACCACTCAGGAGACTGACACGGAAGAGTCAAGAGTGGGAGTGGACATCAGAAACTGAGAAGTCATTCAAAGACATGAAAAGAGCACTGGTGAGTGAACCCTGCCTAGCATACTACAAGATCAATGCACCCACTGTGGTCATAAGTGATGCGAGCCCGGTGGGACTGGGCGCAGTCCTGCTGCAAGAACAGGAAGACGGACAGAATAAACCGATCGCTTATGCAAGCCGCTCACTGACTCCTACGGAGAGACGCTATTCCCAGATAGAGCGAGAGGCTCTAGGATGTGTATGGGCTGTCGAACGCTTTAGAACATATCTGTGGGGAGGCATGTTTACACTTCAGACTGATCACAAGCCTCTTATTTACATGTTCAACCCTGAGAAGGCTACACTGTTGCCACCCAGGATTCAGAGACTGGGATTGAGACTACAGCCATATGACTACAAGATTGAACACATTGTTGGAAAGTCTAACGTGGCAGACTCACTGTCAAGACTACCCTTACCAGACACAGAGGAAAACGGGTACGTTGAACCATATGTAGGAAAAGTGCTTTCAGTGACCATGCACGGCTTACAAGCAATGACACTTGAGGACATTAAACACTCCACGACAGAGGATGAAACGCTAAAGCAGCTCATGGCAATAGTGGAGGTGGGAAAATGGCCAGACCCGATTCCACTGGAACTGCAGCCTTATGACAGATGCTCGAGTGAGTTGTCTACATATGACGGACTGATACTGAGGGGGCACAGGATTGTGTTACCAAAACAGAAAGTGAAACAGGCACTGAAAATTGCACATGAAACTCACCAGGGTGTGGTCCGCACCAAGCAGTATCTGAGGAGCAAATTCTACTGGCCTAATATGGACCTAGATGTCGAGAGACTGGTCCGAAACTGCTCTGCTTGTGTGCTAAATCAACCGCTGCATGATGATCAACCCCTTCAACCACTCGAACTGCCCCCCAGACCCTGGACTAAGTTGGGCATCGACATAGTGGGCCCTATAGAGAACAGCCACATATTGACTCTGACAGATTACTACACTTCATTCCCAGAAGCAGTTGTCATAAATGACACATCCTCAGCCACAGTCATTAAGGAGCTGACACATATATTTGCACGTTTTGGATACCCCCTGGAGACCGTCACTGATAATGCCAAGACGTTTGTGGGAAACCTGTTTGAATCTTTCCTTGCTACATGCGGGATCAAGCACATACGTGCATCACCGTACTATCCAAGATCAAATGGGAAAATTGAACGGTTCCACAGATATCTTAAAAAGGCCTTCAGAGCAGCTGAAAGTGAAGGAAAGAAATGGAGGGAGGAACTCCCAAATATCCTTTTAGCATATCGCTCGACGCCCCACAGGGCATCGGGGGAAACACCAGCCATGCTCATGTTTGGACGTGACATTCGCACCAAGCTACCCAACCTGGTGGATGAGGAGGAAAGGTCAAAGGACATTCAAAAACATCACAGAGAATACACAGACAAAATGAAGGACTACGCTGACAGAACAAATAGAGCGAAGGAACACAATTTCAAAGTTGGAGACCTGGTCCATGTCGCCAGTAGAGACAATGGAAAACTGGACACTAGATTCAGAGACGCTCGCTATGTGCTCCTGAGAAACACCTCTGACAATTCATTTGAACTGATAAACACACAGGATGGCTCTAGGGTTACAAGGAATGTTAAACATCTGCGCCATGCTCCTGTGGAAATGGACTTTGATTTCGCTATGCCAGCAGAAGCACAGGCAGGCATTGGAGTACCAGCGGATGAGGAAACCGGAGGTTTGGACATGCAGGACATACCGAACACTGCAGAGTGTTCACCTAAAGTGATATCAGGCTCAGGCAATGACAGAGTTACTAGAGGGGGGGCGAGTTATCAGGAAGCCGACCCGATACAGAGACACTTAAGATAAGGGAACAAAGACACTGAATGCATATTGAGAACTGAAAAAAAAAAAGAATATATGTTATTTGGTTTCCATTGATTACAGGTGTTGACAATTAAAAAAAAAAAAAAAGAAAAGAATGTTGACTGTTCAGATTTTGCACTGTTTAATGTGTTTGAAATGTTACATTGTTGTTTGTAAAGACTAAGTCTTTTGGTTGGGTTCTGTAAAGTGTGGGTAACTTTAATTCTAACGAAGAGAGGGATGTAGTGGAGTGGGATGTATCGCGAGAGTTGAGGTGTGAGATGGGGAAGCAGGAAGTAGAGAGAGGAGGACCGGTAGAAAGCCGGGAGCTGTAAGATGGACTGAAACCAACCTGTTGATTTAATAAAGTAACTATCTTCAAAGAACTGTATCTTCATTGACCGACACTACAGTCATCAACAAACTATTAACTAATAAGTACTTCTTCACAGATTGTGGTAGCGTGGCCGAGCGGTCTAAGGCGCTGCGTTCAGGTCGCAGTCTCCCCTGGAGGCGTGGGTTCGAATCCCACCGCTGCCAGTTGAGTTTTTAGGTGCCAAATTCCAGTACCGAAACTTCAACACTAGCTCACTCCACTGCCGAGTTACCACTAGAGCCATATTCTGTGCCTTTGTACATAATCCATCATCTGCCAAGGCTGTAGACGACCTACCATTCTTTCTGAAGAGTTTAACTCTGGGAACACTAATCACTTTTCCTTACATCCTCCTCAAATGTGCCCGTCTGCTTTGCCTGCTTAGAGTTAAGAGCAAAGAGTAGGCATCAGCTAAACACAGTATTACCGGGTAGTGTGGCCGAGTGGTCTAAGGCGCTGGATTAAGTCTCCAGTCTCTCTGGAGGCGTGTGTTCAAATCCCACCATTGCCACAAATGTGCAAACTTTAGTTTCTGACTTCTGCAGATGCCCAAGAGCTAGTCAGAAAGAAACTAATCTGAGTTCCCAGAGATTTTGGCCACTAGGGGGGCGAGAAAGAAAGTCACTAATCTCTGGAGATGAATTCACAGTAATATCAGATTGCTCGTAATGGATGTCTACCCTTAGGTTTCACTTGACTATACATTATGTACATTTGGCTAACAATTTGCACTGCATAAATACCTAATCTATAGAGATTGTAGGATCCATTTCCATCTTGCATAGTAACTCAGAGCAGAGTGGCGCAGCGGAAGCGTGCTGGGCCCATAATCCAGAGGTCGATGGATCTAAACCATCCTCTGCTATCTCTATTGGCAAATCATGTATTCTAGTTCTCAGCACTTACTAACCACAACATCAATCTGCTATCGTTCCGATTTCATGATGTTTCCTATTGATGGCAAATACATGCAGTTTGTGTCTTTATGGAGTTGTGGCCTCAAATGCCACCACTGCCAACACTGCTTTATAAATATGCCTTATACACATGTATTAGACCATGAACAAGCTATTTAAATCATGATTTACGACTCACTTCACAAACGATAGAAAAGTAGGATGAGTTGGAAACATGGCTTGTATTGAAAGTCATCAACAAACTATTAACTAATAAGTACTTCTTCACAGATTGTGGTAGCGTGGCCGAGCGGTCTAAGACGCTGCGTTCAGGTCGCAGTCTCCCCTGGAGGCGTGGATTCGAATCCCACCGCTGCCAGTTGAGGTTTTAGGTGCCAAATTCCAGTACCGAAACTTCAACACTAGCTCACTCCACTGCCGAGTTACCACTAGAGCCATATTCTGTGCCTTTGTACATAATCCATCCTCTGCCAAGGCTGTAGACGACCTACCATTCTTTCTGAAGAGTTTAACTCTGGGAACACTAATCACTTTTCCTTACATCCTCCTCAAATGTGCCCGTCTGCTTTGCCTGCTTAGAGTTAAGAGCAAAGAGTAGGCATCAGCTAAACACAGTATTACCGGGTAGTGTGGCCGAGTGGTCTAAGGCGCTGGATTAAGGCTCCAGTCTCTCTGGAGGCGTGGGTTCAAATTAGAGTTCTCTTCGGGCCAGAAATTTGAAGCCCGGCACGGCCCGGCCCTAACTGGGTCAGCCCGAAACCCGGCCCGGCCCTAAAAAATACCATAATGTTAGGCCCGAAGCCCTATAAAGCCCGACAAAGAAAAAAAAGAACGCCACTTTTATTGCATGGCCAGCGCAGCAGCATGCGCCGTCAGTGAACCACTGACGGCGCATGCTGCTGCGCTGGCCATGCAATAAAGTGGCGTTCTTTTTTTTCTTTCAGTGTGTGTCTGTGTGAGAGTGAGAACGGAGTTCAATGGACTTATCGCCGAAATAAAGGATTTATGTAGCTCATTTATGTACCATTTCCATATCATTCTAATGGATTCCATTTCCAGTGGTGGTGAGTACTGTAGCTCCCCGTTTCCTCTGAAGTGAAGCTATGTCCAAGACCCCAAGTATCGTCCCCGTTCGGTGTCCAAAAGAACAAACATAGCCTACAAAGTTTACAAACAAATTAAACAATCCATGCACCCGCTCATGGCGTGTCTCGACAGCTTAGAGATCTGTTATTTTAAATCGGGCACATATAACGAGGAACGCCGCTGCCGCACTGAGGGACGGCGGTTATAATACTAATCATTTTGTAAATCAAATAGCCATTAGCCTGTAGCCTGCAGTGGACTGTAACATTGCGTGGTCAGATCATACACTACAGAATATGGATCGTTGGTGACTTATGACGTTGATTAGGCCTAATGATTAGGTTATTCATCGCAGCCAGCTGGGTTTAACGAGATGGCTCAGTGCAACTGTTTTTGTTATGTTGCAGTCTATCGTGTGATAATCCGATTGATTTATAAAACATTTAGCATTATGAACTGAAGCTCATTTGGTGCGCCGCAAAACAGAGGCCAGCCAGCGGTATAAACATTAAACAAGTTAACAACCACCCCAACGTTCACTTCTCTCTGCCTGCGCAGTCAGTAATCCATTCCAAGCCCCCCACCTCCACTCCTCCGTCTTCCTCCTGTCACAAGTGAATCGCCATAGCGCAGCCCTCTTCATAATAAATACATACTTGTAGGCTATATAGCCTACACATTACACAAATAACAGAATTGCTATTTTTATTATAATAACATTTTTGAAAAAAGAAAATAAGAAAATCACGGAAAATCACAGAGCCCGAGGCCCGGCCCGGCCCGTCTAATTAGCATATTTTTGGGGCCCGGCCCGGCCCTAAAATGTCGGGCCGGGCCGGGCCGGGTCGGGTTCGGGCAGAAAATGAGAACTCTAGTTCAAATCCCACCACTGCCACAAATGTCCAAACTTTGGTTTCACATGTCTGGGACTTCTGCAGATGCCCAAGAGCTAGTCAGAAAGAAACTAATCGTTCCCAGAGTTTTTGGCCACTAGGGGGGCGAGAAAGAAAGTCACTAATCTCTGGAGATGAATTCACAGTAATATCAGATTGCTCGTAATGGATGTCTACCCTTAGGTTTCACTTGACTATACATTATGTACATTTGGCTAACAATTTGCACTGCATAAGTACCTAATCTATAGAGATTGTAGGATCCATTTCCATCTTGCATAGTAACTCAGAGCAGAGTGGCGCAGCGGAAGCGTGCTGGGCCCATAACCCAGAGGTCGATGGATCGAAACCATCCTCTGCTATCTCTATTGGCAAATCATGTATTCTAGTTCTCAGCACTTACT
Source organism: Protomyctophum bolini (assembly GCF_963924005.1). Taxonomy (NCBI): domain Eukaryota; kingdom Metazoa; phylum Chordata; class Actinopteri; order Myctophiformes; family Myctophidae; genus Protomyctophum; species Protomyctophum bolini. The sequence goes on along the minus strand of NC_137874.1, from coordinate 763,994 downwards.
AACCACAACATCAATCTGCTATCGTTCCGATTTCATGATGTTTCCTATTGATGGCAAATACATGCAGTTTGTGTCTTTATGGAGTTGTGGCCTCAAATGCCACCACTGCCAACACTGCTTTATAAATATGCCTTATACACATGTATTAGACCATGAACAAGCTATTTAAATCATGATTTACGACTCACTTCACAAACGATAGAAAAGTAGGATGAGTTGGAAACATGGCTTGTATTGAAAGTCATTGTAGTGGAGTGGGATGTATCGCGAGAGTTGAGGTGTGAGATGGGGAAGCAGGAAGTAGAGAGAGGAGGACCGGTAGAAAGCCGGGAGCTGTAAGATGGACTGAAACCAACCTGTTGATTTAATAAAGTAACTATCTTCAAAGAACTGTATCTTCATTGACCGACACTACATTGGCGACGAGGATAAAAAGGAATTATGGCGTCCGCTTATGTTCAGCTATCGCCGCCGCCTCCGTTGAACTTGGAAGCATCGGATCTGTACACAGAATACAAGTTATGGAAGGACTCGTACACTATCTTTGAAATAGCCAGCGGCTGCGGCAATGATGGAGCTGATGATGCCGTCAGGAGAGCTACACTACTACATTGCATTGGAGCACCGACTCAGAGGATCTTTGCCAACCTCCCGGGACCCAAAGGTACATATACTGAAGCAGTTGCTGCTCTTGACAGATATTTCACGCCACGGCGGAACGTGGTGTTGGAACGACACAAGTTTAGGCAGCGAGCTCAAGGCACGGAGGAGCCTATTGATGCCTTTGTTAACTCATTGAGGGAATTGGCGAAGTCATGTGAATTTGGAACACTGGAAAATGACATGCTGAGGGATCAAATCGTGGAAAAGTGTGCAATGAAGAGGCTAAGGGACAAATTATTGCAGGAGGAAGATTTAACTATGGACAGAGCTCTTAATGTTGCTAGACTGTTTGAAGCAGCACATGCAGAGTCCAGAGTGTTCGCTGAAGACAGTGGGAGTGGCAGAGCTCGCGACAGTGTTAATTTCACCAGGAACGCACGTCACACTGCTCCCGCCCGCACAGAGAAAGCAAGAAACAGAGGCACGGATGAAGAACAGGGCAACAGCGACACCGTGTGTTTCAGGTGCGGCTTAACAACTCACACAGCAGATGATTGTGGAGCTAAAACGGCGAAATGCATGTACTGCAAGAAAATCGGACATTATGCTCGTGTTTGTAGAAAGAAAATGAACGCACAAAAAGAACAAAACCATGACAGGAAATATAAACCAGTGAGAGCAGTGGAGGACCCCTCAGACTCAGATTCAGATGAGTTTGTGCATGCAATAGATCCACAAGGAAAAGAAACCATAAGAATTAATGGGCAAAAGATAAAAATGGTCATAGATACAGGTAGTGGGAAAAATCTCATGGGGGAATGCCTGTATAATACAGTATTTTCGTCAAAAGTGGAATTGACACAGACCATGAAGAGGTTCTATCCATATGGCCAGAAGACCCCATTAAATTGTTTGGGTTACTTTAAAGCACAACTGGTATGGCAAGACAGTGTCATTACAGACAAGATTTATGTAATTGAAGGAAATGTGGAAACACTGATGGGCAGAAAATCTTGCTTTGCATTAAACATATTGACACCTGGGGGACAGGTGAATGTAAATGCAGTGGAGACAGACATATGCAGCCAATTGGCACAGGAGTACAAGTCACTCTTTAAAGGGCTGGGACAGATTACTGGCTACAGTCACAGGGTAACTGTTGATGAGAAAGTCCCACCCGTAGCACAGGGTTTGAGGAGAGTCCCGTACCCAATGATAGAAGCTGTGAACCAGGAACTAGACAAAATGCTGGAGGACGGTATCATAGAAGAGGTGAATGAAGGGTCTGAGTGGATTTCTAACATTCTAATTGTACCAAAGAAAGACACAAAAGAAGTGAGACTATGTGTAGATCTCAGAGAAGTAAACAAAGCTGTAATTCGAGAGAGACACCCAGTGCCAACTGTAGACAGTATACTGCAAGCAGTGCAGGGAGCAAAAATATTTGCTAAACTGGATGCTAGAAAAGGATTCTGGCAAGTGGAATTAGCACCAGAGTCAAGACACTTGACTACATTCATAACCCACAGAGGGTGCTACCGTTTCAGGAAGGTTCCCTTTGGGCTGTCAAGTGCACCTGAAGCATACCAGAAGGCTATGGACTCAATGCTGACAGGATTGCCAGGTGTTGTGTGCTACATGGATGATGTGACAATACATGCTGAAAACGGAAAAGAACTGGAACAGAGACTGAGACAAGTGCTACAGAGATGCAAAGACAGGGGTCTCACCCTCAATAGAGAGAAATGTGTTTTTGGATTACGCCAGATTGAGATGCTGGGACATGTGATCTCAGCAGAAGGCATAAAACCAGACCCCCAGAAAATAGAGGCTGTCTGTAATGCACCGAGACCTGAAAATGTGCAGCTGTTGCGCTCGTTCTTAGGCACATGTGGTTTTCTGATGAAATTTATTCCAGACTATGCCAATATATCAGAACCACTCAGGAGACTGACACGGAAGAGTCAAGAGTGGGAGTGGACATCAGAAACTGAGAAGTCATTCAAAGACATGAAAAGAGCACTGGTGAGTGAACCCTGCCTAGCATACTACAAGATCAATGCACCCACTGTGGTCATAAGTGATGCGAGCCCGGTGGGACTGGGCGCAGTCCTGCTGCAAGAACAGGAAGACGGACAGAATAAACCGATCGCTTATGCAAGCCGCTCACTGACTCCTACGGAGAGACGCTATTCCCAGATAGAGCGAGAGGCTCTAGGATGTGTATGGGCTGTCGAACGCTTTAGAACATATCTGTGGGGAGGCATGTTTACACTTCAGACTGATCACAAGCCTCTTATTTACATGTTCAACCCTGAGAAGGCTACACTGTTGCCACCCAGGATTCAGAGACTGGGATTGAGACTACAGCCATATGACTACAAGATTGAACACATTGTTGGAAAGTCTAACGTGGCAGACTCACTGTCAAGACTACCCTTACCAGACACAGAGGAAAACGGGTACGTTGAACCATATGTAGGAAAAGTGCTTTCAGTGACCATGCACGGCTTACAAGCAATGACACTTGAGGACATTAAACACTCCACGACAGAGGATGAAACGCTAAAGCAGCTCATGGCAATAGTGGAGGTGGGAAAATGGCCAGACCCGATTCCACTGGAACTGCAGCCTTATGACAGATGCTCGAGTGAGTTGTCTACATATGACGGACTGATACTGAGGGGGCACAGGATTGTGTTACCAAAACAGAAAGTGAAACAGGCACTGAAAATTGCACATGAAACTCACCAGGGTGTGGTCCGCACCAAGCAGTATCTGAGGAGCAAATTCTACTGGCCTAATATGGACCTAGATGTCGAGAGACTGGTCCGAAACTGCTCTGCTTGTGTGCTAAATCAACCGCTGCATGATGATCAACCCCTTCAACCACTCGAACTGCCCCCCAGACCCTGGACTAAGTTGGGCATCGACATAGTGGGCCCTATAGAGAACAGCCACATATTGACTCTGACAGATTACTACACTTCATTCCCAGAAGCAGTTGTCATAAATGACACATCCTCAGCCACAGTCATTAAGGAGCTGACACATATATTTGCACGTTTTGGATACCCCCTGGAGACCGTCACTGATAATGCCAAGACGTTTGTGGGAAACCTGTTTGAATCTTTCCTTGCTACATGCGGGATCAAGCACATACGTGCATCACCGTACTATCCAAGATCAAATGGGAAAATTGAACGGTTCCACAGATATCTTAAAAAGGCCTTCAGAGCAGCTGAAAGTGAAGGAAAGAAATGGAGGGAGGAACTCCCAAATATCCTTTTAGCATATCGCTCGACGCCCCACAGGGCATCGGGGGAAACACCAGCCATGCTCATGTTTGGACGTGACATTCGCACCAAGCTACCCAACCTGGTGGATGAGGAGGAAAGGTCAAAGGACATTCAAAAACATCACAGAGAATACACAGACAAAATGAAGGACTACGCTGACAGAACAAATAGAGCGAAGGAACACAATTTCAAAGTTGGAGACCTGGTCCATGTCGCCAGTAGAGACAATGGAAAACTGGACACTAGATTCAGAGACGCTCGCTATGTGCTCCTGAGAAACACCTCTGACAATTCATTTGAACTGATAAACACACAGGATGGCTCTAGGGTTACAAGGAATGTTAAACATCTGCGCCATGCTCCTGTGGAAATGGACTTTGATTTCGCTATGCCAGCAGAAGCACAGGCAGGCATTGGAGTACCAGCGGATGAGGAAACCGGAGGTTTGGACATGCAGGACATACCGAACACTGCAGAGTGTTCACCTAAAGTGATATCAGGCTCAGGCAATGACAGAGTTACTAGAGGGGGGGCGAGTTATCAGGAAGCCGACCCGATACAGAGACACTTAAGATAAGGGAACAAAGACACTGAATGCATATTGAGAACTGAAAAAAAAAAAGAATATATGTTATTTGGTTTCCATTGATTACAGGTGTTGACAATTAAAAAAAAAAAAAAAGAAAAGAATGTTGACTGTTCAGATTTTGCACTGTTTAATGTGTTTGAAATGTTACATTGTTGTTTGTAAAGACTAAGTCTTTTGGTTGGGTTCTGTAAAGTGTGGGTAACTTTAATTCTAACGAAGAGAGGGATGTAGTGGAGTGGGATGTATCGCGAGAGTTGAGGTGTGAGATGGGGAAGCAGGAAGTAGAGAGAGGAGGACCGGTAGAAAGCCGGGAGCTGTAAGATGGACTGAAACCAACCTGTTGATTTAATAAAGTAACTATCTTCAAAGAACTGTATCTTCATTGACCGACACTACAGTCATCAACAAACTATTAACTAATAAGTACTTCTTCACAGATTGTGGTAGCGTGGCCGAGCGGTCTAAGGCGCTGCGTTCAGGTCCCAGTCTCCCCTGGAGGTGTGGGTTCGAATCCCACCGCTGCCAGTTGAGTTTTTAGGTGCCAAATTCCAGTACCGAAACTTCAACACTAGCTCACTCCACTGCCGAGTTACCACTAGAGCCATATTCTGTGCCTTTGTACATAATCCATCATCTGCCAAGGCTGTAGACGACCTACCATTCTTTCTGAAGAGTTTAACTCTGGGAACACTAATCACTTTTCCTTACATCCTCCTCAAATGTGCCCGTCTGCTTTGCCTGCTTAGAGTTAAGAGCAAAGAGTAGGCATCAGCTAAACACAGTATTACCGGGTAGTGTGGCCGAGTGGTCTAAGGCGCTGGATTAAGTCTCCAGTCTCTCTGGAGGCGTGTGTTCAAATCCCACCATTGCCACAAATGTGCAAACTTTAGTTTCACATGTCTGGGACTTCTGCAGATGCCCAAGAGCTAGTCAGAAAGAAACTAATCTGAGTTCCCAGAGATTTTGGCCACTAGGGGGGCGAGAAAGAAAGTCACTAATCTCTGGAGATGAATTCACAGTAATATCAGATTGCTCGTAATGGATGTCTACCCTTAGGTTTCACTTGACTATACATTATGTACATTTGGCTAACAATTTGCACTGCATAAATACCTAATCTATAGAGATTGTAGGATCCATTTCCATCTTGCATAGTAACTCAGAGCAGAGTGGCGCAGCGGAAGCGTGCTGGGCCCATAATCCAGAGGTCGATGGATCTAAACCATCCTCTGCTATCTCTATTGGCAAATCATGTATTCTAGTTCTCAGCACTTACTAACCACAACATCAATCTGCTATCGTTCCGATTTCATGATGTTTCCTATTGATGGCAAATACATGCAGTTTGTGTCTTTATGGAGTTGTGGCCTCAAATGCCACCACTGCCAACACTGCTTTATAAATATGCCTTATACACATGTATTAGACCATGAACAAGCTATTTAAATCATGATTTACGACTCACTTCACAAACGATAGAAAAGTAGGATGAGTTGGAAACATCGCTTGTATTGAAAGTCATCAACAAACTATTAACTAATAAGTACTTCTTCACAGATTGTGGTAGAGTGGCCAAGCGGTCTAAGGCGCTGCGTTCAGGTCGCAGTCTCCCCTGGAGGTGTGGGTTCGAATCCCACCGCTGCCAGTTGAGGTTTTAGGTGACAAATTCCAGTACCGAAACTTCAACACTAGCTCACTCCACTGCCGAGTTACCACTAGAGCCATATTCTGTGCCTTTGTACATAATCCATCCTCTGCCAAGGCTTTAGACGACCCACCAATTCTTTCTGAAGAGTTTAACTCTGGGAACACTAATCACTTTTCCTTACATCCTCCTCAAATGTGCCCGTCTGCTTTGCCTGCTTAGAGTTAAGAGCAAAGAGTAGGCATCAGCTAAACACAGTATTACCGGGTAGTGTGGCCGAGTGGTCTAAGGCGCTGGATTAAGGCTCCAGTCTCTCTGGAGGCGTGGGTTCAAATCCCACCACTGCCACAAATGTGCAAGCTTTGGTTTCACATGTCTGGGACTTCTGCAGATGCCCAAGAGCTAGTCAGAAAGAAACTAATCTGAGTTCCCAGAGTATTTGGCCACTATGGGGGCGAGAAAGAAAGTCACTAATCTCTGGAGATGAATTCACAGTAATATCAGATTGCTCGTAATGGATGTCTACCCTTAGGTTTCACTTGACTATACATTATGTACATTTGGCTAACAATTTGCACTGCATAAATACCTAATCTATAGAGATTGTAGGATCCATTTCCATCTTGCATAGTAACTCAGAGCAGAGTGGAGCAGCGGAAGCGTGCTGGGCCCATAACCCAGAGGTCGATGGATCGAAACCATCCTCTGCTATCTCTATTGGCAAATCATGTATTCTAGTTCTCAGCACTTACTAACCACAACATCAATCTGCTATCGTTCCGATTTCATGATGTTTCCTATTGATGGCAAATACATGCAGTTTGTGTCTTTATGGAGTTGTGGCCTCAAATGCCACCACTACCAACACTGCTTTATAAATATGCCTTATACACATGTATTAGACCATGAACAAGCTATTTAAATCATGATTTACGACTCACTTCACAAACGATAGAAAAGTAGGATGAGTTGGAAACATGGCTTGTATTGAAAGTCATCAACAAACTATTAACTAATAAGTACTTCTTCACAGATTGTGGTAGCGTGGCCGAGCGGTCTAAGGCGCTGCGTTCAGGTCGCAGTCTCCCCTGGAGGAGTGTGTTCGAATCCCACCGCTGCCAGTTGCGGTTTTAGGTGCCAAATTCCAGTACCGAAACTTCAACACTAGCTCACTCCACTGCCGAGTTACCACTAGAGCCATATGCTGTGCCTTTGTACATAATCCATCCTCTGCCAAGGCTGTAGACGACCTACCATTCTTTCTGAAGAGTTTAACTCTGGGAACACTAATAACTTTTCCTTACATCCTCCTCAAATGTGCCCGTCTGCTTTGCCTGCTTAGAGTTAAGAGCAAAGAGTAGGCATCAGCTAAACACAGTATTACCGGGTAGTGTGGCCGAGTGGTCTAAGGCGCTGGATTAAGGCTCCAGTCTCTCTGGAGGCGTGGGTTCAAATCCCACCACTGCCACAAATGTGCAAACTTTGGTTTCACATGTCTGGGACTTCTGCAGATGCCCAAGAGCTAGTCAGAAAGAAACTAATCTGAGTTCCCAGAGTTTTTGGCCACTAGGGGGGCGAGAAAGAAAGTCACTAATCTCTGGAGATGAATTCACAGTAATATCAGATTGCTCGTAATGGATGTCTACCCTTAGGTTTCACTTGACTATACATTATGTACATTTGGCTAACAATTTGCACTGCATAAATACCTAATCTATAGAGATTGTAGGATCCATTTCCATCTTGCATAGTAACTCAGAGCAGAGTGGCGCAGCGGAAGTGTGCTGGGCCCATAACCCAGAGGTCGATGGATCGAAACCATCCTCTGCTATCTCTATTGGCAAATCATGTATTCTAGTTCTCAGCACTTACTAACCACAACATCAATCTGCTATCGTTCCGATTTCATGATGTTTCCTATTGATGGCAAATACATGCAGTTTGTGTCTTTATGGAGTTGTGGCCTCAAATGCCACCACTGCCAACACTGCTTTATAAATATGCCTTATACACATGTATTAGACCATGAACAAGCTATTTAAATCATGATTTACGACTCACTTCACAAACGATAGAAATGTAGGATGAGTTGGAAACATGGCTTGTATTGAAAGTCATCAACAAACTATTAACTAATAAGTACTTCTTCACAGATTGTGGTAGCGTGGCCGAGCGGTCTAAGGCGCTGTGTTCAGGTCGCAGTCTCCCCTGGAGGTGTGGGTTCGAATCCCACCGCTGCCAGTTGTGGTTTTAGGTGCCAAATTCCAGTACCGAAACTTCAACACTAGCTCACTCCACTGCCGAGTTACCACTAGAGCCATATGCTGTGCCTTTGTACATAATCCATCCTCTGCCAAGGCTGTAGACGACCTACCATTCTTTCTGAAGAGTTTAACTCTGGGAACACTAATAACTTTTCCTTACATCCTCCTCAAATGTGCCCGTCTGCTTTGCCTGCTTAGAGTTAAGAGCAAATAGTAGGCATCAGCTAAACACAGTATTACCGGGTAGTGTGGCCGAGTGGTCTAAGGCGCTGGATTAAGGCTCCAGTCTCTCTGGAGGCGTGGGTTCAAATCCCACCACTGCCACAAATGTGCAAACTTTGGTTTCACATGTCTGGGACTTCTGCAGATGCCCAAGAGCTAGTCAGAAAGAAACTAATCTGAGTTCCCAGAGTTTTTGGCCACTAGGGGGGCGAGAAAGAAAGTCACTAATCTCTGGAGATGAATTCACAGTAATATCAGATTGCTCGTAATGGATGTCTACCCTTAGGTTTCACTTGACTATACATTATGTACATTTGGCTAACAATTTGCACTGCATAAATACCTAATCTATAGAGATTGTAGGATCCATTTCCATCTTGCATAGTAACTCAGAGCAGAGTGGCGCAGCGGAAGCGTGCTGGGCCCATAACCCAGAGGTCGATGGATCGAAACCATCCTCTGCTATCTCTATTGGCAAATCATGTATTCTAGTTCTCAGCACTTACTAACCACAACATCAATCTGCTATCGTTCCGATTTCATGATGTTTCCTATTGATGGCAAATACATGCAGTTTGTGTCTTTATGGAGTTGTGGCCTCAAATGCCACCACTGCCAACACTGCTTTATAAATATGCCTTATACACATGTATTAGACCATGAACAAGCTATTTAAATCATGATTTACGACTCACTTCACAAACGATAGAAAAGTAGGATGAGTTGGAAACATCGCTTGTATTGAAAGTCATCAACAAACTATTAACTAATAAGTACTTCTTCACAGATTGTGGTAGAGTGGCCAAGCGGTCTAAGGCGCTGCGTTCAGGTCGCAGTCTCCCCTGGAGGTGTGGGTTCGAATCCCACCGCTGCCAGTTGAGGTTTTAGGTGACAAATTCCAGTACCGAAACTTCAACACTAGCTCACTCCACTGCCGAGTTACCACTAGAGCCATATTCTGTGCCTTTGTACATAATCCATCCTCTGCCAAGGCTTTAGACGACCCACCAATTCTTTCTGAAGAGTTTAACTCTGGGAACACTAATCACTTTTCCTTACATCCTCCTCAAATGTGCCCGTCTGCTTTGCCTGCTTAGAGTTAAGAGCAAAGAGTAGGCATCAGCTAAACACAGTATTACCGGGTAGTGTGGCCGAGTGGTCTAAGGCGCTGGATTAAGGCTCCAGTCTCTCTGGAGGCGTGGGTTCAAATCCCACCACTGCCACAAATGTGCAAGCTTTGGTTTCACATGTCTGGGACTTCTGCAGATGCCCAAGAGCTAGTCAGAAAGAAACTAATCTGAGTTCCCAGAGTATTTGGCCACTATGGGGGCGAGAAAGAAAGTCACTAATCTCTGGAGATGAATTCACAGTAATATCAGATTGCTCGTAATGGATGTCTACCCTTAGGTTTCACTTGACTATACATTATGTACATTTGGCTAACAATTTGCACTGCATAAATACCTAATCTATAGAGATTGTAGGATCCATTTCCATCTTGCATAGTAACTCAGAGCAGAGTGGAGCAGCGGAAGCGTGCTGGGCCCATAACCCAGAGGTCGATGGATCGAAACCATCCTCTGCTATCTCTATTGGCAAATCATGTATTCTAGTTCTCAGCACTTACTAACCACAACATCAATCTGCTATCGTTCCGATTTCATGATGTTTCCTATTGATGGCAAATACATGCAGTTTGTGTCTTTATGGAGTTGTGGCCTCAAATGCCACCACTACCAACACTGCTTTATAAATATGCCTTATACACATGTATTAGACCATGAACAAGCTATTTAAATCATGATTTACGACTCACTTCACAAACGATAGAAAAGTAGGATGAGTTGGAAACATGGCTTGTATTGAAAGTCATCAACAAACTATTAACTAATAAGTACTTCTTCACAGATTGTGGTAGCGTGGCCGAGCGGTCTAAGGCGCTGCGTTCAGGTCGCAGTCTCCCCTGGAGGAGTGTGTTCGAATCCCACCGCTGCCAGTTGCGGTTTTAGGTGCCAAATTCCAGTACCGAAACTTCAACACTAGCTCACTCCACTGCCGAGTTACCACTAGAGCCATATGCTGTGCCTTTGTACATAATCCATCCTCTGCCAAGGCTGTAGACGACCTACCATTCTTTCTGAAGAGTTTAACTCTGGGAACACTAATAACTTTTCCTTACATCCTCCTCAAATGTGCCCGTCTGCTTTGCCTGCTTAGAGTTAAGAGCAAAGAGTAGGCATCAGCTAAACACAGTATTACCGGGTAGTGTGGCCGAGTGGTCTAAGGCGCTGGATTAAGGCTCCAGTCTCTCTGGAGGCGTGGGTTCAAATCCCACCACTGCCACAAATGTGCAAACTTTGGTTTCACATGTCTGGGACTTCTGCAGATGCCCAAGAGCTAGTCAGAAAGAAACTAATCTGAGTTCCCAGAGTTTTTGGCCACTAGGGGGGCGAGAAAGAAAGTCACTAATCTCTGGAGATGAATTCACAGTAATATCAGATTGCTCGTAATGGATGTCTACCCTTAGGTTTCACTTGACTATACATTATGTACATTTGGCTAACAATTTGCACTGCATAAATACCTAATCTATAGAGATTGTAGGATCCATTTCCATCTTGCATAGTAACTCAGAGCAGAGTGGCGCAGCGGAAGCGTGCTGGGCCCATAACCCAGAGGTCGATGGATCGAAACCATCCTCTGCTATCTCTATTGGCAAATCATGTATTCTAGTTCTCAGCACTTACTAACCACAACATCAATCTGCTATCGTTCCGATTTCATGATGTTTCCTATTGATGGCAAATACATGCAGTTTGTGTCTTTATGGAGTTGTGGCCTCAAATGCCACCACTGCCAACACTGCTTTATAAATATGCCTTATACACATGTATTAGACCATGAACAAGCTATTTAAATCATGATTTACGACTCACTTCACAAACGATAGAAATGTAGGATGAGTTGGAAACATGGCTTGTATTGAAAGTCATCAACAAACTATTAACTAATAAGTACTTCTTCACAGATTGTGGTAGCGTGGCCGAGCGGTCTAAGGCGCTGTGTTCAGGTCGCAGTCTCCCCTGGAGGTGTGGGTTCGAATCCCACCGCTGCCAGTTGTGGTTTTAGGTGCCAAATTCCAGTACCGAAACTTCAACACTAGCTCACTCCACTGCCGAGTTACCACTAGAGCCATATGCTGTGCCTTTGTACATAATCCATCCTCTGCCAAGGCTGTAGACGACCTACCATTCTTTCTGAAGAGTTTAACTCTGGGAACACTAATAACTTTTCCTTACATCCTCCTCAAATGTGCCCGTCTGCTTTGCCTGCTTAGAGTTAAGAGCAAATAGTAGGCATCAGCTAAACACAGTATTACCGGGTAGTGTGGCCGAGTGGTCTAAGGCGCTGGATTAAGGCTCCAGTCTCTCTGGAGGCGTGGGTTCAAATCCCACCACTGCCACAAATGTGCAAACTTTGGTTTCACATGTCTGGGACTTCTGCAGATGCCCAAGAGCTAGTCAGAAAGAAACTAATCTGAGTTCCCAGAGTTTTTGGCCACTAGGGGGGCGAGAAAGAAAGTCACTAATCTCTGGAGATGAATTCACAGTAATATCAGATTGCTCGTAATGGATGTCTACCCTTAGGTTTCACTTGACTATACATTATGTACATTTGGCTAACAATTTGCACTGCATAAATACCTAATCTATAGAGATTGTAGGATCCATTTCCATCTTGCATAGTAACTCAGAGCAGAGTGGCGCAGCGGAAGCGTGCTGGGCCCATAACCCAGAGGTCGATGGATCGAAACCATCCTCTGCTATCTCTATTGGCAAATCATGTATTCTAGTTCTCAGCACTTACTAACCACAACATCAATCTGCTATCGTTCCGATTTCATGATGTTTCCTATTGATGGCAAATACATGCAGTTTGTGTCTTTATGGAGTTGTGGCCTCAAATGCCACCACTGCCAACACTGCTTTATAAATATGCCTTATACACATGTATTAGACCATGAACAAGCTATTTAAATCATGATTTACGACTCACTTCACAAACGATAGAAAAGTAGGATGAGTTGGAAACATGGCTTGTATTGAAAGTCATCAACAAACTATTAACTAATAAGTACTTCTTCACAGATTGTGGTAGCGTGGCCGAGCGGTCTAAGGCGCTGTGTTCAGGTCGCAGTCTCCCCTGGAGGTGTGGGTTCTAATCCCACCGCTGCCAGTTGTGGTTTTAGGTGCCAAATTCCAGTACCGAAACTTCAACACTAGCTCACTCCACTGCCGAGTTACCACTAGAGCCATATGCTGTGCCTTTGTACATAATCCATCCTCTGCCAAGGCTGTAGACGACCTACCATTCTTTCTGAAGAGTTTAACTCTGGGAACACTAATCACTTTTCCTTACATCCTCCTCAAATGTGCCCGTCTGCTTTGCCTGCTTAGAGTTAAGAGCAAAGAGTAGGCATCAGCTAAACACAGTATTACCGGGTAGTGTGGCCGAGTGGTCTAAGGCGCTGGATTAAGGCTCCAGTCTCTCTGGAGGCGTGTGTTCAAATCCCACCACTTCCACAAATGTGCAAACTTTAGTTTCACATGTCTGGGACTTCTGCAGATGCCCAAGAGCTAGTCAGAAAGAAACTAATCTGAGTTCCCAGAGTTTTTGGCCACTAGGGGGGCGAGAAAGAAAGTCACTAATCTCTGGAGATGAATTCACAGTAATATCAGATTGCTCGTAATGGATGTCTACCCTTAGGTTTCACTTGACTATACATTATGTACATTTGGCTAACAATTTGCACTGCATAAATACCTAATCTATAGAGATTGTAGGATCCATTTCCATCTTGCATAGTAACTCAGAGCAGAGTGGCGCAGCGGAAGCGTGCTGGGCCCATAACCCAGAGGTCGATGGATCGAAACCATCCTCTGCTATCTCTATTGGCAAATCATGTATTCTAGTTCTCAGCACTTACTAACCACAACATCAATCTGCTATCGTTCCGATTTCATGATGTTTCCTATTGATGGCAAATACATGCAGTTTGTGTCTTTATGGAGTTGTGGCCTCAAATGCCACCACTGCCAACACTGCTTTATAAATATGCCTTATACACATGTATTAGACCATGAACAAGCTATTTAAATGAGGGAGGGAGCTGAATGCTCACTCCAGCAGCAGTTCCAGCACACTGATTGGAGTATATTTTCCACCCAGGCCACCCAGCACTCCCTCACAGACATTGATTTATATACTGGCTCTGTTTTGGACTACATCAACAGATGTATAAACAATGTCACTACACACAAGAAAATAAAAACATTCCCCAATCAGAAGCCTTGGATGAATGCTGAGGTCCGCCTACTGCTAAAGGCACGAGACGCTGCTTTTAGGGCTGGTGACACGGAGGCCTACAGCTCAGCCAGGGCTAACCTGAAGAAGGGCATCTGGAGGGCCAAATATGCATATAAACTGCGGATAGAGGAGCACTTCAAAAACTCTGACTCTCGGCGCATGTGGCAAGGCATTCAGGCACTCACAGCATACAAACCCCATAACTCCACCCCCTCTTCCAGCAGCTCCTCTCTGCCCGACGAGCTGAACCACTTCTACGCTCGCTTCGACCGGGACAACAGGGAGACCGCCACCAAATCCAGCGTACCACCAGGTGACCATCCGCTCACGCTCTCTACCAGTGAGGTGTGCACCACACTGAGCAGGGTGAATGCACGGAAGGCTGCGGGCCCTGACGGCATTCCTGGTCGTGTACTAAGGGCATGCGCTGAGCAGCTGGCAGGAGTTTTCTGTGACATTTTCAACCTCTCTCTGTCTCAGGCAGTCATTCCTGTCTGTCTCAAAACAGCCACCATCGTGCCAGTACCAAAGCATTCCACAGCAACATGCCTGAATGACTTCCGCCCTCTGGCACTCACCCCCATCATCACCAAGTGCCTCGAGAGGCTGGTACTGGCTCACCTGAAAACCTGCCTACCCCCGACCCTGGACCCTCACCAGTATGCCTACCGTCACAACAGGTCAACTGAGGATGCCATCTCCACTGCAATACACACTGCCCTGACTCACCTGGAACTCCCCAACACCTATGTAAGGATGCTGTTCATTGATTTCAGCTCTGCATTCAATACCATCATCCCCTCTAAACTGGTCATCAAACTTCACCACCTTGGCATCAGCACCACACTCTGCAACTGGATTTTGGACTTTCTGACCAACAGACCCCAGTCGGTTAGGTTGGATAATCACACCTCCTCCACCCTGACACTGAACACCGGCGTACCACAGGGCTGTGTGCTTAGTCCTCTCCTCTACTCCCTCTTCACCTTTGACTGCGTTCCGGTGCATGGCTCCAACACCATCATCAAGTTCGCAGATGACACCACGGTGGTAGGCCTGATCAAAAACAACCATGAGTCGGCCTACAGGGAGGAGGTCCAGCACCTGACCGCGTGGTGCGCTGACAATAACCTGGCTCTCAACACCACGAAAACCAAGGAGCTAATTGTGGACTATAGGAGAACCAACCGCTGTGACCACACCCCGATCCACATCAACGGGGCGGTGGTGGAGCGGGTGTCCAGCTTTAAGTTCCTGGGTGTTCACCTCTCTGAGGACCTCTCATGGGCTCTCAACTGCTCCACCCTGTACAAGAAGGCGCAGCAGCGTCTCTATTTCCTGAGGAGACTGAGGAAGGCTCACCTTGACCCCCGGATTCTGGTGAACTTTTACCGCTGCACCATTGAGAGCATATTAACGAATTGCATCTCAGTTTGGTACAACAGCTGCACAGTGGCTGATCGGAAGGCCCTGCAACGGGTAGTAAAAACGGCCCAGTACATCATTGGCACCCAACTCCCGTCCATTGAGGATCTACAGCGCCAAAGATGTCTGCGTAGGGCGAGAGGCATCCTGAAAGACCCCTCTCACCCAAACCACAGACTATTTGCCCTTCTTCCATCCGGGAGGCGCTACAGATCCATTGGTTCCCGCACCAGTAGGCTCAGGAACAGCTTCTTTCCTGTTGCTGTCTCCCTGCTGAACTCTGCCCCTCTTCAATGACACTGAACTCTCATGCTCACACCATATACATACACTAGCATGTTATGGCTTATGGCTTGTGTGGGTGTGTATATACATGCATACTCCTCATTTCTATTTATACTTCATTATCTATTTTTCTATTTATTTACTATTTATTATATATTACTGTACATACTGTACATTATGTACATTCAACTACTAGTATATTTATTCCATTACTGCATTACTGTATTGCACTCTGGTTGGACGCCACCATTCATTTCATTGTCAAAGTATTTGTATACTATGTGCAGTGACAATAAATTGAATCTAATCTAAAATCATGATTTACGACTCACTTCACAAACGATAGAAAAGTAGAATGAGTTGGAAACATGGCTTGTATTGAAAGTCATCAACAAACTATTAACTAATAAGTACTTCTTCACAGATTGTGGTAGCGTGGCCGAGTGGTCTAAGGCGCTGCGTTCAGGTCGCAGTCTCCCATGGAGGCGTGGGTTCAAATCCCACCGCTGCCAGTTGAGGTTTTAGGTGCCAAATTCCAGTACCGAAACTTCAACACTAGCTCACTCCACTGCCGAGTTACCACTAGAGCCATATTCTGTGCCTTTGTACATAATCCATCCTCTGCCAAGGCTGTAGACGACCTACCATTCTTTCTGAAGAGTTTAACTCTGGGAACACTAATCACTTTTCCTTACATCCTCCTCAAATGTGCCCGTCTGCTTTGCCTGCTTAGAGTTAAGAGCAAAGAGTAGGCATCAGCTAAACACAGTATTACCGGGTAGTGTGGCCGAGTGGTCTAAGGCGCTCGATTAAGGCTCCAGTCTCTCTGGAGGCGTGCGTTCAAATCCCACCACTGCCACAAATGTGCAAACTTTGATTTGACATCTCTGGGACTTCTGCAGATGCCCAATAGCTAGTCAGAAAGAAACTAATCTGAGTTCCCAGAGTTTATGGCCACAAGGGGGGAGAGAAAGAAAGTCACTAATCTCTGGAGATGAATTCACTGTAATATCAGATTGCTCGTAATGGATGTCTACCCTTAGGTTTAACTTGACTATACATTATGTACATTTGGCTAACAATTTGCACTGCATAAATACCTAATCTATAGAGATTGTAGGATCCATTTCCATCTTGCATAATAACTCAGAGCAGAGTGGCGCAGCGGAAGCGTGCTGGGCCCATAACCCAGAGGTCGATGGATCGAAACCATCCTCTGCTATCTCTATTGGCAAATCATGTATTCTAGTTCTCAGCACTTACTAACCACAACATCAATATGCTATCGTTCCGATTTCATGATGATTCCTATTGATGGCAAATACATGCAGTTTGTGTCTTTATGGAGTTGTGGCCTCAAATACCACCACTGCCAACACTGCTTTATAAATATGCCCTATACACATGTGTTAGACCATGAACAAGCTATTAAATCATGATTTACGACTCACTTCACAAACGATAGAAAAGTAGAATGAGTTGGAAACATGGCTTGTATTGAAAGTCATCAACAAACTATTAACTAATAAGTACTTCTTCACAGATTGTGGTAGCGTGGCCGAGCGGTCTAAGGCGCTGCGTTCAGGTCGCAGTCTCCCCTGGAGGCGTGGGTTCAAATCCCACCGCTGCCAGTTGAGGTTTTAGGTGCCAAATTCCAGTACCGAAACTTCAACACTAGCTCACTCCACTGCCGAGTTACCACTAGAGCCATATGCTGTGCCTTTGTACATAATCCATCCTCTGCCAAGGCTGTAGACGACCTACCATTCTTTCTGAAGAGTTTAACTCTGGGAACACTAATCACTTTTCCTTACATCCTCCTCAAATGTGCCCGTCTGCTTTGCCTGCTTAGAGTTAAGAGCAAAGAGTAGGCATCAGCTAAACACAGTATTACCGGGTAGTGTGGCCGAGTGGTCTAAGGCGCTCGATTAAGGCTCCAGTCTCTCTGGAGGCGTGCGTTCAAATCCCACCACTGCCACAAATGTGCAAACTTTGGTTTCACATGTCTGGGACTTCTGCAGATGCCCAAGAGCTAGTCAGAAAGAAACTAATCTGAGTTCCCAGAGTTTTTGGCCACTAGGGGGGCGAGAAAGAAAGTCACTAATCTCTGGAGATGAATTCACAGTAATATCAGATTGCTCGTAATGGATGTCTACCCTTAGGTTTCACTTGACTATACATTATGTACATTTGCCTAACAATTTGCACTGCATAAATACCTAATCTATAGAGATTGTAGGATCCATTTCCATCTTGCATAGTAACTCAGAGCAGAGTGGCGCAGCGGAAGCGTGCTGGGCCCATAACCCAGAGGTCGATGAATCGAAACCATCCTCTGCTATCTCTATTGGCAAATCATGTATTCTAGTTCTCAGCACTTACTAACCACAACATCAATCTGCTATCGTTCCGATTTCATGATGTTTCCTATTGATGGCAAATACATGCAGTTTGTGTCTTTATGGAGTTGTGGCCTCAAATTCCACCACTGCCAACACTGCTTTATAAATATGCCTTATACACATGTATTAGACCATGAACAAGCTATTTAAATCATGATTTACGACTCACTTCACAAACGATAGAAAATTAGGATGAGTTGGAAACATGGCTTGTATTGAAAGTCATCAACAAACTATTAACTAATAAGTACTTCTTCACAGATTGTGGTAGCGTGGCCGAGCGGTCTAAGGCGCTGCGTTCAGGTCGCAGGCGCGCTTGGTCGAGTTCCATCTTCGTCCTTTTTTTGTTCCAAGTGTTCCAACATTGTTTCAACTTCCGGGCCACCGATTGGCCGGTGCCCGGATCGTGCAGGCTACCATTGGCTGGTTCCACCTGGGGTTCCAACCCAGGAGCCAATGGGGGCATGGTCCCGCCCCTACCTCTCAGTAATTCCAAAACAGCACGGCGGCGGCCATCTTGTTACAGTGTGCGGTGGATGGACGTATTCATAATTTTAATAAATCGTACAAGGTGTTTGGAAAATATTTAAAGGCAGCAGGGCTTTCTCCAGGGGCCAATAAGGGATCGATTTTAATTTGGAACATTTCTGTCCATTTTTGGCTTAGTTATGGACATGTAGTGTCTGTTAGCATGTTAGCTAGCTGCTGGATGATGATGCGGCGGCCATCTTGTTACAGTGTGCGGTGGATGGACGTATTCATAATTTTAATAAATCGTACAAGGTGTTTGGAAAATATTTAAAGGCAGCAGGGCTTTCTCCAGGGGCCAATAAGGGATCGATTTTAATTTGGAAAATTTCTGTCCATTTTTGGCTTAGTTATGGACATGTAGTATCTGTTAGCATGTTAGCTAGCTGCTGGATGATGAACAATGAACTCAAGTGTCACAAAGCAAAGCAACACGAAAAGCGATGGTAATAGTACTATTAGCCAGCTTCTGCTGACCTATATGGGGTGCGAGGCCCTGCATTGCTCAATAACCTGCTTTGATGACACTTTTGTCCTTTTGTATGTTTAAATCAAATGTCAAATTATAGTTCAAAGACACCAAGAAGATAGTCTGTGATTACAATATCAATTTAAAATGTAAGTCGCTCTGGATTAAGAGCGTCTGCTAAATGCCTAAATTGTAAATTGTCCCCTTGCGCTTAGGGTCCGGCCCATTCCTCTCTGTTATGTCATATGACGAGCATTCAGTTGAAGGTTTACTTGATTTAACTTTTAATATCACAATTATTGTAGCTAATCTAACTGAATCTGGAAGTCTTCCTTTATTAACACTTTAACTGCTACAGGTTCTAGCGGACCATGGCTTACTGGTGCTGAAGGGTTAACATGGGCTTTTTGAACTTTTTGGGGGGCCCACAGCGAGGGGCCTCTTATAGCGTGAATCACACCGCATAAATCAAAAGAAAGCCCAACTTGTCCACTTCAATTTTAAAAAAAAATTATGATTCTACCATCTTCCATTCTGGAGATATTGACCTTTTTCTAACACCTGCTTTTGCCTGCACGCTGCTTGTGAAAAAAAACAACAGAGATATGGAGGCCTGAAGTTGACAGACATTTCAGTTCAGTTTTTTTAGTTCAAAAGACCGATATAAAATTGAGCACAAATAATATCCTATACAAACCATATACCGAATGAAAGCCCTGAATGTCTACTTTTAGGAGGAAAACAGTACACATTGTACACATATACAGTTTGTCACTAATTGGCTATTGAATGCAGCTTGCGCCCACCAGAGAACTTTAGAGAAGGCATGGACCCGAAGAACTATTATTCACAAAATAAGGCCTATAGCGACATGTACATACTATATACCGTATGAAACAGTAGACTCTCTGCTTTCATAAGAAAAATACCACCCAGAAAAATCACACCCCTGTGAAGTGAGCAGTGCAATTGCACTGCTCACTTCACAGGGGTGTGATTTTTATTATTATTACAGTATTAGTATTTTTCTTATGAAAGCAGAGAGTCGACTGTTTCATACGGTATATAGTATGTACATGTCGCTATAGGCCTTATTTTGTGAATAATAGTTATTCAGGCCCATGCCATCTCTAAAGTTCTCTGAAAAAGATAATTTTAGAGAAAGCATGGACCTAACAACTAAATATTCACAAAATAAGGCCTATAGCGACATGTACATACTATATACCGTATGAAACAGAATACTCTCTGCTTTCATAAGAAAAATACTAATACTGTAATAATAATAGAAATCACACCCCAGTGAAGTGAGCAGTGCAATGTTGCACTGCTCACTTCACAACATTGCACTGCTCACTTCACAGGGGTGTGATTTTTATTATTACGAGTAAGACACGCGAACGCGGAAAGCGAACGCAGATCGTAAATTGCAATAACAATTAGAATAAATTACAGACATGATCTGCAGGGTGTCATAGTTAGTGCTTGGACCACGCCAGCTCCATATATGGTCACAAAAGACGCCATCACACTCATGTCACCATGACTCAGCCATAACCATATAAGGAGTCCCCAAAGCAGGACCACGCCATCACACTCATGTCACCATGACTCACAAATCACTCAGCTCCATATATGGGCACAAAAGGGCCAGGTCCACATATACAGTAAGCGAGACAGACAGACAGACACACACACACACACACACACACAGACAGACAGACAGACAGACAGACGTGATCTGCTAGGTCTCATAGTAAGTGCTCATTGCATTCGCAATTACAGTATTAGTTTTTTTCTTCAGAAAGCAGAGAGTCTTGATGCACATAATTATCTGATCATAAAACGGACTTGGAAACTTTCTTCTGCCTGCATCGTGGTCAGTCTCTCTCCTAAGTTGTTATAAAATATAAATCAGCCTCAATCGTAGCCCCATATGTGCCCTCTCCCTACGCTCATTGAACTCATTCTGTGATTCGAGCTACAATCGCAGTAACAGGGGGGGGGGGGCAACTAGGCTTTGAGGAAATGATCTTGCATAATCAACATTATTGTCGATTGTCGTGTGCCGCTCCAAACATGTCCAGACATACCACTAACCTCATCGATCCAGTCTCGCGTATCTATAAGGTGAGACGCGAGACTGGATCGGATTGTGTCTGGACATGTTTGGAAAAAAAAACAACGACGATCGTGGATGGATGCGGCAGAAGCAGAAGCAGCACGCAACGTGTTTGGAAGAAAAAAAACAACGGGAAAGCACCACCTGTCGTTGCAAGACAAACACCCGTATGTTGCTGATAGACAGATAATAATCGATCCGATTATGTCCTGCCGTTCATTTTATCACATTAGGTGCAGGGCAGGCTGCTCGACGGTGAGTTTATAATAGCCTGTTGTAACGAGAAAGGGGGGTGGATGGTTTGATGCGGCAGCAGCAGAAGCAGCACGCAACGTGTTTGGGAGGAAAAAAAAACCGAGAAAGCACCACCTGTCGTTGCAAGACAAACACCCGTATGTTGCTGATAGACAGATAATAATCGATCCGATTATGTCCTGCCGTTCATTTTATCACATTAGGTGCAGGGCAGGCTGCTCGACGGTGAGTTTATAATAGCCTGTTGTAACGAGAAAGGGGGATCATGGATGGATGGATGCGAGCAAAGCAACAGCAGCAGCAGTACGGCTCGCGATCAGCGACCAACGTATCATGGCGGTCCCTCGATAATGATGTGCAATCTGTCGATGACTAACTCCACATGTGTCTGGCAAACGTTATGAAATCAATTATATACGGGCAGAGAGCAAATCGCGTTGTATCTTGTTCCGAGAATGAGAGTGCAAGCCTTGCAGTTGAAAGCAGTGGGGACTCGGGAGTGGGGGGGGAACTGCCAATGCGATCCAAGAGGAAGAGACCCCCCCCCCCACCATTCTCCCTCGGGAGAAACCATGTAGAAACAGGAGGGGAGGGGGAATCGAGTGTATTCACACAGACAAGAGCATTGTCCCATCCATTTTAGATCCCCTGACATCTGCGTTGGTCTATGCCGGACGGCCGTGTCCATTACGTCGTACGTCCTCGCATAGACCAACCAATAGGCGGTGCCAGACGCTTCTCAGACCAACACCTCTTTTCAGCAGGGGGGGGGGTTTAACTCTTTTTAGAGCCGATCGGTGTTACATTATGAGTTGTCCGGGCGCAAATATAGTTGAACTATAGTAATCAATAAAAAAACGTTTTTTGGACCATAAAACGTATAAAAACGTTATGCGCTTCTTAGGGGTGGCTATAATAAAACGTTTAAAAACGCTTTCAGCATTCTATGAGTTAAATGATTCTTCATAGTCTGGAATTGTAACTGATCCATTTTTTATGGTGACTTTCGCCTTTATTTTATATGGAGGGACAGTCAGTGGTGTAAACTTTATTTATATAGCACATTTCATACATAAAATGCAACTCAAAGTACTTCACATGAAAATAAAATAAAAAATAACAAGCAGCGGAATGCCAGAAACAAAAAGTAGGTCAATCTACAATTAGCAAATAAAAATAGCAATACAAAACTAAAACATTAAAAATGGTAAGGAAATTTGTATTGGATAATACATTTTAAATTGATATTCTTAGATATTCAACTTTATTGACATTTATAATTAAATTGGTGTCTTTACACTGTAGAATTTTACATTTGATTTAAGTGTCTATTTGTTTGTCTCTAAATGTTTTGATGAATTGAACAATGCCCTTTTGGTAAACAAGTGTAAGGCTTAATTGGGTCGTCCACTCACAGTTAACAGTCTTTGTATTGAGTTTGTTTTTGAAATGTAGGCCTACTGTAATTCTGCAAACTGTTAATAAATATTTAAATCAATCAAAATTGACATTTCAACTATTGATCAGACGCTGTGCATTGACGACACCTACAGGTCATTCATTTTAATTGCATGCATGCAGAGAAATCACAACATTGTGAGACGCACTGGGTCGTTGCCATGTTTTGCCACGGAAACCAGCGACCTGCCTTGTGTAAGTAAGTAAGTACATTTTATTTATAAAGCACCTTTCTTAACAATGTTACAAAGTGCTGTACAGTGACACAATCAAATCAATCATAATTAAAACAGTGACAGTACAACAAGCAAATAAGAACAACATAATCAAGTCAAATAAAATCAGAAAAATGTTCCCGAAATAAAAACGTTTTCAGTGGACGAAGCCAGGCTTGATACGAGCAGACGTGGCAACGCCATCGAAACACAGGGGCAATCTCCCGTTGGCCGAGAGGTTGGAACTCACGGTCCAATGGGAGCCTGCATGCTTTTGGGCGGCCAATAAGGGCAGGGGTAAAACAGAGAGGATTGTTCCGGATCCTGCGCGCCTGGAGGTGTGGGTTCGAATCCCACCGCTGCCAGTTGAGGTTTTAGGTGACAAATTCCAGTACCGAAACTTCAACACTAGCTCACTCCACTGCCGAGTTACCACTAGAGCCATATGCTGTGCCTTTGTACATAATCCATCCTCTGCCAAGGCTGTAGACGACCTACCATTCTTTCTGAAGAGTTTAACTCTGGGAACACTAATCACTTTTCCTTACATCCTCCTCAAATGTGCCCGTCTGCTTTGCCTGCTTAGAGTTAAGAGCAAAGAGTAGGCATCAGCTAAACACAGTATTACCGGGTAGTGTGGCCGAGTGGTCTAAGGCGCTGGATTAAGGCTCCAGTCTCTCTGGAGGCGTGCGTTCAAATCCCACCACTGCCACAAATGTGCAAACTTTGGTTTCACATGTCTGGGACTTCTGCAGATGCCCAAGAGCTAGTCAGAAAGAAACTAATCTGAGTTCCCAGAGTTTTTGGCCACTAGGGGGGCGAGAAAGAAAGTCACTAATCTCTGGAGATGAATTCACCGTAATATCAGATTGCTCGTAATGGATGTCTACCCTTAGGTTTCACTTGACTATACATTATGTACATTTGGCTAACAATTTGCACTGCATAAATACCTAATCTATAGAGATTGTAGGATCCATTTCCATCTTGCATAGTAACTCAGAGCAGAGTGGCGCAGCGGAAGCGTGCTGGGCCCATAACCCAGATGTCGATGGATCGAAACCATCCTCTGCTATCTCTATTGGCAAATCATGTATTCTAGTTCTCAGCACTTACTAACCACAACATCAATCTGCTATCGTTCCGATTTCATGATGATTCCTATTGATGGGAAATACATGCAGTTTGTGTCTTTATGGAGTTGTGGCCTCAAATGCCACCACTGCCAACACTGCTTTATAAATATGCCTTATACACATGTATTAGACCATGAACAAGCTATTTAAATCATGATTTACGACTCACTTCACAAACGATAGAAAAGTAGGATGAGTTGGAAACATGGCTTGTATTGAAAGTCATCAACAAACTATTAACTAATAAGTACTTCTTCACAGATTGTGGTAGCGTGGCCGAGCGGTCTAAGGTGCTGCGTTCAGGTCGCAGTCTCCCCTGGAGGCGTGGGTTCGAATCCCACTGCTGCCAGTTGAGGTTTTAGGTGCCAAATTCCAGTACCGAAACTTCAACACTAGCTCACTCCACTGCCGAGTTACCACTAGAGCCATATTCTGTGCCTTTGTACATAATCCATCCTCTGCCAAGGCTGTAGACGACCTACCATTCTTTCTGAAGAGTTTAACTCTGGGAACACTAATCACTTTTCCTTACATCCTCCTCAAATGTGCCCGTCTGCTTTGCCTGCTTAGAGTTAAGAGCAAAGAGTAGGCATTAGCTAAACACAGTATTACCAGGTAGTGTGGCCGAGTGCTCTAAGGTGCTGGATTAAGGCTCCAGTCTCTCTGATTAGGGTTAGGGTTAGGGATGGGGGTTCTTGACATGAAAAAGGTTTGAGAACCACTGACATAGAAATATAGGTTTCTGAAAACTTAGAATTTAGAAGACATTTGTAGAATCTAGTGTCAGTCAGGTCTAAATGGGTTAAGTAAAAGTATAAATACTGCAATGTAGACGTACTCCGTTACAGGTAGAAGTAGAAGTATTCAAAGTGTGCTCGAGTAAAAGTACAACCGTATTGGCATCAAAATGTAGGCTACTTGAAGTACTAAAAGTAAAAGTATACTCATATTGCAGAATGGCCCATGTATGGAATGTGTACAATATAGCCGATCTACAATCAATGAGTTGCATCGCAACGTATTGTGAGCTGGAAGATCGGCTATTTGCCGAAATGTACGAAATGCACAAAAGATTATACACATGAGCTTATATAGACAAAAATATCACACCCATGTGAAGTGAGGGGCGCTAATATATTAAAGTCTAACTCATGTTGATTAGGTGATGTAATGGTAATGTAAAACAAACGGTGCAAACAAACATTATGACGTACATTTTCCCTTCATTGTCAATAGCGTTTACAAAACAAACATTGAACTAAAGACAAACATTAAACCCTTGTGTCCCTATAGGAGGGGCTAGTGCCAAAATGTCCTCTCAGTACAGGGTTGTGTAGCATGGAATGGCCTTCCTCTGCGTATAAGGGATTGTGCTACATTTCCATCTTTTAAATTCAATCTGAAAAAATGGTTGCTTGAAAATCAAAGCTGCAACCATTCATGATTATTTTAGGTGTATTTATTTTTTGATGCTGTGTTCCCTATGTCATGTTATGTAAATGTATTCCACTGTTTGCCTGTCTGTTTTCCGTTTTGTGTTTCTTGTGAGGACTGCGGATGAAAATGAGCAACTGTGCTATATCCGGTGTATGTGACGTCCATTAATATGCATTGTCCTGTCCAAAAAAAACAATAAAGTCAAAGTAAAACATTGGGAGTAAAAACAAAAAGTGAAAAAATGAAGGTTTTATGAGCCAATGAAAATTGCAGTTTTATGAAAATTGCAGTTTTATGAAAATTGCAGTTTTATGAAAATTCTTCTTCTGCCCCTAATCCATCCATGCAGAGTCAAGTGTTTATGAAACGTTGCAGTATATGGTGTAGACTAGAGAGTCATGCCAAATAACGCTGAAACAAGTCTTGTCCAAAAGCACTTCAAAATGAACCGCTTCAACCCTATGGATGGACAGTGGGCTTGGTTTTATGGACCCACTGAAAAATCTACCATTTTCCCATAGATATTTACAAAGAAATATTTATATAAATTATTTTAAGCCTATAGAATCCAACCATTTAAGATCCTGGTGATTCACCAGGATCTTAAATGGTTGGATTTATATATATTTATATAACACCTATGATTCTGAAAAACCTTTCCATTGTGAACAATGTGACAAGAGCTTCTCCCAGATGCTACGCTGACAAGACACCAGCGTCTACACACCGGAGAAAGACCTTATTCCTGTAAACAGTGTTACAAGAGTTTCATTGATATAGGTTGTTTGCGGACACACCTGCGTATCCACACTGGAGAAAAACCTTACCACTGCAAACATTGTGATAAGAGTTTCATTGACATATGTTGTTTACGGACACACCTGCGTATCCACACTGGAGAAAAACCTTACCACTGCAAACATTGTGACAAGAGTTTCAGTCAGTCAGGTACTCTGCAGGCACGAGAGCTGCAAGAGGAGACGCTGTGAGCGGCTGCAGAAGAGAGGGAAACGCAGAGGTGTGTGGGCTAGGCTCAAAGCCAACCCATTTAAACCCCCGCTTCCTACCATCTTCCTCTCAAATGTACGTTCGATCCGGAATAAGATGGATGAAATCCGACTGGTACTAACTACCCAGAAGTATATCAGCGACTGCAACAGCCTAATTTTCACAGAAACCTGGCTGGATAACAAGATCCCGCCAACGGCTATCGAGTTGGATGGCCGCACTGTCTACCGAGCCGACAGGACTGCAGACTCGGGTAAGAAGATTGGTGGAGGTCTGTGCATCTATATCAATGACGCGTGGTGCACTAATACCACTGTTGTTGATAAACATTGTTGCCCCGATGTGGAATTTTTGCTGCTCAAATGCAGACGTTTTTACTTACCGAGAGAATTCTCCTCTGTTTACATCTGTGCTGTTTACATCCCCCCGGACGCCAATGCTAAACAAGCACTAGCTAGGCTACAGAATAATGTAAACAAATGCCTAGCGGCACATCCTGACAGTATCTTTATCGCAGCGGGGGATTTCAATCATGCTGACTTAAAGACTGTACTGCACTCATTTCATCGAAATGTGAAATGTGCCACTAGAGGGAGCAAAACACTTGATCAAGTTTATACCAACATAGCCCATGCTTATAGAGCCCAGGTGTACCCCCACCTAGGTCTCTCTGATCATGTCTCGCTCCTCCTGCACCCTTGGTACACACCAAAAATTAGATCCAGTAGACCAGAAGTCAGGTCTGTCAGGACGTGGCCTGAGGGCGCTACTCCTGAGCTCCAGGACTGCTTCAGCACCACAGACTGGGATATTTTCAGTGCCCCGGAAGCGCTGACGCGTGGGTCTCTAGATTATTTTACAGACTCAGTGCTAAAACTAAGACTAAATATACCAATATATATCCAGTATAAGTCATTTTACAATTAGTTGCATGCTGAAAATAGACAATCTACAAGCTCAAGCGCGACGTGTTGTGGGCTTGTAGATCGGCTATTTTCAAGTGTAAAAAACAATAATAACGACGCCACGCCAAAATACATTTTGTTCGACTAAATCAACTGTAGATTTAGTCGACTAAAACTAGACTAACACTAAGCATTCCAGGTGACTAAAATGTGACTCAAACTAAATAAACTATTCAAGAGACTAAGATAACTAAAATCTAAATTTGCTGCCAAAAACAACACTTTTCTCCACCACACCTGGGGGAAACCTAACCACCATAAACGGTGTGATAAGAAATAGCTGTCCTCAAAAATGCTGCGTTCGGGGCATTGTGGCACAGTTGTCAGTGCTGTCGCCTGACAGCTAGAAGGTCCTGGGTT
This sequence comes from Protomyctophum bolini, assembly GCF_963924005.1. NCBI lineage: Eukaryota > Metazoa > Chordata > Actinopteri > Myctophiformes > Myctophidae > Protomyctophum > Protomyctophum bolini. The sequence goes on along the minus strand of NC_137874.1, from coordinate 735,940 downwards.
TGATTCCCGCTGGGGACACTGTGGGTGCTGGGGGCGTGTTCCCTCCTCCACGTCATCAGTGCCCATACCCGAGGCGGGGTTGGCAAAAGGGCCTTTCTGTGTGGAGTTTACATGTTCTCCCCGTGTCCCCTAGGGTAGGTACCCTCACATGTTCTCCCCGTGTCCCCTAGGGTAGGTACCCTCACATGTTCTCCCCGTGTCCCCTAGGGTACCCTCACATGCTCTCCCTGTGTCCCCTAGGGTAGGTAATCTCACATGTTCTCCCCTTGTCCCCTAGGGTAGGTACCCTCACATGTTCTCCTTGTGTCCCCTAGGGTAGGTACCCTGACAAAAAACATGCAGTAATCGTGGTCTAAACTACCTCCCCATGGCCAGCCGGGTCGCCTGATGGAGGGGAAAGGAACTGGTTGGAATAACGTGTTCCTTCCATGCGCTACGTCCAACCAGGGGAAACTCCCCCCTGTCAGGAGCAATTAACTTGGACACTCAGGCATGAAGGAAGCATGAGTTCAAGTCCTTGCTCTCCCCAGGTTGGCGGAGGGTGTGTAGAGTCCAGGATCATTAACACAGAGGTGAAAAATGGGTTACACAAATCGGGGGATAAAAAATATGGGTCCGCGTCAATATGCCGACGGTCCATTGGTCCGATCGACGGGAACAGAGCGGCATTCCGACGCATCGCCGTTCCGACTCCCCCCCATTTCGACACACCCCCATTCCGACGCACCCCCATTCCGACGCACCCCCATTCCGACCCAACACACAACCCCGCCTCCCCCAGCCCCCACCAAACACCCCACCCTCTGAAACGGCGTCCGAAACGTAGGCTACACAATCACCCCCCCCCTCCGGAATTTAAACACCGCCAACGCACAGGGAAAGGCGCACGTGTGTGTGTGCGCGCGCGCGTGCCAATTCTCACCTTTGTCGAAGCATAGGCCTATTAATCCGACCATTTTATTACATTAAATAAAGATCTGTCTCGGCTGTTCATCTGTCCATGAAAGCAAACGGCACGGTCAGGATGACATGTGACATGACAGCGCACGAGAGAGAAAATAATAATAATTGACTGCATACGGTATAGGCTATAATGAGTCCAGGCATCCCTGCAGGACACCCGCACCCTCCGGGCGTTCACTCCATTTGCTCGTGCGTACATGTGTGCGTGTCGTGTGTGTGTCAAAGTCAAAAGTTTTTTTTTTTTAATACAGGTCATATTTCTATCCTTTTATTAAATACAAATAAACTTATACATGATGTACATCTGTCTCGCCTGTTATTTCTTATTCTTGCTTTGTCTGCCATCTGGAATAGAGAGATTCCGTTTTTTTCCGGAACCGGTGTAAAGGGAGGCTGCCTTGCGAACAGCGAGAGAGCGAGAAGCTGAATAATTCCGGGAAAGTGCCTTCTTCTATGATTGATACTTTGATAGGACAGCCCACTTAATTTCATATATTCCCACTGTAGGCTGCATGTCAATTTTTGAACAGTGTAGGCTCTATCGTTTAATGTTGTCTCATACACATATAAAAAATCTGAACTGGCTGTAATTCTTTGCTTCTTAGCAAAACTGAACTTGTATGCATAATTACATGCTGGACATATCTGTTGCGTGTGTGTGTGTGTGTCTTCAATTATTGTGCCCACGTCACCACGTCATTGCAACATAGGTAGGCCTATAGTAAATTTGACTTGCGCACCAGAAGGGAAACAAAGAAAAAGATGACCAAAGACGGTGAAAAGTGGAAGCGCTCTGTGAAGTCCTATATGTGCCACACTGTAGGCCTTTGTTATATTATGCAGCATGTAAGCCTCTAAGGTGTATCAGCGATACAACATCTTTAACGATTTTGTATCGCTGATACACCTTAGAGGCTATACGTTGCAACAGGCATAAGCCTGCGCGGCCCTCAACACTGGGCACGTTCGGAAATAGCGCACAGTAGCTTGTTAATAAACACTGTCAAAACCAGTTACCTGTCTGCCTGCTTTTGAGTCCAATCTGTAAATTAATTTGGTGTCTGACAAACTGTATTTCTTGAAGTGGTTCTGAAGGTATATCTAGGTTAAGGTTAATGGTGTCCCCTATCATCAATGTGTACTGCACTGTACAGTCCATATATTTGATCTTTATTAACCTATACTGAATGTCAGTCTCCAGGTTTTCTTCAGATTGTGTACACTGATGTACTAATTATTATGACACATGTAGGCCTATACTGCACATTATGAAATCCACTTATGTTGAGATTCCTCTCTGAGCAGCTTTAAGCTGCATGGATGTTGGTTTGTTCGTTCCTACTAAGTAACGAATTTTGCTTATTCATACAGTACCCTCTACAAGCCAGCACATTTCAATGTTTTAAGTTAACATGCTGGAAAAAATAACAGATTTACAAGCTATCGACACATAGGCCTATATATGTACATATTCGAATGTTAGCTTTTTTTTTTAGTATGCGCCGCCGCGCAAAGTTATGCCGTATAATGCATTGCAGAATGCAGCTACATTCACGTCTTGTGGTCTGCACCATGGGTGGATATATAAGCGTTGTACAAAAACGTTTGTATGGTTGTCGACAAGTCCTGCAAAGGAGCGATGCACTTCACTATTCTACCACAGTGGGCTATGCAATAAGTCTCTCTCTAGTCATGGGCTTTAAAGTGAGCTGGGCAGTGCGTGTCTGTGATCTGTTAGAGTGAGAGAGAGTTCAACAAATCGTGTCCTCCTTTTTTCCATTAGAATCAGTCCTAAAAGAGAGACCGGGTTCGCACTCTGTGTGTGTGTGTGTGTGTGTGTGTGTGTGCATGTGTGTGTGTTTGGCAGTGAAGTAATTTTCCATAGAAATAGCATATTCTGTCAGTATCGATCAATTTGTTCACATATATTTGGTTCAAAGTCCTGTGTGAACTAAACGGACCAAAATGCAACATATTTAAACATTTTGGTCTCTGATCCGGACCTTCTAAGCGAACTTTTGGGTGTGGAAGATAGGCTTAAGGCTGCGCATTAGATACTATACTCACAAGTAAGATAACATGAAAATATTGGATTAGTAGCCTATTCACAAGGAAGATTGAAAATAACAACAATAACAAGAATCATAGCATAGGCCTAACAACAACAACAACAACAACTAATAATACAAATAATAATAAGATGATGACAACAATGATGATGATGATGATGACAATGTTTATAATACAATATATGTGACAAGCATTATATTATTGCAATATTCCCACTGCAGGGCAACACGTAGGCCTACGTGACTGCTTTGAGGTTACGCAGCATGCAGGCTATATAATATCTTATCGATCATTGAAGAAGACTCGCTGTCCGGCAATCATACTCTGTCATCAGTATAATAATAATAATAATAATAATAATAATAATAATAATAATAATAATAATAATATAATAATAATAATAATAATAATAGAGATAGAGTCTGTCCGTCAGACAGACATCTCGACTGTACGGAAAAAAGGCCGCCTCCCCACGCACATGCACGGAGTGGGGTGGTGGGGGGGCTGGATTGATGTACGTATCGGAGGCGGGGGGGGGGGGGGGGGTCGGAGTGGCGGGGTCTTTCCCAAAGTGGAGAAACCCCGCCATTCCGATCAATAGGGTTCGGAATAGCGATGTGTTTAATCGTCGGAGTGGCGGGGTCTTAACCAAAGGGGAGAAACCCCGCCATTCCGATCAATAGAAGTCAATGATCGGAATGGCGATGCGTCGGAATGCCGGTGTGTAACCCCGATCGACAACCTACCTCAAACCCTCACCCTAACCCTAACCTCCCCCGGGGCAGACACCTAAACCTACCCACCCACCCTCTCCCGACCCCCAGCGCACCTCGGACCATTGCTCCTTCGGAGCAATGGTCCGTCGGATCATAGGGTGCTTCCCAAAAAATATATAAAAATAATGCTGTGTTCACATTGGCAGATGCTAAAGATACAAAGATAAAATAAAGATGCAAAGCTACACGGTGCATGCTTTGTAGCTTAAGTTCATACCCAGTGACGGATTAACCCCTCTCAAGGCCCTGGCGCTTCACCAAATCAAAAGGCCCCTACTGATTCAGCCAATTAATTAATTAATTAATTAATTAATTAACATGCATGCGTTAGCGCATATCCACTACTGCCTGCGCTGCCCGCAGACACACAAGACACATCAGGCACTGCCGCACTACTGGCACAGCCTTTCCAACTTCAGTCTGCTAAACTATCTGCAATTTCCCCGAAAAATAATTAGCCTTTATCTACAAGCTCCATTAGCAGGCAGCAGCATGTTTTGTCTAAATTGTCTTTGTGGCCAACAAATGTAGCTACATTTGCAAACAGTGCTGTTGACCATGTTGTTACATGGTCCATATAACATGTGTGCACCAACAGACAATGCCAATATGCTATATTAACATTAGAACGTTTTAAAGACAGATTCATTATTGACGACAATGCAACCTGCGGGTCCAACGTCACTGAAAACTTTCATAATGGCAATTAAATTAGTTTACTCACGAGTGCTGAAATCGTGAAATGGAGGATGTAAGAACACACTTTTGTTGTATTAGAGCAGGGTAAATATGAAGTTTTGCGCCAAGGTCTTGTTTATATTCATCTTTACATAGGCTGTATGTTATTGTCGCAACTTGGTCCGTCTGAGATCTGAGTGAGGGGGCCTTCCTGGGCGAGGGGGCTTCTGACGGCGTCGCTTATTTGTTTCCCCTCTGTCAGAGGTGGAAGCGACACGCAGCCGTCGGGAACCCCCCCCCCCCCCCCCCCCCCATCCAGAAAACTGCTACAGAAAATCTCAGACGAAGACCAAAAACACTAGCGGGGGTTCCTATGTTGCGTTATATTTTTCAGCTGTAGCTTCGGGCCCTGGCGCTTAAGCTCCACCTAGTTCCATTGTTAGTCCGGCTCTGTTCATACCGGTCAGCGTGATCGAAAATCGGGGGCCGATCACATATATTGCTTGACCCCGTCTTATTGCTGCTTGCAGCTATATTTTCTTCTTCATCTTCTTCTTCTTCTCCTTTAGCCAAAAATAGCAGTTCTGGCTGAACCGGTCGGTTTTCGCGGATTTTGGCATTATGGTATAGAGTGCTATGCCAAACGGTGCAGACATGAAGCCCACGACCATTGGCCAAAGGGTGGCGCTATAGCACTAATATATATATCTATATATAGAAATATATATATAAAAAAGGAATGGCTCATGAACCTGACAGTCAGCGGACTCCCTCTTTACCAAGCGTTTCCACCATGTTCCACCTCGCGTAGATCATTTAATCTAACGTGATGATGTAGATAATCTTATTTTGGCAAGCAAGCCCCTGTCCGATGGATCCACTGGTTAATAATTTAGCAATCTGTAGGATATCCTTTTCTCACGTATAATGAGAAAGTTAATTTATTAATTTAAGTTCAAGACTAAAGGCTAATAAAACTTGACAAGAATATTATAAAAGCCATTTATTTTGAACAATTGCTCACGCACCTTTGCAGATGTAGTGTTTCGCAAGTAGCAAGGATGGGCTGAAGCCTATGCACGTGCCTGATAAATATGAGACCATCACTGCGTCAAATGTAATTCAAAAAATTATAATTTTACAGAAAATATACAATATTCAAAATTGTCAGCTATCTAAGAAAGGATTAGAAATTAAATGTAATGACTCAAATCCTACTGCTTGGAAGGGGGGCGGGGTGTCCCAAAAACCCACGGCCATTGGCCAAAGGGTGGCGCTATAGCACTCAATCGAAAATACAAACTTTGAACAGGTCTAGCTCCGTTTAAACGTCAACAATAAAACTTGGATAGACATATGTGTCTTCTCATGTCGAACAACATTCGTGTTCTGCCTTTTGACCTCTGACCCTGGCTAGCAGTAGATGGCAAACCGGAAGTCATTTTAGTGGACGGGAGCAGGAGGGTAAACGGAACAGGACGGATGTTAAAATATTAAATCTTTTTACCGTGCTGTCCAGCAGTTTTGCTGTTTGCCATCTACCGCTTGCCTGATTCCATGTGAATGGTGAATGCATTATATCAGTGAAGATCACCCATTATTTTGAATTATACATGTATACACAGCGCTCCAGGTCAAACCATGCAGTTGTTTTTCACGAAATGTGGCAATATGGCTATGTCACCCTGCTTATAGAGACAATTAAAGACCACAACCATTGGCCAAAGGGTGGCGCTATAGCACTCAATTGAAAAACAGGCATAGATCATGAACTGCCAGCTCATGAACCACTAGTAATAATTACTAGGTAATTACTGTCTATTACATAGGTACTAATTTAGACTCCCTGAGTCCCTGATGTTGGATTCCAGTCATCAGTGGTGGACAAAGTAGCCTACGCATACTCATTTATTGAAAATGAAAAATTGCAAAGTACCTTTTCCTAATAATATCAATGAATCATGGATTTAAATTGTCAAATGTGCAAAAAGCTGATCTACAAGCTCAAAGCGTGTCACACCGCAACACGAGGTTCTAGATATTTTAAGATTCGAAGGCAGTTTCAAAAAGTATCTATCTATCTATCTATCTATCTATCTATCTATCTATCTATCTATCTATTACAGTTACACACCCCCACCAACAGGAGGCGAAAGACATTTAGGCAACAGTTTCTGGTTTATTTTGTTGCGCATGCGTGTTAACATTTGACCCGGAAGTGCTTGTTTGCTCAACGTGGCTGCGTCTAGTTTACCCATAGAGTATTAAAAGGATAGAGACTAAACTAGCGCGAAGCTCCGCCCCCTCCGCTATTCATGTCAGTGGAAGTTGCTCAGTGGCGTTTTGAAGCACCCGGAAGGCTGCCGGAAGTACCGTCTTTTCGCTGATTCAGCATTTCACTTCCGCATTTGGACACCAAATTTTGGTGTCCTAATCAAGGACTGTATAAAGAGGACAGGAAGCAAAGACCGTAAGGGCGCCGCCATGTTGATCACATGGTGCTCCATGGAAGGAAAGAAACATGCGCAGTTGAGACCAGGAAGTTGGACATGCATATGGCACAAATGGCCCAGCAGATGGCGTGAGGTGATTAAAGACCTTGCTGAAAGTATAGGGACGCTTGTATCTCACTCTTCTGCCAGCCTATATGCTGAAGCCAGCTTGGCTCAGTGCTCACCATGAACGGACTGACTGAGACAGCCGTGTCATGATCAGTGCAACTATAATATATCTATATAATTTGTATGTAATACAGTGGTTTTCAACTTTTGCCTGTTGATCAGTCCGTTCATGGTGAGCACTGAGCCAAGCTGGCTTCAGCATATAGGCTGGCAGAAGAGTGAGAAATAACAAGCGTCCCTACTTTCAGCAAGGTCTTTAATCACCTCACGCCATCTGCTGGGCCATTTGTGCCATATGCATGTCCAACTTCTTGGTCTCAACTGCGCATGTTTCTTTCCTTCCATGGAGCACCATGTGATCAACATGGCGGCGCCCTTACGGTCTTCGCTTCCTGTCCTCTTTATACAGTCCTTGGTCCTAATGCGGAAGTGCACCCAGAGTGCACCTGGGCTTTACATTGGGCGCTCGGTTGCACGGGGTTTCCTCGTCAAGAATCCACGGGTCCGCCTGCAGTCCTTCCTCTTACCACTAGGGCCCAGCGCTTCAACATTGGAGTGCATAGCTGGCCCCTTGGGGGAGAGTTTACCATTACGGCGAAACGGCGATGGCGTTGCTTGTTGAACAAGTCAAACATGTCGTGTCTTTCGGGAATTGTTGATGTTTTTGCCTTTATTACACATTCTATATTACAGTAGGAACAGAAAGCTTGGTGGAAATGTCTCCTAAAGGAGGCGAAAAGCGTCAAATGGAGTCTGTACGGCTGAAGATAAATGAACAGCTAGCGTCGGTGGGAGAGGAGATATTGTTTGTTGTGGACAAACAGCGTGGCGCTGCTGATGTTTGCAGTGTGGAGCTTAGCGTCAGAGTGTTTGTTTTGGAGCGCCTCAGCGCGGTGGGAGAGTTCATGGTCAACCTCTTCCAGAGAGAGATGGAGACACTACAAACTCTGCTGGAGACACAAAACAAACTGCTGGACATTGATTTTGATATGGACATCGATCTACACACTGCAGGTTAGTAGACTCTGAACAACACCAGCTTGCTTAAGTAGCATTAAGGTATTTATTATGTTCCACAAAAGTCTACTTGAATAATCAAACTGAAAAGGTCAAATTAATAGCTCCAAAATAAATAAGAAATAAATTAGTATGCTAGTAAGGTATGAAATAAGATAAAAAAACTGTATGCCTTCCCAGCCTCAAACATTTTCCATTGTTCTCAAAAGGCATAGTCAAGAGACAGGCTACCCCACTTCCTCCCCCACTGAGCCTTTCAAAACAAAATACAAGTTACAATTCACTGTTCCAGAATCACTGCAGAGGAGGTTTTACTTTGAAGGGGATACATTATAAAGGAAGTGCAAAGAGGCTCACTAAATTGACATGACATAGGCCTACTTAAGTTTCTAATTAAAGGTGGGGGCTACTATTAATCTAGCCCCTCTCGGAACCCTCCATAAAGCTTTTATGAAATTTGGATGTCGCTTTATGTAGGGTCCCTGTTCGTTACTTTATTTTCGAATGCGATTGTTGGAACGCGGACATAAACAAACTCTGCATTAAGTCGCTCTGCGCACTCTGACGATTTTTTTTCTTGTAATGGCTTCTGAATGTGCGAAGTATAAGTACCTATACATACCTCTGAGAATATCTCCTAATAATAATCCATGTTTGATTAAAAATGTCGCTTTGATTCTTCTTGTTTATTTACCGTTTATTGTACCGCCTCCCGATGTGCGGTTGGCTTGTGCCGGCTACGTCATAGCTATAGCGCCACTAGCTAGCCAGATAGGCGGTACAATGAGGTGTCAATAAACAATGTAGGAAGAAGCGACATTTTTAATCAAACATAGATTAAATATACTTAACGGCTTCCGCGACACAGGAGATATTCTCAGAGGTATGTATAGGTACTTATAGTTCACACATTCAGAAGCCCGCACAGGAAAGAACGTCGTAAAACTGCGCAGATTCATTTCTCCGAACGTGTTTACATTGTATTTATGTGTGCATACCTGGTGGCAAAAAAAGCAGGAAGTGGAGATGACAGCACATAGCTCTAGGTTGCCAGTGTAAGATTTACTGCCCAAATCTGAGATTAGTTGTGCTAAAATAAAAATACACACCAGCTAACTCAAGGTGTGTACCATCGGTGATATCGATGTCTCACAACAACTCACAACACCTTGCTCTGCGAGGCGTTGTGAAGAGACTTGAGACATTTTTAAAACGATGGTTATCCTGAAAAAACGAATAGGAGAATAAATGTCATCTTTCAGTTGACAAAAGCACTTTGAGATGCTCTGCTGATGCTACCTTCTCTCCCCTCCTCCTGTCTGTGTGTAAAGAGGTTTCATCTGAATATGAGGAGAGGAGATCCAGTCTGGTCCTGGAGGAACCACAACCTCCACAGATTAAAGATGAACAGGAAGAGGAGACTGGTGAGTCAACTTTGACATTACTACGTAGGAAGATGTGGTGAAATACTCTCAGGTATTTACCATTTCCGCAAAACCTTTAACTTGAACGTGTGCCAGGACAAAAATCATGTTGGGTCGGGAGCTGTCGTACGCTTTGTCCTCACCTGTTTTTCTGTCGTACACAAGCGGAGCAGCATTGTCTGAACTGACATGCTGTCAAAGGCATCTAAGCATATGTATTCACTCCTAAAATGTTAAAATAAAACTGTATGTATATGCATGTAAAAAAAAAAAAAAAAGATAGATTTCCAACTATACAATTAATATCACGCAATAATTAGAAACAATATAACATGATTACAATGTATTAGTTTGTGCTTAACCCATTTTGGGCGGGAACCCCTTTTGGTGTTAGCATTATGTTATGCTTTAGCTATTGAAAAATAGCAGATCTACAAGCTCGTAGCACGCCACCGAGTGGCGAGCTTGTAGATCTGCTATTTTTGAAAAATCGAAGAACGACTGACATAGAACCAGCTTTTTCAGAAAACCGTCAGGATGTAGAAGAGCGTGTTTCATAAGGGCGTATTACATTCTAAAAGACAAGTGTAGGTTACATTAATGATGATAAAAAAAAACTTCGTCTACATCAGTGAAATAATGTCCGATATCGGGCATTGGCGCCTAAAATGACAGATACATCAATAATTAAAAACAATATAACATGTTTACAATGTATTAGTTTGTGCTTAATCAAACAGTGCTTTACTGGCCTTGTTATGCGAGCGCACTGGTGAGATGATTTGGGAGCGCATGAGTGTGACATCAGATGCCTATGTATAATCACTGATATTATTAAAAAAATATTTAGGCATAAATGGACTGCACGCCTTTTTTTCCAAGTGACAATGACAAGCATACAGCTTGCCTATTTGCAATTGTAGGCTATAGGTGTAAAGGGCTTAATAATTCACCATTTAAATAAGTGCTTTGACAGTTCAGATAAAAGCGGGAGTCGGGAGGTCGGGACCGCGGCGTGCGTCGCCAGCACATACCAGCACACATGCAAGCCTTCATCCATATGTTTATGATTCGTTCATCAATGATCAAATCACTCCATAAACGTTGATTATGACTGCCTTGACGACATTGTAGTAGCCTATCTCTCATGCAGGCATCACTCACCCACAACACTTATCACAGCAGTGCGCAGTCTCACTGATCGCCTTCGCCGTGCACTGCGCACGAATGGGTAAAATTAATATAGGCCTAGCCTACTGTACAAACGTATTCCATTGATGGCGATGCGATGTGTCATGTAGCCTTGCGGTGCGTGCGTGCGTAAGTGCGTGCATGTGTGCGTGGACATGACAGCAAGGCAACAAAATTAAGGAAGGATCAGCTGCTTGCGATCACTTTATAAATGCCGTGGCGACGTGAGTGTAACAAAACCAACAATCTATTTTGGGGCAGATTTTACACTCAATTGATGTATATTATGTCTGTTTATGAGTCTGGCGTAGAGGATTTCATCCTGTGCTGGAAATCTTTTCAATAAATGTGCTCCGCACTCCGTTTGTTCTCGCCCAATAAATATGTCCAAAGACGTGGAGTGAGACATTGACCTCTAGTTATCCATGTAAAAGTTCTGCTAGAAAATGCTTGTTTATTCAAATATGTCTCATCTTTTCAAACATCTCTCATATATTTTTCATGGGCCTGTACACAAACGACATTTTCTGAGGGCGAGGGGTCCGGAATGACAGCTGGACTTCCAATTATGACAGTCACTCGCAGGGCAGAGTTTTCTGCTGCAGCCTAGGCTCCAGAGTCACAGGCACGACGCGCACAGTGCGTTCCATTCTCTGCAGCTGTTGCCATAGAAAGCATAGCCGAGTTCCAGTCTAGATCGAGGGTAGCTACTGGGACGTAAGTCGGGACTTACTCGGCTCACTCGGCTGGGTCACCCGAGTGAGGGGTATGATGTTCGCGAGACCCTGAACTCCGATGGGATACATCACTGATGATACCAGGTGCATCTATGTGATGTATTTCCGTTCTTTCATTCTAACGAGACTAAAGGGTCATTCAGCAACTAACGATAAATATATAGTTTGGTAACTCATGTTCCCCCAAAAGACAGACAGACACACAGCATGCTGGTGCTCGTGCCGCTACGAAAGTATAGCCCAACAGGTCTGAACCCATAATCATGTATAGCGATTAAGATTTTTGGCAGACACTTCATTCAGGAGTGGTGGATTCTTGAGCCACAATGGTGCTGCAGGCTCCATCTGGGCAACGGTGGTGCGGCAGACTCCGCTTGCAGCCTGAATGGCCTTCCTAATGGCCTCACCGTGGGGTTGTTGGGCTTCCTCCCATAGACTGTAAAAAATATGGACAAAGCGTTCTCTGGGTCTAACATGAACGTAAAATGACGCCTGTAAATCCTTGTATTGTAAGTCGCCATCTTTCTAGATCCGTTTTGGCCCAGCTGGCCATTGGCTGGCCCAGACAACGAGGCGGGACTTCCCCTTCTTCTCCGTTGGTTTTTATTTTGACTAGAGTGGGAGGGGAATCCCGATCATAGACTGTAACGGTAGCCACGCCCCTCAGAACATACGCGACTTTATGGTCATTTTTTAAATAAATGGGACCATAGTTTTCCAAAAAGAATATTACGACATTAGAAATGAGGCTTTAAACTAGTGACTGGAAGCAGAAAGTATTCATGACCATGTTTATTAAGGTAATACAGTCTAGGTGAAGTTGGGCCCAAATACATGGACTTCTATGGGGCTATGGGTTTTTCTGGGTCCAATGACAGCGCCACAACAGGCCATTATATGAACTTTCAGGAAATCCCGATTTCCACAGTGGCTTCACAAAATATCTGTCTGACTGCCCCCTGCTTCCTCCTCACGGAAGACACAGGCTGGGGCGCCAACCAACATACTGCTCCCGGGTGCCGTCTACATTCCGGCTGTCACGCGTCTCTGGTGGTCACCAGACTACTCCTGGTTGTTCAGTAAACCCTTATTGAATGTGATAAGTACAAGTTGTTTCTACTGGTGATTTCCACAGAGCACCACAGGGAGAGGTCTACAGTATCTAGAGAGATGGCCTCCAAAAGACATTCAACGTTGTCAGAGGAACAGCCAGAGGTGGACCAGAGACGTGGACTGTTTGATGCAAAGATGCAACCTGTAGTAAAGTTGTACCGTATAGGTATGTGCTGTTTTGTTTACCTACTTACATAAAGGGATATTTCACTTTCAAAATAATTGTGAGTAATGTTATTGTCTACTCTGGCTTTTTGTGAACACTCTGGACAGTTTTTAATTTGCTCGATTCAGTATTTAGATATTTTATATTATATTATCAGACCAGCCCATTGTAACTTCAAACTCCATTTTAACCATCATAGATACACAGAAAACACCCATCCCTGGTTCTAGTGACTGATATTGTCCTTCCTGGGACAGCCATAGCTGAGTGGGTAGAGAGCCCGTCTAGGAAACGGAATGTACAACGGTGATGTTGTTAGGTCTGCAGTGGGTCCCAGGACCTACGGGTGGGAGTCTTAATAAAAATGGTATTCTTTGTAGAAATTGTAATTGTTTGATATTATTGCATTTATACAAATCATGCATCAACTAAAGATTAAGACCTGGAGTCACCACTACACACTATATGTATGACACACTCAAACATCATTGTATTTTTGGAACATGTTTGTTGAAACCTCCAACAACCAGTTTGAGTTTGTGTCAATTGTTTACAGTTTTCTTTTCTTTTTTTCTTGTAGTGTCATTTTGTCATAACCTTCTGTTGAACATTATTCAAATGCAACATTATAATCAATACAAACACAAGATGTCTTCTAAAATCTTTACTTGGACAAGTAAGTAAATGTTCTTGTCCAAATGACAAGTGGCTCAAAAATATAATGTCAAGCCCTAAAAATAGTCTTTGATTAGAAATGGAGAAGATGATGTTCCTTAAAAAAATGTTCAAACATTAAATGTTTTACTCGCTTTGTGTCTTTTTATTTTCTAGCCGTCCCGCACCTCCCTGTGTGTAAAGAGGAGGTTTTTACTGAACAACAGGAGAGGAGCTCCAGTCTGGTCCAGGAGGAACCACAACCACCACAGATTAAAGAGGAACAAGAGGAGATACTTCAAAGACCAACTGAGGCTGATGGGTCAACGTTGACATTACAAGCAGTGAAAAGTGTTCATGATGATGAAAACAGAGAGACAGAGCCTGTAGCCGGCACCTCAACTCAACACATGAAAACACAAGCTGATCTAGAGGACTTTGGAACATCACAAACAACTGGTGATGACCAGCTCCTCTATTCACACTGTTCTGAATCTGACACTGAAGACAGTGATGAGTGGCAGGAGCCCAGTGAAGGTCAGTCAACTTTATACACACTGAAATCACACAAGAACCAACATGTGGAAGGACAAAGATTGTCTTTGAGCAGCAAGCTGTCCAAGAACCTGAAATCTTTAAAACAAACTCACTCCATGAGGAGCCACACAGGGAAGAAACACTTTAGTTGTACAGACTGTGGCAAATGTTTTAATCTTAAGGCAAATATGAAGATGCACAAAAGGATTCATACAGGGGGAAAGCCCTTTACTTGTAACATCTGTGGTAAAGGTTTTGCTCAGAGTGGTGTTCTAAAAACACACATGAGGATTCATACAGGGGAAAAGCCCTTTACTTGTACAGTTTGTGTTTGTGGTAAAGGCTTTGCTCGGAGTGGTGATCTAAAATCACACATGATGACTCATACAGGGGAAAAGCCCTTTACTTGTACATTTTGTGGTAAAGGCTTTGTTCTAAATGGTGATCTAAAAAAACACATGAGGGCTCATACAGGGGAAAAGCCCTTCGCTTGTACAGTTTGTGGTAAAGGCTTTACTCATAGTGGTGGTCTAAAAACACACATGAGGACTCATACAGGGGACAAGCCCTTTACTTGTAACGTCTGTGGTAAAGGCTTTACAACCAGTAGTGAACTAAAAAAACACAAGATGACTCATACAGGGGAAAAGCCCTTTACTTGTAACGTCTGTGGTAAAGGCTTTGCTCACAGTGGTAATCTAAAATCACACATGAGGACTCATACAGGTGAAAAGCCCTTTACTTGTACTGTTTGTGGTAAAGGCTGTACACAGAGTAGTGAACTAAAAACACACATGAGGACTCATACAGGGGAAAAACCCTTTACTTGTAACGTCTGTGGTAAAGGCTGTACAACCAGTGGTGGACTAAAATCACACATGAGGACTCATACAGGGGAAAAGCCCTTTACTTGTAACGTGTGTGGTAAAGGCTTTGCTCAGAGTGTTCATCTAAAATCACACATGAGGACTCATACAGGGGAAAAGCCCTTTACTTGTAATGTATGTGGTAAAGGCTTTGCTCTGAGTGTTTATTTAAAACTACACTTGAGGACTCATACAGGGGAAAAGCCCATAGATGAATGAGGACTCATACAGGGGAGGAACCCTTTAGTTCCTATTAGTGGCAAATGCTTTGGTCAAAATGCACATCTGAGGATAATGAGGAGGAATCATACAGGGAAGAAGTGGTTAGTTGTAATAGTAATAAATCCACATTTTCCCCATTTGAGTTGACACATGATATAACATACAATCGAATGATCATTCATTCTATTCCAGGATGAAAAATGACAAGTGATACTAAAGTGATAGATACTAAAGTCGTGGAATCACATAATCTGACACTATCAACATGACCACCACAGTTTAGTTTCTTAAGTATCTTTTGTATGTAAAACCTATATACACATGGCACAAAAGGTTGTTGTCTTTGGTAGATTATTTCTCTATTGTAACTCTGTTTAATTATACCGTTGGATGTTTCAGACATTAACCCATCTTGGGGCGGGAACCCTGTTTGGTCTTTTAAGCATTATATTATACTTTAGCCATTGACAAATAGCAGATCTACAAGCTCATAGCGCGGCACTTGGTGCCTTGCTACGAGCTTGTAGGTCTGCTATTTTGTTTTTTATCGTGAAAATGTGGCGCAAATCTCTGAATATATATTCTTTCAGTGTGATTGTTGTTATTTTCAGATGGGGGTCGGCGGCCAATTACATATAATCTTGGGGGTCCTTGACGTGAAAATGTTTGAAACATCACGTTTTTCAGATTACTGTCAGGATTACTGTTAACATGGGTTAACCAGGTCAACATGGGTTAACCAGGTCAACATGGGTTACCGTAACCAGGTCAACATGGTACCTTTTATACGTTCCGCGAAGCTGTGGGTGATGACCGGAAGAATAAGGTCGCGAATAAATTTATTTGTTGTCTTAGTTTTGTGTTTCTTGTGAGGACTGTGGATGAACATTATCAACTGTGCTATATCCCGTGTATTTACGTCCATGTGACGTCCATTAATATGCATTGTCCTGTCCAAATAAACAAATAAAGTCAAAGTAAAACATTGAGTACTTTTTTTTGGTGAAAAAACGAAGGTTTTATGAGCCAATGAAAATTGCAGTTTTATGAAAATTCTTCTTCTGCCCCTAATACATTCATGCAGAGTCAAGTGTTTATGAAATGTTGCAGTACATGGTGTAGAGCAGGGGTGTCAAACTGGCGATCCGCGGGCCGCATGTGGCCCGCAACGTCGTCTTCTGCGGCCCGCGAGTTGTTTTCTAAAACCTGATTTAACACTACCTCTGAGCCAGTGCTCTGAGGCGAGCAGCAGCTAGAGAAGGGGGGGGGGGGGGGAGGGGGGAGCGCCTCCCCGAGTGCCTTAATTGCTCCAGCTGTTGGGTATCAAGTATCAAGAATTTGTGGAATGCAGGTCTCTTGCTACTTGAGCTGTGAAGTACCAAAAGACACACCCCTCTCTCTCTCTCCCTCACTCATTGCTCTAGCCATCGGCAGAGCAGTGAAGTTAAGACACCCCCCCTCCCTCTCTCTCTCTCTCTCTCTCTCTCTCTCTCTCTCTCTCACACACACAAGAGTTCCATGATATGCGTTGTAGGAAAAGGTCCAAGCTTAGGCAGAAACTGGACCACAGTACTCACAGACAGACTCCACGAGGCAGCGATGATGAAGATAATGGAGTTTAGTGATTTAGATTCCAAAAAACAAGAGGGGACATCAAAAAACACCATGTGTGTTCCACGTGTCAAACTAGCGTCTGAATTCACTCTTTTCCTCATGTTGCATAACCACACCAATTATCCTCCTCAGCTGCGCTTCATAAAACATTAAAACAAACTTTAGGGGGCGCTCTTTACCAACTGCAAAAACAGTAATATCTAAGCATGGAAAGCTGAACACCAATATTAAACATAAATGCAATACATTTTAACCACTTTGGCTATACAAATATCATTGTATTATAAACCAAAGGAAAGTAATGCAGGTCTAAAAACGTGTGGAACAAGCTTAATGTATCTTATTTTTATGTTATTGCCTTAATCACTCAACCCAAACCCCCCCTCTCTTCATCCCTCTCTTTGTTTCTTGAAAATAATAACATGATGGTAACAATGCACAAAAACGAATTTCACCTACTGTTTTACTTGTAAAACTGTGATGTGACAATAAATATGATTCTGATGATTGAATTATTCTATATTCAAATCGTTTATTGGTGCTTCTGATTGTGTCATGGGTTTTATA
Source organism: Protomyctophum bolini (assembly GCF_963924005.1). Taxonomy (NCBI): domain Eukaryota; kingdom Metazoa; phylum Chordata; class Actinopteri; order Myctophiformes; family Myctophidae; genus Protomyctophum; species Protomyctophum bolini. The sequence goes on along the minus strand of NC_137874.1, from coordinate 718,724 downwards.
TGTATGCTCTGTTTGCTATATGCCTGAGGCTACAACACTTTGGTCAGCTTCTGTTTTAAACGTGCTATAAATACAGATTTTTGATTCTTAAACAAAACTAGCATCTCTCAAATTATAATAATATAATATTGAAAGTCAATAATGATAGTAGCTACTATTCTAAAAAACACACAATTTATACATTTATATATATGTAACGGGTATAAGAAATACTCTGTTTATTGTAGTGAAATTCCTGCTAAGATATGTCTGTATAGTTTATCCTCCTGCGTGAGTGGTTGTTTAGCGCCCCCTACTGGTAGTCTATAAAGGTGACCGGAAACGGAAGTTCCCCACAGTCTGACTAGCTCTCTGCTGTGGTAAGTGTGTATTGTCCGGAGCTCCTCTGTAAAAGTATTATAAAGTACACTAAAAAGCTAACGTGAGATTTGTTGTATGATACACAGTCATGTAACAGCATTGGAGATGCTATCCCAGTGTATTTTCGTTTTGTGTTTGTTGCTCACGTTGTTTATATTATTTATTTTGATACTGAATACATTGTTATCTTCCTATAGACGTCATTACCAGTGGAGAGGCTAAACCATTTTGTTCTGTGTTATGAACCACTCATTTGCAGGTAAATGTTGTTGCACTATGTTCTGTATTAAGTCAGAGACGTTTACAAGTTCATATTGTATTGTTGACCGCGGACGCCATTTTAGTATGATCGCGCCCAAAAGTGGTGCCGACTGTGTTTACTGTGTACCACCAGGTGCTCTTATGCAGATTATTATTCCATTTTGGCTACTTTTTAACTACTTTTTATTACTTAAAACAGATTGTATTTGAATTCATTCTAAAGTATTAATGTCAAAACCACTATACGATCACATGTTAAGAAGAATACTATAAGATGTTTTATACTATAGACACAGTCTGACTAGCTCTCTGCTGTGACGTCATTACCAGTGGAGAGGCTAAACCATTTTGTTCTGAACCACTCATTTGCAGAGCTACACCAGTAAAGAACCTCAACATCCAACCCAGCTGCCTCTGTGTGTGTCTTTCATGACGGGACGGGTACACAACCGTTACATTGGTGCCGTGACCCGTGACTTCAATCAAGTCCAGCGAACCGGTGACCACGTCCTGTCTGCTGCTTCATGAAGACATCAGTTCACAGTATTTGTGGGTTCACAGTTGACACGGTAGCATTGCAGTGAAAAGTATTACTGTACACTGTACAGTGTGTCACAGTGACACAGAGGACTTTATGTCCCACACCAGTGACGTGTCACATAAGCCACTGATTTGTTTTTGTCATTTTTATTTATTTACCATTTTTCTATTGATGATTTCACATTCTATGGTGGAATACTGTATTGGATTTTGAATATCCATAATTGTGTCGAACCATTTTGAACAATGTCTACTCCGAGTAACCACTTTCGGTTTGGCACACCCATTAGTGTTGGTAGAGGCAGGGGTATACGTGCCCCCATTCCTTTTTCTGTTGATAGTCCTACTCCAGGTGGTGTTATGCCCTCATTAGAGGCAGTTTCTAGTGTCAGGGTCCGTGATGCAGCTGACCATTACACCAGCACACCTACACCTCAGGTCACATCTACACCACATCCTACTAGTGCCAGTTCTGAGTGTGTAAATGACCAGATGAGGACTGTTATCCAGGAGATAGGACGTCAGTTAAGTGACAGCATCATGTCACGCATACAGCCTCACAACACAGTGGCTTTAGCGAGCACATTGAGTCAGTCCAGTCATGTGTCAGATTTATCCCAGGTCCAGGTTGTCACACAGAGAAAGGTTAAGGAACCGCCTTGTTTTGTAGACAATGAGTCAGGCTCAGTCACAGTGCATGACTGGGAAGATCAGATGAGAACATTCATAAAGAAGAGCAATGTTAGGGTTGCAGAGCAGGCTGAGGAAATCCTTATGCATTTGAGGGGAAAGGCTAAGGATGTAGTTAGGTTTGGTATTAGAAATAGCAACATTGACATTACTGCTCACCCTGACATGATTTATGTTCTCCTCAGAAAGCACTTTAGTTCTACTAGGTACTCTGCTGTCCCTTTAGCTGACTTTTACTCGACTTTGCCCAAAGACCAGGAAGACCCCTATGACTACTGGCTGAGACTGAACAGAGCAGCTGACCTCGCCACTGACTGCCTGAGAGAGCAGGGCAAAACACTTGACAACCCTGAAGTGGAGGTGACTCGCATGTTTATTAGGAACTGTCCCTGTAAAGACCTAGCCCTGACTTTCAGATCCAAAACCATCGACAGGTGGTCAGCGTGTGAAGTCCTGGAGGTGCTGAACGAATATCACGCTGAAATGGGCTGCAAAGCAGCTTCCCCAGTGCATCCTGTGAAGAAGGTGGACATTGCCGTGCACAGAGCAGAGGTGAGCCATAGCCCAGTCCCTACCCACATCAGTCAGGAGCCACCTCAAGCACAGAGCCCACAGTATGTCCCCCTAGCAGACGTGATGTCTATGTTGGAGAAGGTTCTGCTGCGTGGAGCGTCTGACCAGTCACAAGTGAGGAGGCGAGCTCCACCCAGACGTCCTACAGACAGTGCAGACAGGATTGACGGTTTCACTGACAAGCCGTGCATTATCTGCAAAAATGACGATCACAGTGCTTTGTCTCATTGCCGGGAAAATAGACTTTGTTTCAAGTGCCATGCTCCAGGCCATTCACGCAACGACTGTCCAGCAGGAAGGGCTGTCCCAGAGCATCAGGGAAACTGACTAGTCTGCACACAAGGGAGGACAGTGCAGATGAACCCGGTAGGCCTCCCACCAGTGATGAGACACCCGACATGCAAGATAGAGAGTCCCTCTATGAGTTGTACAGCAGTACATTGCCCCCGTAAAAGAAACTGATCTTTCAGGGATCCCAGAGAATAGCAGAGACTGACAGCCTGTTCTACACGCCTGTGTCTGTGAAGAATGGCCCCACTCTCAAAGCACTGTTAGACAGCGGATCGATGGCCTGCACAATAAGTGAGTCCTCTGTTGAGTCCCTGCTACAGCAATGCCCTGACATGACAGGAGGCACAGCTAATGGTTATGTCATTATAGGCTGCGGTGGACACCGCGTTTCCCCCAAAGACATGTATGACCTTGATGTCACAGTTTACGGATGCAGAATGATCATTCCGTCAATGGTTGTTCCAGGCCAGACAGAACAGATGATCCTTGGCAGCAACGCCATCAAGCACATTCTTACCCAACTAAAGAGCACTGACGGCTACTGGAAACTAGTTTCCTCGCCCAACAATGGTCAGACTGATGACCACTGCCAATTCCTGTCACTTATTTCCAACACAGAGCGATGGAGAGGTGATTGCATTCCGGATAAGGTGGGGACAGTGAAAGTCAAGAGTTGTGTGACACTGAAACCACAGAGTGAGCACCTTGTCTGGGGCAAGTTACCTGAGTCAGCAGTGATGTCGGCAGGAAGTACAGTGATCGTTGAGCCAACGCAGTCTAAAGCCAGACCCAAACAGATCCTTGTTGGGAGAGTTGTCACTCCTCTTTGGGGAGATCGATGGGTGCCTGTTAAAATCATCAACCCTACAGACTGAGCTGTGGTGCTGAGAAGGAACGCCAAGATAGCAGATGTTTCTCCCTGTATTGCAGTTGAAGACCTGCCAAAAGCAGACGAGGTCAAGTGTAATGTGCAGAGTGTGCAGAGCGAAGATGTGCAGCAGAGGTCAGAAGAGGACATGGTGCGTGCACTGGAGGCTCTGGGTCTGCAAGACATTGACCTGAAGTCATGTGTCGCTGCAGTGGAAAGACAAGCTCCTTAACATCATCGAACAGTACGAGTCAATCTTCTCCCGACACAAGATGGACTGTGGAGAGGCCAAGGAGTTTGTGCATCGCATCCACCTTGTTGACGACAAGCCGTTCCGTCTACCCTACAGACGCATACCACCGAGCCAGTATGAGAAACTGAGGACGACTCTGAATGAAATGGAAGAGAGAGGCATTATTCAGAAGTCTAACAGCGAGTATGCATCTGCACTCGTTCTGGTATGGAAACCGAATGGAGACCTCAGAGTCTGCACTGACTTCAGATGGCTTAACGCAAGAACTGTGAAGGATGCCTACCCACTGCCGCATCAAGCCGATGCTCTGGCTGCACTCGGTGGAAACGCTTTCTTCTCCACGATGGACCTGACATCAGGCTTTTATAATGTCCCCATGCACCCTGACGACAAGAAGTATACAGCATTCTCATCGCCCTTTGGACATCATGAATACAACCGTCTCCCTCAAGGCCTATGTAACAGTCCAGCCACGTTCATGAGGATGATGATGTCCATATTTGGTGATGAGAATTTCACAAGTCTATTGTGCTACCTAGATGATTTGATGGTCTTTGCGCCTACGGAGGAAGCTGCACTCCGACGCCTGCAGATGGTGTTTGCCCGCCTCAAAGAGCACAACCTTAAACTCGCACCCAAGAAGTGCTTCTTCTTCAGAAGGACCGTGAAGTTTCTTGGGCATGTCATCAGTGAAGATGGTGTTCGGACAGACCCTGGGAAAGTGAGAGCCATAAATGACGTCCAAGTCACCGACCTCATGGAGTCCAATGGGAGAACACCTTGCCCTAGTAAAATCAGATCGTATCTAGGCATGGTGATGTACTATCAGAGTTTCATCGAAGCATGTTCTGCAAAGGCGAAACCGCTGTTCAAGCTCACAGTTGAACCTGGTGCTCAGCACAAGCACAAGAGAGGTCGCAAACCTGTGAAGAAGGGAGGTCATGTGAAGCTGCTGATTGGACCGACGCGTGTCAGAACGCTTTTGAGACACTGAAACACGACCTCATGACAAGTGTCACTCTAGCCCACCCAGATTTCAATGCCCCGTTCATTCTAGCCGTCGATGCGTCCTTTGATGGGATTGGAGCTGTCCTGTCGCAACTGCCGCCTGGTGGGAAAGTAGCCAGACCAGTCGCCTTTGCGAGTAGAACCCTCTCACGCTCCCAGCTGAACTACCCTGCACACCGGCTTGAATTCCTTGCCTTGAAATGGACAGTGTGTGACAAGTTCAGCCATTGGTTGAAAGGCAGACACTTCACCATATGGACTGACAATAACCCCTTGACATACATTCTGACCAAACCCAGACTTGATGCGTGTGTACAGCGATGGGTGGCGAAGCTCGCTGCATACGACTTTGACTTGAAGTACATCCCCGGCCCAAAGAACATCGTAGCCGACGCTTTGAGCCGTGAGCCGTTTGTCCAGTCGTGTGTGGGTCATCGCCTTGTGAACGAGCATTATGCCTCGCTGTTGGACCAGGTCAACGGTGTGAACGACAGACTCGTACAAGACGTCTGTCCAACAACTGTCAGGCTGTTGTGGACGACAGTGGTGAAGCATCGAACGAGCCTGTACAAGATGCAGTTACACCGTTCACAAGACGCTCAGTCACTTCAGAGGACGTCGCTGCCATCCTCAATGCTCAGTCCACCGGAGGTGTGAGTCATGTGATGGGAACCGGTGCTAGCCCCAATCTTCTGCAGAAGGAAGACCAGTCCACTGCACTCCCACAGAGCCAGCTTGTCACTCAGCAGGAGGCTGACAGCACGATAAGCAGAGCCATGTACTATGTACAGAGACACAAGAGACCTACCAAGCGTGAGAGAGCTGTTGAGTCACAAAGTGTGATTAAGTTGCTGAAGCATTGGAGTAGACTCACCATACAGAATGGCATGCTGTACAAGACAAAGAAAGATCCCCACATGAACAAGAAGATCTTCCAGTTCATAGTGCCTGACTCATTGAAACAGAAAGTCCTCCATGGCCTCCATGACACAGCGGGTCACCAAGGCCAGCACCGTACCTTGTCTCTGGTGAGGCAAAGGTTCTTCTGGAATGGCATGGAACGTGACGTTGTGAACTATGTTCGCTCTTGTCAGCGCTGCATAGCAGGGAAGACGCCTGAGCCGCACAGCCGTGCGCCACTCAAGAACATAGTCACCTCTGAGCCTATGGAGTTAGTCTGCATAGACTTTTGGTCCGCTGAGCAAGGGAACAAGTCTGTCGATGTTCTAGTTGTGACTGATCATTTCTCCAAAATGGCACACGCCTTCCCGTGCAGGAATCAGACTGCCAAGCAAGTCGCTCGTCGTCTCTGGAATGACTTCTTTCTCATTTATGGTTTTCCTCGTCTCCATTCTGACCAGGGAGCCAACTTTGAGAGCAAGCTGATTAAGGAGCTTCTAGAGATGGCCGGGGTGCAGAAATCCCATACGACTCCGTATCACCCCATGGGAAATGGTGTCACAGAGTGATTTAACAGGACGCTGGGAGGTATGATCAGATCCCTTCCCCCTCAGCCCAAAGCAAGGTGGCCACAAATGCTGCAACTGCTCACCTTCTGCTACAACTGCACAGAGCATGAGACGACAGGGTTTGCCCCATTCTATCTTGTGTTTGGAAGGATTCCTCGTCTCCCTGTCGACGTCATGTTTCAGCATGCCCTCACCGATGACACTGTTGTCAGTCACTCGGACTTTGTGTCCCACCTGAAGAAAGATCTACGTGAGGCTTCTCAGATTGTGCAGAAGAACAGTCTCAGGGAGCAGACTCGCCACGCCAACCTGTACAACCGCAGAGTCAAGGGCTCGCCCCTCGTCGTTGGAGACAGAGTGCTGATTGCCAACAGAGGTGTGCCAGGGAAACGCAAGGTTGCAGACAAGTGGGAGTCAACTCCGTATGAGGTCATGTCAGTCAAGCCTGATATCAATGTCTACAGAGTCAAGGATACCCTGACAGGCAGAGAGAGAGTCGTCCACAGGAATCTGTTACTCTCTGTTAGCTTCTTGCCCTGTGAGAGAGATGAGGACCTTGGATCTGCACACTCAGAAAGTGATGCTGCTGCACATGGAAGTGATCTATGCCCTGAAGTACCTGATGTGATGGAAGACAGTGATGTACGTACAGTCAACTGGCTGATGCAGGCCGGTAGTGATGGAGTCCATTCAGAAGAGGACGAAGACTCACTTGACATGGGATCTGATGTTTCCCAGTCTGACTCTCTCACAGTCGACACATCCAGTCAAGCCAGTCACCCAGCCCCTGACCAAGATGTTGCCCACTCGACAGTCGACAGTGTGGAAGACCCACCACACTGCCCTGAAGACATGTTGCCCGCAGGCACGGACGTGGCCCCTTCCAACACTGTCCATTCAGACATGTCCCCTCCTGACGATGTCCCCACAGACTTAGCCCCTCCTGTTGACAATCCCCTGGACATTGAATCCCCAGACAACGACGCCCCTGAGACAGCCATTCCAGGTAGTTCAGACACTTGCGTTCCAGGCTCCCTACCTCAGGAAGTTTACACAAGGCCTAGCCATCGTGTTCTCAGGGATCGTAGGTCCATCAGGCCCCCCAATCGTCTAGTCTGTGAGATGAATAACCAAGCAGTAGATGAAGATTCTGTGTCCACAGTATCAGTTAGTTCCTTAGTTCAGTTCTTTACACATGCATTTTCAGTTTGAGTAAGAGGGTTATGATAGTATTAACCACAGAAGTGTTTAGTTGGTACACTTGAAGCTACAGGAACAGTGTTTACAATTCAGAGGTGTAATTGGCATCTTTGAGTCTGTGTTTAGTTAGGGGTTTGATCGCCTTCTTTCTTAACATACTCCTTTGGGGAGAGTTTTTAACTGACCTAGTGATGCACTCAGTATACACACTTTTTGGTTTTGTTTTTTTTTCGTCTCAAGAGTTGCACTTCGTATATTTAGCAGAATTTCAGAGGGGTGTATGTAACGGGTATAAGAAATACTCTGTTTATTGTAGTGAAATTCCTGCTAAGATATGTCTGTATAGTTTATCCTCCTGCGTGAGTGGTTGTTTAGCGCCCCCTACTGGTAGTATATAAAGGTGACCGGAAACGGAAGTTCCCCACAGTCTGACTAGCTCTCTGCTGTGGTAAGTGTGTATTGTCCTGAGCTCCTCTGTAAAAGTATTATAAAGTACACTAAAAAGCTAACGTGAGATTTCTTTGTTGTATGTAACAGCATTGGAGATGCTATCCCAGTGTATTTTCGTTTTGTGTTTGTTGCTCACGTTGTTTATATTATTTATTTTGATACTGAATACATTGTTATCTTCCTATAGACGTCATTACCAGTGGAGAGGCTAAACCATTTTGTTCTGTGTTATGAACCACTCATTTGCAGGTAAATGTTGTTGCACTATGTTCTGTATTAAGTCAGAGACGTTTACAAGTTCATATTGTATTGTTGACCGCGGACGCCATTTTAGTATGATCGCGCCCAAAAGTGGTGCCGACTGTGTTTACTGTGTACCACCAGAGGGTGCTCTTATGCAGATTATTATTCCATTTTGGCTACCTTCATGTATTACTCATGTATTACCTTTTCTATTTCATTTCAATATAAAAACGATGTTGTAGGTTAAAAACAAGTTAAAACAGATTGTATTTGAATTCATTCTATAGGATTGGAAATAGGGATGCACCAAAAAGCCCCAAAAAATGGCTAAAAAAATATTTTCGGCCTATTCGGTATATCACTGAATAGTAGTAGTGGTCCTAAAGTTGTGAATCGATATAATTCAACTAAAATGCGGGAACAACACAGATGTACAAGCCCAAAGCGCTGTGCATTGCGACGGGTAGATAGCTTGTAGAACTGCTACTTCCAGCGAAGGAAGCATGCTTATGACGCTCTTTAACTATGCATCAGCAGCCAGCGACGCTGCGACAGTCACAACACACGAGCAGCAGACGGAATGCACAGACAGATCCGACACAACTTTATTGCACACATCTGTGCTTTCATCCACGCTTCCATAGCCTTTTAAATCTTATTTCCCATCCACGGGCACAAGCAGTGATATCAGTGCAGCTTCCACCCGATCTGCTTCTGTTGTCTGACGAGGGAAGATACTAGCTAGTAGCTAGCATGGGAGCTAACGTTACACACGAGTTACACACTCGCTGCTGCGTTTACACAGGCAGACACAAAGACGAATGGGAATATCATTTGGAGCTTTAACAATGAATGATAGATAATATTATTATCACTATTATTATTACTACTTGTTTTATTGCCTATGCTTATGTAGAAAAAAAGCTCACTGCTCAGGTCAAATAGGCCTATTGATATACGATTAATTGAGATTAATTAATCACAAAGCCTCCAATTAATTAGATGTTTTTTAATGCACTATTTAATGCATTATTTAAGTTAGTTTTGCCATAATCATGTCTTTTGCCATAATCAGGTAGCTTTACAACAAAGATGTATTCGGCTATTCGGTATTCGGTTTTCGGCCAACTGTTTCCTATATTCGGTTTCGGCCAAGAATTTCCCTTTCGGTGCATCCCTAATTGGAAATCAATAATTTGCATTTAAATGATTTAGACTGGAAAGTACTTACAGTAGCATCCCTGTGACAACATCTGAAAGGTGACAAAAGCAATTTGAGCTATTTGTCACCCCTACAATTTGACTTTATAAGGTTAAGCATTCCTAATCCTAAATTCACAGCACCCACTTCACACAGCAATGGTCATTGTATGAAGTAATTCTCTCATGGTCAAATAGACGTTTCACACATGCATGTTTTAAGGGCCACTTCAGCCCTTTTGCAACCATATCTTTCCTGGCGGTTTTATGTGGTAATTTGTGTTTTTAGACATTTAGTCTAAACATGTAGTTCAGGAAGGAAGTGAGACCAGTGTCCATGACATCATTGGCACTTTGAAATACTAAAATATCTAAAAACACGTATTACACACACAAAGTGTGTCTGAATGGCCCTTTAAACGCAAGACAGGCTCGATTTTCATCCATCATATCAAGTTAAAACTACATGTACAGAACATGTTGAAACTACATGCAGAACATGTTGAAACTACATGTGCAGAATATGTAAAAACTAATCAAACGCAGCTTGCGGAGTCAGTTCAGTCAGTCAACCTCAAGGGAGGTTCTTGCCATGCTCAAAGGCCCTTACTATGCTCAAGGGGTTAACATGCTGCTTTACTATGTGGGAGTATACGCGTGTACAAGTCTCACACGTCATTCGCCGATGCGGCAGTCTGAGCTGACTAATTGGGCAGGCTACTTAAGCTCACTAGACTCCATGCTCTTCCTGCCTTCCTCTGCTCATGGTTCCCGGTTGTATGTGATGTTTTCTCCCACCACCACCACCCCAGCACCACCGGTGGGCTCTGCTATTTATGCTCCCCACGGGGGGGTTATTGTATATCTATCTCCCTGCTCTTATGTTTTATGTTGTTGCTAATCATGCCGAGCAGGGAGAAATCCAGCAGAGCCGAACGCCAAGTCAAATATCATATGCACACTTGTTACTCATTCTGCAATAAATATTGTTTAATCTATTCGTGAGTTGTCTGACTGAACTACAGCTTTCTTCCCATGTTGATGACAGGTGGACCATTTACAATATGTTCTCAGCTTCTAGATCGGCTATTTTCATCATCTACAATAGGCTACATTAAAATAGGGCTTGAGAGGATCAAGGATGAATTCATCCTATACAAAACAATTCACCAATAAGGCCCACCCATACGCTCAAAGCATTTGTAACCACAATTGTAACCTTTTAAATAGGTGTAAATTTCCATGCAAGATATACATGTATCTTTTTATGTCAAGCTGAAAAGGAGTGGACAAACATGATGGGCCATAGAGTCAGTTAATGGACTCTGAACTTTAACAGTCACAATATCACCATCAAAGACATATTAACTCAATGTCTGCCAACGACCTAATTGACCTCTTTTTTAGCAACTCCCACAGCGCCAACGACGTCTTTATCGTCTTTTTCAAACGGGTTTAACATTGGAAAAAAAAAAAAAAAAACGTAATTTTTTTTTTTTTTTTTTTTTTTTAACAAAAAAATGAAAATGAAAATAAAATAAAAAAATGTATAGAGACTGGCGCTTAGGGACTTTTTGGCACTTCTTAAAAGCGATGGATGAGTTAAATGTCTTATGTAACAGAGTCTGATGACTGAAGTACATTCAGAACGCTGAATGTCTTCAGAAATATAAAGAAAGTTGCACATCCGTTCTTAAATCTTAACACTGGGTCGCTGTGTGTCAAATAATGCAATTATAAAATAATACTGTTTGTCTATAAAGCATGGTTTGGGGCATCTGATCGTGTGTTATATCATCTACTATTCATACCTCTATGGCCATGTGGCTTTATGATCCTAGAAAAAAAAACATAGTATTTAGTTATATCTGGAACAAACTCCCTGAAAACTGCAGCTCTGCCTTTCATTTAGAATTATTATTCTACACTGACAATGGCCACGTTTACATGAGCAGTTAAATCCCCTTTTCATTCCGAATAGAAGTTCAATCTTATTAAAAGTTGTTATGTAAACACCTACAAAAACGTACATCCGAATGAAAACGCTCAATGCGATTTAAAAACCATTCCGATGTCACTGGTCGGATAATTCCGATTTTGAATGCGATTGGCCGAAAGTTGGAGGCATGTACACGCTCAATCGGATATAAAGTCATTCTGGTCTTTCTGAGCATGCTCAGTAAATTCCGGAATAACAACAACAACAACAACACGATGGCGGGGAAGAGCAAGCGGTGGTCGAGAGGAGAGACACTTTATTTATTACAAACATTGGAAGATCTGGGCATCGTTGAAAGGACCGACGGGCGCAAATACAAGAACGCAGAACTGTATAAAACAGTTGCTGAGAAAATGGCATTGGATGGGTATGCCTGCAGAGACGCCACCCAAGTCCACACCAAATGGAAGCTGCTGAAGCAAGAATATAATAAGGCTAAAGCCAAAAACAAAACGAGCGGGTCGGATCCGTCGACGTTTGCGTTTTTTGATGACATGGACAGGCTGCTGGGGGGACGAGTTTGTTTGAAGGGGAAATAGGAATGAGTTATATATTTTGAACTTGGCCTGAAAATGTGATAATAGTATGCATGTAGGCTCTATCCAGTGTCTGACTGCCTACCTGTGGCAGCAGGTGAGCCCTTCGAAAGAGGTCGCCAGGTCGGAGTTATGGAAGACCAATGCATCATGTGCAACGCCAGGCATCTTGCAGCTGATGCTCCTGAAACTATACAGGATACATAATTTCAGTAATACCACACAAAAATGATTATGTGCATAAAAAAGCATGTTAACTTTGAGTCCAGACTCTAGTGACAACATCGTGCTTGTAGCATACAATTTTAATTCTGGGTTTATAACAGTGCTATCCATTATTTGTCTGTGTATTAGTCTCATGGTGTAGGTGCAATGCACAATAAAGCCACAAGGTGGCTCTGTGGGCCTGAAAATATGTTATTGTATTTGTGCACTACTTAAAGGCTAAATAATAATAAAGAAGAGCCCTTGTAGTAAATAAATACTTGCATGAATCTGTCATCCACAACTGCCTGAAGGATGAAGGAAGGCCAGCCTTTACGATTTGAAAAATCTCTGTAGCCATCAGACGGGGCGAGGATCGATATGTGAGTACCTAAGAAAGCAACAATAATTTTATTGCAAACTCAGGACACCTACACATGTAGACTTAGGCTATTTGGCAGTAATATGAAATGGATAGTCGGGGGGGGGTGCCTACCATCTATCAGGCCAACAATCTGAGGAATGTGATGCGATGCCTCGAATCGTCTGGCAATCTCAAGTTCCTCTTCTTCTTTTGGTATCTGGATAATACGGTGGAGGAGTTCCTGTACGATTCCTTTACAGAACAGATAAACGAATTTCTTCACCGTTGCCTTGTGGACTCCGAACTGATTTGCTACCAGACGGTATTCACAACAACTACCCAGTCTGTAGAGAACGATGGCCACGCGCATGTTGAGAGGAATGGGTGCACGAACTGTAACATCCTCGGGAGACATGAAGCCCTGCACCAGTCCACACAACTTCATGAACGACGTGCGGGACATGCGAAAGTTCTCCTTCCACTCACGATCTGTGAATTCAGACAACACGATCCTTTCCCACCAGTCTTTGCTCCGCACTTTCATCCATTGTTGTCTTGCCTTACGTTTGGGATAGGGTAACGGGCTGAGGTACAGCTGTTGCAGCACTAACCGGTTGCCATTTCTGTAGTCGACCTGCTCAACCACCCTTCTCCTCCTCCACAACAGACGAAGTAGTAGTAGCAGATTGTTGTTGTCATACTGCTGCTTCACAAATACCAGCAAAATCAAAGCAAATAACGCACTGATAATTCCGTCTTCCATGTTAGTTTTTTCTTCGGGCTCTTAGACGGTAGGCCTATTGCTTGTCTATAATACAGTTGAGACCGATTCTGACAACTTTGGTGGAAAACAAGCGCAATTGGCAACCCTGTTACTACAACAAACATTCACCCAACAACAACACCAGTGCGCGAGGAGGGTACACATGAAGACGTAAGCGGATATATACAACCCCTATCCAATCAGAAGCCTTCCCTGCCCCGACGCTAATGCGGAATGAAATGATGGGATCTAAAAGTTTCGTCCATGTAAACAATCATTCGGAATGGCCATTTCCAATGTAAACACGCACGCAAAAACATTACATCGGATGTATTTTATTCGGAAGTATTTATTCTGAATGATCAGCCTGCATGTAAACGTGGCCAATGTATTTATCCAGGGTGGAATAGGAAAGTTAAACAACGCAGCTGTAACTTTATATTTTACTGAATCTGATTGCACTTTTATAATGTTTCATTTATTAATGTTATATATAAAACACATTGCATTGTTGTTGTGAGCAGTGATTGGCCAGTTCTGTTCTTGGTGTGTCCCTCCCCACTCAATTTTGAATATACCAAAGTGGATATACCAAGATTGTCCTCAGATAAACAAAGACAAAACTGAAGTACTTGTTTTGAAGTCAAGGACATGGATTAAAAGTCAGTGCTCAGCTTCAAACCTTGTTGTAGTCATGGCCTCAGAACTTTAACCAACCACATTAGCACCGTCAAAGTCAGATTATATGATTTATATCCAACCGGAATCTAAAAAAATGACCAATAGTAGTCTTGACTACTGTAACAGTGTTTTACAGATGTCCCTAAATTATATCAGGTGACTGCAGCTCATTCGGAACGCTGCTACTAAAGTCTTTAGTAATACAAAGAACGTTTAGTCCTTGGGCCGGACGAGATATCGGTACCGAAAAGGCGGCAAAACCTTACCTATTTTAAAGTGTTCATAGGGTCAATATAAGTTAATTAAAATATGATAGACTTTCCATAGGAGCAGCTTTTTATATATTGTTTGTTATTTTCCTCTATAGGCGGATTTTCATCAGTTCCAAAAAGAACACAGAGAGCCAATAGCACATTAAAGTTTCTATAACACTCTTTTTGGACATTCCATTTTATAAATTAAACAAACCTGTGTCCAATTAAATTAGTTGATGAAGTGGGTGTGACCTATTTAGTCCTTGGGCCAAGTGCCCAGATATGACATGTTGGTAGCGGTGAGGCGGCAAAGTTTAGTTGTGATTTTTTTTATTCCTATACATCCCTAGATTAGGTTTTGATATGATAGACCTTGCTGACTGGCAGCTTTTTAGTGGTTATCACCTCAAACCCCCCTTTTTGGTATATGGCTCTGGCGAAATTGTGTAAAGGCATACATTAATTCACTAAAATTACAAAAATCGACTTGGTAGTCTAAAATTTGTCATGTAGTATCTTGACACATAGGGGTAAGTAGCAGAATAGTATTTTGGGGCATGCTACCATTGTATTGTTAAATATGACCTGCATCATCCACAGAAACACAAAGAAATATACTGTCCGCTTAACAAATAACAACAAAGATGGTTATTTTCCAGCACATTACGGTGAATATCACTGCCTCACTTGTATATAGAAAACTTCCCATATCCCTAAGCTTCAATTTAAGCCCAAGATGACCTTTCTATCTTGAAAATGACACTTTCTGTAGCCAAAATTCTGCACTATACCTCAAATCTGTGAAAATTGCAGACAATTGGACTCGAGTCATAGTGACTCGACTCGAGTCTGACTCGAGTCGCATATTTGACGACTTGCGACTCGACTCGGACTTTGAATGTAAAGACTTGCGACTCGACTCGGACTTGGAAGGTAAAAGACCAACGAGACTTGAGACTTGACTCCGACTTGCTAGCCAATGACTCCCGACTCGACTCGAGACAAGATGACTTGTGACTTGTTTTGTTTCCGAGCATACGGTATTTGAATACAGCGTCGGTGTGCAGCGCAACTCCACTCGCACACTAAGGCAAAACCTTTATTTTCACCACACAGCTGCAGTAGATTGAAAAGTTGCTTCCTACCTTTGAGTTAGTGTTGCTGAAAGACACCGAGATCCAATTGTATATTCCATATTTCCATATGTACTAAGTGTGAAGTTGTGTCTGTAAACTAGTGTCAACACGGAGGCACACAGTGACAGTTGTGAGCATGCGCAGATTGCACTGCCTCTGCTCCAGCGTACAGGGACAAAACGGCCATTAGGGGGAGCCATAGTACAGTGAAATACAGTGGGGAATATCTATTGATTCATTGATTGAATACTTTATTGGCAGAAATGTAATCGGTATAGGGTACAGTCAAACACTGATCAAAAAGGGATCACTGAAAAAAGTCCTTGCTGTCTTGTTTCCATTCGGTCCTGGGTAATCAATTCATAATCATGACAAGTCACATGACAAATAACAAAATTCAAATTCTAGACTTGACAAAACCTTGTGACTCGACTTGTGACTCGGCTTGACTTGCCCACAACAGAAAGACTTGGGACTCGACTTGGACTTGGGACCAAATTACTTGGGACTCGACTTGGGACTCGGACTTGAGGGTTGGATTGACTTGGGACTCGACTTGGACTTTGGACCAAATGACTTGGGACTCGACTTGGGACTCGGACCTGAGGGTTTGGACTGACTTGGGACTCCACTTGGACTTGGGACCAAACGACTTGGGACTCGACTTGGACTCGGACCGGAGCGACTTGAACAATTGTCTGGAAAATTGTATATTCAAAAAACTAAAAAGTGCCTTCCCTGGAAATCATCTTCTTTCATTATATCATCTCCTTTGGGTGTGTTGAACTATTAGCCAGCTACAGATACTTGTAATAAACCCTTAAGTACTAAATAATTGCAATGTATATTGTCTAATTAAGGAACCTTTTTGACAAATTATATTGTTCTTCTCAATACCTTATTCAATTGGTTTTAGAGTTAGTTAGATAGATAGATAGATAGATACCTTCATTGATCCCACAGGGATACAGATACAGGACATAGAAGTAGTATAGTAATTTCAGACGAATAGCAGCACAAAACAACTTTAATATGATACAAAAATAATGTAAAATTATCTGCTGCAGAGCAAGGAGCCAACACAGTCAACAAAATAAAATAAAGTATACAGATGTATACACTATACAATCATCCTGTGTAAAGTAGACCGTAAAAAGGCAATCCTATAATCAGCACAAACCAAAACACAGGTGACATACAGTATCAGCTATAACAGAAATATGTTACAATGTCACATAACATCACTGAGTCACAGAGGTTCAATTACCTACGTAGCCCCTTGTTATCATTACTTTAAAGGAAAGGAAACAGTTGTGCATATTTTACTTTTTTCTTTCTTTTTTTGAGTGGTGCAACCACTCCAAGGAACACCAATGTCCGTCCCTCCTTATGTCCATCTTTATGTATGTCCCTATGTTTAGGGTACCAACAGGGTACTTCAGATTTTTCATCAGTATCTGAGTCTGTCAGCTGTGCAGGGGTCTCCTCCTCACTGCATTGGTTGGCACAGGTTTGTAATTTACACAGGTTTGTGCATTTCAGCCCATTCTTGAGACATGTGCACTCAGGTAGTTTGCATGACCTCACACACTTGCAGGACAGCAACTGCAAGACAGCATCTGGTGCTGGGGAACCACGCATCCACTGCATTTCCAGCTGCCCTTCATCATTTGTGGTCCACCCATGGTCCACAGGGCTTGGTACATATGGCTGGGTTTGAAGAGACCGTCTCCAGATAGCAGCCTGCCAACTTTTCTGCACCAGGCGTGGAGAGGTAGAGTCCAGCCAGCTTCCACCATGTCAGGATTGCCTGTTTAAGCATTTAATTCGTGCCAACTATCAGGCAGCTTTAATTCACTATTTTTATTTGTTTTACTGAATCTGATTGTCCTTTTATAATGTTTCATTTGCTTAGTTTGATATAAAACTCAGCAGTGATTGGCCAGTTTTGTTACCCGCCCCCCTCACTCTGATTGGATGATCAGGGCCCTCTGTTAGTATTTAACAAGAGCTTGGTCTGCTTTGTGTCACTTTAATGAATAACTCTGCTAGTTGTTAAGAGCTGAACTTCTCCTTCTACACTAGCTGAAGCATTTAGTTTTTGTTTGGTTCTACTTTCAACTTTAGTACTTTAACATTTAAAATAGATCTAGTGTCAGTTTGTTTGGGCAGGTTTTGAGTTATGGCTTTACTACAAACATTGAAGTCCCTGGTCAACCAGAGACTATCTGCTGCTGCTGAAGAGATATTTGGGGTCGTTGGAAGAATTCTAACAGAGTACGAGGATGAAGCTTTCCACATCAAGCAAGAAACTGACCGCCAACGCAGACTACTGGATATGGTTTTACAACCATTCGTCAAACTACACAGAGCCGGTTGGTAAAACCTTTACTATGTTTAATCTAACTGTTAATGTTTGAACACAGTTGAACACAGAAGAGGAGCTGGTTGAAACTTTGCATCGATCCATTCATGTTAGGGTTAAACTTGCATTCAAAAACATTCTCTGTGGATATATCTGATAGCAATAGGTTGTAGCTAATGATAAATTATATTTGAGGAACAAGGAGACGCTTGTTTTAGAAATTAAGAGTTATTGAGGTAAGAAACAATCCTTTTGTGACACTTCACACTGGAATCAAAACAACATTGGGACAGATACGGAAATAACAGTAGCAGTTTCATGTAATAATGTGTTTCTATTCTGTATCTTCTGTCTAGACTCCATACACCTCCTGGTGTGTAAAGAGGAGGTATTTACTGAGCAGCAGCAGGAGTTAACCTCCAGTCTGGTCAAAGAGGAACCAGAGTCTCCACAGATTAAATATGAACAGGAGGAGAGAACCTCCAGTGTGGTCAAAGAGGAACCAGAGTCTCCACAGATTAAATAAGAACAGGAGGAGAGAACCTCCAGTCTGGTCAAAGAGGAACCAGAGTCTCCACAGATTAAAGAGGAGCAAGAGGAGAGAACCTCCAGTCTGGTCAAAGAGGAACCAGAGTCTCTACAGATTAAAGAGGAACATGATGAGTTACTTCAAAGATCAGAGGAGGATGGTGGATCAACAGAGACATTACTGTCAGTGAAACATGAAGATGATGAAAACATACCAGCAGAACCTGTAGCCAGCACCTCATCTAAACACATGGAAACACAAGCTGATGTAGAGGACTGTGGAACATCACAACCAACTAGTGATGACCAGCTCCTGTCTTCAGGCTGTTCTGAATCTGACATCACTGAAGACAGTGATGAGTGGGATGAGACCAGGGATGGTCACTCCACGATGAGTCACACAGGTATATATTTTAGTTGTGCAGATTGTGGCAAAATGTTTAATCATAAGGACAATCTGGTTTACGCAATGATTCACACAGGGGAAAAGCCCTTTACGTGTACAGTTTGTGGCAAGGGCTTTATTCGTAATGACCACTTCAAAATACACATGAGGACTCATACAGGGGAAAAACCATTTACGTGTACAGTTTGTGAAAAAGGCTTTACTCAGAATTGCAATCTAAAAACACACATGAAGACACATGAGGAAAAAGCATCATAGTGTATTTCATTGACTTAGTTTGATTATATGTTTAGATTATCTGTATTATGTTGTCTTATCTTCTGTCTAGACTCCATACATCTCCTGGTGTGTAAAGAGGAGGTATTTACTGAGCAGCAGCAGGAGAGAACCTCCAGTCTGGTCAAAGAGGAACCAGAGTCTCCACAGAATAAAGAGGAGCAAGAGGAGAGAACCTCCAGTGTGATCAAAGAGGAACCAGAGTCTCTACAGATTAAAGAGGAACATGATTAATTACTTCAAAGATCAGAGGAGGATGGTGGATCAACAGAGACATTACTGTCAGTGAAACATGAAGATGATGAAAACATACCAGCAGAACCTGTAGCCAGCACCTCATCTAAACACATGGAAACACAAGCTGGTGTAGAGGACTGTGGAACATCACAACCAACTAGTGATGACCAGCTCCTGTCTTCACGTTGTTCTGAATCTGACATCACTGAAGACAGTGATGAGTGGGATGAGACCAGGGATGACCAGACCAGTCAGGTTTAAACCGGCTGAAATCACATAATACACAACACATGGGAGGAAATAGTTTGTCTTTGAGCAACAAGCTGCTCCATGACCTCAAATCACCAAAACAAAGTCACTCCACGAGGAGTCACACCGGTACGGAATATTTTAGTTGTGCAGATTGTGGCAAAATGTTTAATCGTAAGGACAATCTGAAGGTGCACGCAATGATTCACACAGGGGAAAAGCCCTTTACATGCATGTACAGTTTGTGGCAAGGGCTTAGTTCGAAAGGCAGATCTAAAAATACACATGATGACTCATACTGGGGAAAAGCCCATTGCATGTACAGTTTGTGGCAAGGGCTGTACTCATAATAGCCAATTAAAAATACACACGAGGACTCATACAGGGGAAAAGCCCTTTACGTGTACAGTTTGTGGCAAGGGCTTTATTCGTAATGACCACTTCAAAACACACATGATGACGCATACAGGGAAAAAACCCTTTACGTGTACAGTTTGTGGCAAGGGCTGTAGTCGTAATGGCCTCTTAAAAACACACATGATGACTCATACAGGGGAAAAACCCTTTACGTGTACAGTTTGTGGCACAGGCTTTATTCAAAGGGCTAATCAAGATCTAGAAGCTGAGAACATATTGTAAATGTTCCACCTGTCATCAAAATGTCTTGCGTTTAAATGGCCATTTCACCCCTTTTGCAACCATATCTTATTTTAATGATGTTTGTGAAACAAGACACACTTTTTGTGTGTAATACGTGGTTTTAGATATTTTAGTAGTGGATGAAAAGAATCCCGCAAACTGTCTTCACTTGAGTTTAGATTTTATTGAGCAACGTTTCGGTCGTCAGACCTTCATTAGGCATCTGATGCCTGATGGAAGTCTGACGACCGAAACGTGTGTTGTGGTGAGCTTTCTGTAATGAACACACAAAGGATGTGTAGCTGTCAACCCTTTATTTGAAAAAGAAGAAATTACGGACAGTGTTTTTACAGTAAATATTTTCTGTTACAATTTTATGAAGACAACATAATACAGAGAATCTAAACATATGATGATGAAAAAAAAACACATCATTTAACAGCTTTTTCCTCTTTATGACAGGTCTTCATGTGTCTTTTTAGATGGCAATTCAGACTAAAGTCTTTTTCACAAACTGTACATGCAATGGGCTTTTCCCCAGTATGAATCATCATGTGTATTTTTAATTGAAAATTACGAATACAGCCCTTGCCACAAACGGTACACGTAAAGGGCTTTTCCCCTGTATGAGTCATCATGTGTCTTTTTACATCAGTCTTTAAATTACAGCCCTTGCCACAAACTGTACACGTAAAGGGCTTTTCCCCTGTATGAGTCATCATGTGTATTTTTAATTGGCTATTAAGAGTACAGCCCATGCCACAAACGGTACACGTAAAAGGCTTCCCCAGTATGAGTCAACATGTGTATTTTTAGATTAGCATAAATGGGGGGTCCTTTTCGCACAGACTGGACGTTTTCTGAATCGTGAAGCAGAGCCCAATCGGTACCGGCCTCGAGCCAGTGCTGTGCACGGCTGTCGCGTGGTTTCGAAAGAGCAAGCTCCTCTCCTAACCAAGGCTTCGATTACAGCCTTCTGCTGTCTAAGAGCTCAGAACTCAGGGGGCGAGGGTCCAAGGGGCCCGTCCTTCGAAGGGCACGTCCCCTGGGGTTCAGCAAACAAGTGTATAAAGGTTGTTGAGCAGAGATTGATTCTATCTCGAATGGTTATAAAAAAGAGATTGACCCATTAACATATAACGCTAACCAAGCTCCTATGTTTTGAGGGCTCAGAATATAGCAGAGATCACAGCCCTGGCTACGTTTGATCTGAAAAACAGACCATAGACGCCATCCAGGTGGTATTTAGAGGCCCCCAAGTATCACAAAGATGCCACCCATTTTAGTTTCGAAACCCTAACCCTGACCTTTGGCCTGCCATATGTCAGGTCATGGGGTCCCGCAGGTGTTCAATCACCATCCATCCATTCTTTTTTTTTTTTTTGCGGCTTACGCCTTTTTATTGGTTTATTGAAGGGACAGAAAGTAGGCTGACAGGAAACGGGAGAGAGATGGGGGAAGACATGCAGTAAAGGCCGTGTCGGGCTCGGGAGTGGAAGCCGCGGCACACTGCGACTGGATTACCAGTCGGTGCCCAGACGGTTACGCCACCGCCTGAGCTCACCATCCATTCTTTGCAGAATTCTCTGCTGATCTGCATTATGATCCTAGCATGTACGGTTCACGAGAGGTCAATCAAAGTACGTATGACCCCCAAAGTTTGATAAGGCTTCATTCGAGGACTCCGCCCAGCTAATTATCACCCTCCGTTTACTTTTCACCCAATTTCTAGTTACCACCCTAACCTTTTTATGATCCTAACCAAAAAGGTTCAAGACCATAACCCTGCCCCCCGGACACGTCTCGGCAAAACCAAGAAAATTTTCGGACTCAGTGCGAAGAGCCGAACGCACCCATGTGTGTTGCTGCGCACACAGATGTCAGGAAGTGGGTGTAAACGCCTACTTCCTGTCCCCAGCCCCCAGAAATCTTCTGGAAAAAACCGAGACGAGCTGAACACGCTGATATGTGTTTCCAAGCACACAGACTAACGGTTCTCTTAATTGGCTAACCCTAGGGTTAGTTTTCAACGCGCGAAAGCTCGAGAACGATACGTCCGTCAGCCAAGTAATTGACATGGGCGTGTTCAGCTTTCCGAGATCTACGCTCTGATATATGTCCGCCATTGTCGTGCGACACCCGTAGCAAAAGTTCTCCAACTCTGATCTGTAATCCCGGAAGGCTCATAGACTTGGTGAACCTTACAGTGTATTGAATGGCTTGAAACCCTAACCCTAAATTTGAGAACCACACATCCGTGCGCTGGGAGACACATATCACCGTGTTCGTCTAATCGATAGCTATGCGTGGATGTAAAGCACTTCCACTTTCGACCTTTGTCGTCCCATTTATAGAAGGGTTAGTGTGGCAGGGGTCTTTTGGGCGTGATTATCATGGGGGGTTAGTTTGGTGGTGCGGCCTGCGAGGCGAAGGAGGACAAGAGGGACGTGAGGGTGTGGGGAGCAGGCACTGAGGTGGGGGGGTTTGCAGGGGTTTCACTGATTGGGGGGATTGTACTGTTGGGAGGGAGGGAGCTTGGGAGGGTTGAGCTGTTAGAAGGAATTGTGCCAACACTGGATGTGGGTGGGAGGGAGGCTGGGTTGACTCTGGACTGCTTGGAACGGCGGGTGACGTCATCGGCGGTAGTGGTAGCGCGAGGAGCGCGCCTCGTGACGTCATCGGTTGGCGCCTGGCTCGAGGAAGGTCCCGGCTGTGTTGTTGTTGTTGTGGTGGTGTCGCAGAATAGCTTGAACAAGCCCGCCTTGTTGGAGCGGGCGGAAGGGACGTTGAGCGCTCGGAGTTGTTTGTGGAGGCCAACTACGTTCCAGTCTGTAATGACGGGTTGTGGCGGGCTTGGGTTGCTGGGGAGGCGCGAGGTGGCGGAGCTGCGGGTGGCATGGTAAGCGCGCCTGGAACGCTGGGTCACCTGGGGGGTGGTGGGAGGGTGGGTGGTTGGTGGTGTTCCTTCCTCTTGAAGGAGCGGTGTTGGGAAGTGCTGCTGCTTTGAGAGCCGGTGCGAGACCGACCTGAAGAAGCGCCGGAGGAGCGGCTGGACGCGGATTGGCGGGATGCGTTGGATGGCGGGGAGGCGGCGGTCTGGGAAACGGTGGTGGGACTGTTGTCGTTGTCGTCTGGGCTGGAGTTGCTGGACGTGTCGGGGATGAGGGAGGGCGAACGCCCGGCGCCGGCGGGCGTTAGTAGGCGTTAGATACTACTGTTAGTGCCAGTAGTATCAATCTTTAATAATTATGATCCACGCAGATTATCTAGTTGTACTGTATATCTGACTCTGCCAGATGGGGGCGGTATTGGTTAACCATGTTCCCCTTGTTGGTGCAAGGTCCTGAAGGCAAAATACAAGTCTTCACCAGACTCAGGGGTTCCAGGCACATTCCAGGGCCTCAATATAGCAAGCGGGTGTAGCACCTGGGTCATTAAGCCATACAGCCTGAATTATTTCTAATGCTTCTCTCACTCACTTCTCCCCTCTCTTTCCAGTCAGAGCGTAATCCTTTTTATCACCCTCATATCAATTTTTGCTACCTTTTTTTCACTATTATTTCCTGTTAGCATATACCTTGGGCCATCTCAAAATGAAGGGACCATGCACTCCCAACTCGGGGCCGTTTGGTTTCAGGGGCCCAAAAAACCCTTTTTTGGTATATGTCTCTGGCGAAATTGTGTAAAGGCAAATAAAAATTCACTAAAATTACATAAATACACATGGAAGTGTGAAATTTGGCATGGAGTATCCTGACACATAGGGGTAAGTATCAGAATAGGATTTTGGGGCTATCTACCATTGTATTCTTAAATATGATCTACATCATCCTCAGAAACACAAAAATATACACTGTCCGCTTAACAAATAACAACAAAGATAGTTCTTTTCCAGCACATTAGGGTGAATATAACTGCCTCACTTATATATAGAAAACTTCCCATATCCTTAAGCTTCAAGCCCAAGATGACCTCTCTATCTTGAAAATTACTCTTTCTGTGGCCAAAATGCTGCGCTATACCTCAAATTGGAGACATTTTCATTATGTCACTATAGCCTTCCAGAGTCCTAGAATGTAACAATAGGTTCACATGTTCTGCAACTACTGATGTCTGAAGTTAGAAACATGAATACTACAGCAGGAACACAAATGCCTTTTATTATATTTATATTTATTTATTTTATTATATGCACATAATAGCTTGTTTCAGTACATAGAACGGAGGGTTACACTCTCTGTAACCCAGGTTCTCTGAGTGGAGAGACTGGCTCTCCACTACATATTGTTCAATATGTACGGAACTGACCCCACAGGGCAGTGTTCATGGATATCTCTTTAAGACACATCACCTATGGTGGCCCTGCCCATGCCAATCAGCGGGCTATTTAAGCCCCATCTGGGCATGACCACTTCGATTAACTCTTGATTGACACGAATTTCGGAGCGGCACTTTTGTGGAGAGCCAGTCTCTCCACTCAGAGAACCTGGGTTACAGAGAGTGTAACCCTCCGTTCTCTATCGTGTTCGAGACTGGCTCTCCACTACATATTGTTCAATATGTACGGGAACTCTATAAGACACACCGCAAGGAAATAAGCAGAGCAGCTGCCCCCACGGCAGCCCGAGGCAGTTTAACCTGAATTCCATCCGAGCCTATAAGTGGTGAGCGCCATGAGTCACAGGCGCTTGCCAAAATGCTCCAAAACTTCAGTATTCATACCAAGTAAGTAATACTCGTGGCCTAGGTGCAAGACTTCCACCTAGGCTCAGCTGGCCCAGCACGATGCTAGGCCAGTGACCACCGGGGTGAAGGGCTGCTCAAGCCAGCCCGTCAGATGCCCGGCCGACCTGACCGGTCAAGGTGCCGGTGACCCTACCGCTGAGTAGCACGCAGGAGCGACTCCCACAGGGGGAGCGGATGCCACCACGTTCCATCGGTAGGACAGGGTGAATGTAGACAGAGTCGCCCATGTCCCTGCTGTGTAGATCTCTGTCAGAAATACACCATTCTACAGCAACCAGGGGGCTGTCGTCCCATGGGCAGAGTGTCCCCGCCTTCCAGGCGACACTGGCACTCCTGCCTGCTTGTCCCTGTTGGATCACCCCTGTGATCCGGTGGGACAGTCCAGCCTTCGACCATGGTCTACCCGAGCACCCCTGCTAAAACACACGAAGCGCTGGTCCGTCATGTTGTGGGCCTACGTGTGGCCCTGACATACAACTCCAACGCTCTAGCGGGGCAGAGTGGGTGACCAGCTCTGTCTGCACACTTCATCCGTCTGCATGTAAAGAGAGGACAGAGCTCAATCGCCTGATTGAGATGTGCCCCTGAGAGAACCTTGGGGAGAAGGTTGGGTCGAGGTGTAAAACTACTCCATCACCCGGCCGAGCGTGTTATGGGTTGACAGCGCTCGCAACTCCCACATTTCTCCTTGCAGACGTGACTATATGATACTGCTGTCTTGAGTGACAGCATGTCAGGCTCACTGACTAAACTCCAGGCTAACGGCCTGGCCCCCCAAATAGGACTGGTGGGGCCCTAACCTGAGCTCCTCTGAGCACCAGGGTGCCATTCGGGACTGTAAACAGGTTACTGCAGTCTGCAGTCATGCACTCCCGCTCAAGTCAGCCCGTCGGACAGTAGGCCAACAGACTGTTGAAGCCGTGTCCTGATGCGGAGCCCAGCACACTCAGTGAGGAGGGTGCTGGCTGCCACATGGATACCACACTGGTATAACCTGCTAAATGCGGACGGCATCGACACAGAGTCCGTCACACAGATCTCAGATAGAGGGACATCTTGTCATCAGTGCATGGGCCACAAGGCCCTGCACGGATTGTGCCCATATCCCTGCCCACCTATATGCCTGCTAGATTGTTTCACAACCCAATGAGGGAGCCCAGTCTTGGAGACCATCTGCTTAAACCAGTTTGGCCCATTAGAGGCCCTGACAGGGCCCAACCGTGACTGCAATCCTGCTTCACCACCCTGCTTAGGAGGGTGGGAAGGGTGCAACTCAACAGGCTGACTGACTCGTACTCTGATCAGGCCGTATGGTATAGAATGCAGGGATTGGTGCCAGCACCACCTAACCATTGCCATGTAGGAAGTGGCAGCCTCCTTCATGCACTGATAGGGACATTCTTGTGGGTGACACTGCTAACAACAAGAATGCTGTCCTGCGAGAAGCCACCCAAGTGTCCACGCTTAATTGGCTCATGCCGCAAGGCAGACAGTACCACCTCCCGTGGGGGGGCTGCCGCCCTAATGTGCGAGCACCCTTCAGTAACTGGGTGATCCTTGTGTTGCCCTTGTGTGGGACAGTGGTCCGCCGTGTCACAAGGTCACCGGCATAGCCCATTACCCCTGGACGAGGAGGGAGCTCACTCCGTGGCTCCGATAACCAGTTTCCCCCACACAGTTACACCCAAGCGCTAAACAGCCATGCCGTAATACACCTTTCTGGTGGTTCTGCTCCCCCCTGACAGTCTTGTCACACGTTTACATACATGCTGCTTCTGCAGCCAGGGAACCAAGGCTCCACCAACGTGGTTGGCTTCACGCTTGGACCCTTTGGCCACACCGAACGCCGACCCAAGGTTTCCCCCGATGATGCAGGTTTCACCAAAGGTCGGACGCACGGACCGAACGCCGTCTCCAA
Source organism: Protomyctophum bolini (assembly GCF_963924005.1). Taxonomy (NCBI): domain Eukaryota; kingdom Metazoa; phylum Chordata; class Actinopteri; order Myctophiformes; family Myctophidae; genus Protomyctophum; species Protomyctophum bolini. The sequence goes on along the minus strand of NC_137874.1, from coordinate 692,017 downwards.
GGTTTCCCCCGACGATGCAGGTTTCACCAAGGAGCGGTCGCACGGGCAAGACTGAGGCTTCCTCCACGGAGCAGATTCGGCACTCAGTCTTGTTGCTGTTGTTGTTTTTTTGTGGAGCTACGCGGCGCCCCGAGAGGAGTCGTCGAGACGACCGGCTATCTTCTTACCTAGGTAAGTGGACTGTGTGCCACGCAGCTTCATGTTCTAAATAGTGTCAAAACTGCTGAGATACACGAAACGTCTGCTCTCGTCGAAATCAAAAAATCGAAGTGGCCATGCCCAGATGGGGCTTAAATAGCCCGCTGATTGGCATCTGGGCAGGGCCACCATAGGTGATGTGTCTTAAAGAGATATCCATGAACACTGCCCTGTGGGGTCAGTTCCCGTACATATTGAACAATATGTAGTGGAGAGCCAGTCTCGAACACGATAGAGAACATAGAATACATAGGCTACTTTCTTGAACATATTGAGGAAACACATCCTGGTTCAGAGAAACTTTTGCGTGCTGGAGCAATGAGTGTAGCCGGATCGCATATCCCAGGCAACCGCTGTCACACTGACAAAACAATAGAGGAGACAGCGATGAAATGGCTTAAGTCAAAATCAGGTTCTGGGACATCTTGTGCTGGGATCTGTGGAATCACCACTAATTATGAAGCAAACCAACGTCACATCCTGACTGCCCATGCTAAAGGAGTTTGTCGAGGAGATGTGGAATATGGTTAGCTGCCAAAGTAAGCATTCTGAAAACCAGCACAGAGACCTAAGGCCACGTCAAATCACTCGGTCTGAGAAGCAAGTGCAGCAAACAATAGAAGCATTTCAGAGTTTCATCAACCCATTTCAGCTTGAGACATCAGAGCAAGGCTGGGAAAGGCTCAGGGTGCCTTCTCCCAACTCCGATCCATCTGGAAATCCAAAAAATATAGCCTCAAAACGAAGATGCTCATATACAACAGCAATGTCAAGTCTGTTCTGCTGTATGGATCTGAGAGCTGGAGAGTGGTCAAGACAGACACAAGGAAAATAGAAGTGTTCCACAACAGATGCCTAAGACGTATATGTCAGATCTTTTGGCCAAATAAAATATCCAACAATGAACTGTACAAACAAACAGGGAGCCGGAGCATTACCAAGGACATTACACACAGACGACTGAGATGGCTAGGCCATGTATTGAGGATGGAGCAGGACTGCATCACAAAGGTGGCCTTAAGATGGACACCACCAGGCAAAAGAAAACCTGGGAGGCCCAAGACCACCTGGCGCAGAACTGTGACACAGGAGCTGGAACAGATTAATCTGTCCTGGGGAGAGGCGCAACATGCTGCCAGGGATCGAATGAAATGGAGAGTGCTCATTGAAGCCTTATGTCCCATTGGGGACGAAGAGGAGTAAGTAAGTAAGTAATTTCAGCTTGAGACTAATCAGCCACTGACAAGTCTGTCTTCAGGAGCAGCTATGCCAGAAGACGTGCGCTATGATGTGTTGAATGCTCTGAAAAATGGCCAAACTCAAAAAGAGCAGTTCATCAGTAATCGACTAATTGCAAAACAAATCCGTTTTTTCGAACCTATCAAGCGGAACAAATTCAAGACGATGTCTTCCACTGCACCTAAAAGGAAGCTTGTGGCATCAAACCAGAAAGTGATCCAGTATAAGGCGACAAGTGGATTTATCTTTCAGATCTTCATCAAATCCCAACTACTAAGGTCACAAAACAGCATCTCTGACCTGATGTACTACCCACTGACTCTGACTCCATATAGCATCTCAACAGTTGACGGATTCTTTGCAAAAACCAACAAAGCACAAGGGATGAACTGGTCAATGTGGTCTCATTGTAGATGGTAATGCCACATTCTATATGAGCAATATGCCCCAGACAATGAAGACTATATCAGAGCGCTTCTTCAAAAGTCAACCTACTGCCGCAGAAACAGTATTCAGTACTGACACTTATGTTGACCAACTTCATTCACCAAAATCAGCTGAGAGGGATCGCAGAGGTTGTGGTGAGCGGTACATAGTTAATGGTCTGAATGTTCGCCGACCTGCAGATTGGAAAGGTTTCCTCACAAATGATGACAACAAGAAGTCACTCATACATCTAATTCTCGAGCACTGGAGCTCTCCAGATATGATGGAAGAGATACTCCAAAGGCCCATCTTCTTCATTGAGGCTGGTCAAGCTTTCAGGATAGAAGCTCAAGCTGGAGTGATTTCCAAAGCACTTCTACCTGATCTGAATTCAACACATGAAGAAACTGATGTGAGGGTGATCATCTACAATTCTACATCAATCACATCCAAAGCACAATGCCTCACATCAAAACTGTCCGAGTCAGAGCCAGAGACTCTGACATTTTCTTCATTCTCCTCTATTATGCCAAATCCTTCACAGTCAATGTCATATTTGACATGGGAGATAAGCTGATTAACATCAACCAGCTGGCTGAAGATTATTCACAAGAGCATATTTCAGCTTTGCTGGCCTTGCCTTGCCTTCACTGGTGCTGACTGCACCTCTGCATTCAAAGGCAAAGGAAAGGTGCAACCCATCAAGCTTCTGAATCAGCATTCTAAGTTCATTCAGATCTTTGCCGCAGTGGGGAACTCTTGGGAACTTGATGGGCTTGTGCTAACTGGTGTTGAAGAGTTCACCTGTCGCCTCTATAGCTTTGGTCCTCGAGTGAAGCGTGTGGATGAGGCAAGAGAGATCAAGGTGAAGAAAATGTGTGGCTCAAGCCTCGAGCTTCGACCAGGTCTCTCCCTTGACCTTTCAACTTTTCCACCATGCAAGAGGGTCCTCTTGCAGCATGTCAAAAGAGTTAACTTCCAGGTATGCATCCGGAAGAGGGCTCATGAGAATAACCCAGAAATTCCATCACCTCTTGACCATGGGTTTCATCTGAACTCAGAAAATGGCAAACTAGAGCCTCTATGGTTTGAAGGTGACGTCATCCCCAAAGCCCTCGTTGATGTGTTGTCTGAAGAGGGGACAGACGAGGATGACCTAGAAGAAATTCATACACATATGAATGATTCTGATGATGAAGAGGAGGAGGAAGATGAATCTGATGATGAATAAACCTAAAGTAGTTGTCAATATGGAAGGGTTGTGAATTTAAGGTTTAAGATATGCAGTGGTATAACAATTATTTTGTTGTGGTTGTTTTTGTTGTTTTCTTTGATTTCTTTGATAAATTATGAAAAAAAGAAAAACAAGGAATCTGATGCCCCCTTGTCATACAGCATTTTTCTGTTGTGTCTCCCTTTTTCTTTAACTCGGTCACTGTTACATTTGGGTGCACATTGATTTGGGTGACTATTGATAGGCTATGTACTGAAACAAGCTATTATGTGCATATAATATAATAAATAAATATAAATATAATAAAAGGCATTTGTGTTCCTGCTGTAGTATTCATGTTTCTAACTTCAGACAGCAGTAGTTGCAGAACATGTGAACCTATTGTTACATTCTAGGACTCTGGAAGGCTATAGTGACTGATAATGAAAATGTCTCCGATTTGAGGTATAGTGCAGCATTTTGGCCACAGAAAGAGTAATCTTCAAGATAGAGAGGTCATCTTGGGCTTAAATTGAAGCTTAAGGATATGGGAAGTTTTCTATATACAAGTGAGGCAGTTATATTCACCCTAATGTGCTGGAAAATAACCATCTTTGTTATTTGTTTAAACGGACAGTGTATATTTTTGTGTTTCTGAGGATGATGTAGGTCATATTTAAGAATACAATGGTAGATAGCCCCAAAATCCTATTCTGATACTTACCCCTATGTGTCAGGATACTCCATGCCAAATTTCACACTTCCATGTGTATTTATGTAATTTTAGTGAATTTTTATTTGCCTTTACACAATTTCGCCAGAGACACCAAAAAAGGGTTTTTTGGGCCCCTGAAACCAAACGGCCCCGAGTTGGGAGTGGTCCCTTAATTTTGAGATGGCCCAAGGTATATGCTAACAGGAAATAATAGTGGAAAAAAAGGTAGCAAAAATTGATATGAGGGCTGGGTCTAGCTCCCGGACTATCTGGCCTCTGTAAAAAAATCTATTTCCCGCCTATAAATGGTTCAGAACTCTGCAGCCAGACTACGAACCCAAAAGAAACACAAAGAAACACGATCACTACATTACATCATTACACCCATCCTACACTACTGGTTACCTGTTAGCTTTAGAATAGATTTTAAGATTTTACTGATGACTGTTGATCTATTTATACAGTTTTAACCTGTATTGTTATTTGCTGCCCCCGTATGTAAAGCATTTTATTGTATTATATTTTGTTTGGAAAGGTGCAATATAAATAAATGCATTCATATTAAATTCATTATCTTCTTGTCCTGCCTTCCTCCCATTCCACAGTAAATCACCATGCAGTAAAAGTGACATGACCCTTAAGAAAACCAATTACATTTCAACAAAATACTCAACATAGGTTGTACTCTCACCTGCAGAAAACGTGTTTAAAGTGACAGAACAATGTTGCATTGAAGTGAACAAGTTAATACCATTCTAAATGAACTCTGAACAAAACAAATAGGACAAAGTATATGGCCTTGGGGATACAGTACAAAATACCTTATAGGAAAAACCCAGCTGAGTGAGTCACAATGCAAGAAATTGAGACGACAGCCAGTTGTATGAGTTTTCAAATGCTTATACGTATATTGAGGAGATAGAATGGAGTTACAGAAAGCAGAGATAGAACATGTCTCCTAACGATGACAAGATGGTTGATCTATTTATAATACAGCCTTATCAGAATACCCATAGCCAGACCCCATGCCAAAGGTTTATAATGGTTGAGAGCAGTGGCCTCTACCGGCCGGAAGATTTATTCAAGATGAGTCTTTCCTTCCAAATGATGCCCTTCCTGTAGAACCAGTCTGATGACGTTTTGGAGTTGTAGACATGTTTTATGTATTGTTAACTTATGCCTACTGTAGCCTACAGCACTTTTGGTCGACTATGTTGCTTATAAATGTGCTTTATAAGTAAAGTTGGATTGGATTGGAATATTCTATCCCACAATCTTATCAAACATTGTAATTCAATTATGTGGGTAAAGACCGGGGGAGATGGTGGATGGGAACCATAATAGAGACAGAGAAATATGGGAAAGGGCGCCTAGGATGGTAAACACAAGGCATTCTGTCTAATAAACTATTCAATCAAAGTGTTATCTAAAATGTCTGTTATGAGGGAAGGAATAAGTGGCAAGGTTTAAAAACAGGGTCAACTATCTGCTGTGCCGAGAGCACGACGCTGTTAAGAGAGCAGGGTTCAGAGCTTTACAATTAATGATATGACTATGGGCTGCTAAGGGTAAATATAACGGTAGATGGAACACTAAATCATTCATAAACAAGTAAACAAAATATTTCCATCAGTAGGTTGTTCAGTAGACATGATGGTAGGTTGCTCAGTAGGACAGCATGGTAGGTTGTTCAGTTCAGGAAGAAGGACTAACCTGTAAACAAAGATGTACTTTTGTTCAACATTTGTGGAGATTAGCAAAACTATATATTTTGTAATCTTCAGAACATGGGGAATCCAAAAAGAAAACTGAAAAAAAAAAATAGTTATTCACTCATTTCTTTACACATACTGTATTACACACATAAACCTGTGATGTAATAAAGGCCACAGTGATAAGCGACTCAATAAGCTTAAGCGCTTGGCCAGAAGATAGCAAACCTCTACTGATTGGCCAGTAGGAGATGATGCATGATGATGTACGATGACTAGAGCGCCCCTCACTTCACATGGGTGTGATTTTTATTGTTAACTAACTGACATCACCTAAAAGGTGAGTAAGCTATCAGGTGAGTATGCGTGGGCCTTAAAGGCTCATACATAGTCTGGATTTTCGGTGGTGAGCTGACCACCGGAGCTGAAATAACTTTGAGCGGCGGTGAGTAAAAACAGAGAGAAGGGCTGGAGCCTCGGTGGAGGTGGTTTGCTCTTCACCGCGGCTCATGACGTCATGTTGTAGTTCGGTGGTCACCTCACCACCGAAAATGTATGAGCCTTAAGACTAAGACTAAATGACTAAGTAAGATTTTGATATTTAGTCAACTAAGACTAAAGCCTAAACCACACCAATGATTTGCCATGCAACTCATTGCGACAAAATTGTGCTTTAACTGGACATTGCACACAAGCACTGAGGTGTGCCAAGCTGCAACAAATATCTGTTTCCATTTATTTATTTTTTTACAAATGTTTTATCCCACGATTTTGTAACCCAGTTTTTCTTATCACCCAGTGCCAATATATCTAATGTGATCCTGGGCGCTACACTTCCTCTGCCAACCTGGGGGGGCAGCGGAATGACCTCATGCCTCCTTCTATGCATGAGGAGTCCAAGCTGCTTCTTTTCACCTGACAGAGGGGGATTTCCCCAGCCGGACGTAGCGCGTGGAAGGGACAGTTCCTTTCCCCTCCATCAGGCGCCCCGGCTGGCCAGAAAATAGTAAAAAAATAGTAGTTTTAGAGACCAGGATTACGGCATGTTTTTGTGAGGGTATCTACCCTAGGGGACACGGGGAGAACATGCAAACTCCACACAGAGGGGCCCTATCGCCAACCCCCGCCTCGGGTATGGGCACTGATGACGCGCAGGAGGGAACACGCCGCCAGTGCCCACAGCTTCCCCAGGGGGAATCGAACCCAGGACCTTCTAGCTGTGAGGCGACAGCACTACCAACTGTGCCAAGTGCCACCGTACCCCCCCTGTTTCCATTTTCATTATGTAACGTAATGTAAATCTCTGAGTGTTTTTGTGACTTGACATTAAAGCGGCACATTGTATACCGTCGAGTCTCTCTCACACACACACAAACACACACACCAGAGCCAGCTGACACCCACAGACATAAATTATAACTTGCATGGAAACTATCATCCTTCATCGGATACACACGGAAAAATAACTGGCCACAGCCCCCATTTCCCTCGCAGGAAACTTGTTAAACTTTCCAACTTTACAAACTCCCGAATTGTACCATGGCACCTGTATATTACCGTATATTACTGTATATGCCTGCTAAACTTGAGGTTTACGGGCAAATCCAGTGCCCATAATTGCCCGTTAACTCCTCTTTTCACGTAGTGCATCTTCAACCGATTATCCGTAGTTGGGTCGCGGGGCAACATCTCCACTAACGAGCTCCAGACCTCCCTGTCCAGTCTGGTAAGGTCTGCCATATCGGTCTACTCGCATCAGGACATATCACACCGCTGGGATGAATGCTAAAACCATGTTGTTGCTTCTCGACCCATTGGTGTGGTTTGGGCTTTCTAAGAAAAAGATCCAGATGACTAAAATAGAACTGAAAGGAAATGGTGTGTTATTCAAAAGACTGATTATTATTATTATTATTATTATTATTATTATTAGTAGTAGAAGTAGTAGTTTTTTATTTAGATTTTTTGACATTGTCTTCTGCTTTTCTCTTGGCACCCCCTGGTGGCCATGTGACTCACTGCAGTAGAGCTTGTTGACACGGCTGATGTCGTTGCTGCTCATCTCTCTGGCGCCCCCTACTGGGACCTTGGTGTCTGGCTTAGCAACAATGGTAGGGAGCTGTCCCCGCTTTCTGGAAAAAGCATATCTGACACACACCCACGCATATACATGCACGCACACACACACACACACACACACACACATGCACACACACACACACTTGTATTACCAGTAAGACGCCTGAGGGCGAGAAGTGACCTCGCCCTGGTCGCGTGCACGCATCCGCCTGGGTGACAGCAGACGCTGGCGCTTTGGCATGGGGGTGGAATGAATTCTGTACTGGCTATATGTGGAGCGTGTCTTGAGTGTACAGGGTTTGATGAGGTCAGATCAACATATGGAATGTCAGCACAGGTCAGCTCCATGGAGATCTAAGGGTGGTAGCAGGGACATTCTCTTGAGGGCCGGGCCTTTTCGGGCCTGTTGAGAACTCTAGTTTTTGCCGGCTGCCAGGCGCAGCTGCACTAATATCTTTGGGGCAGGCCCATCTAGAGTTTGAATGGACAGGTATCAGTCAAAAGGGAGACATTGAAGAGGAAGGATGGATGGGGAACGATTAGCCTGAGCTAACGTGTTAGGTTTCTGGTCTAGAGGGGCGGGTCGCAGCTGAGATTTGCGCACGCCCTGATTGGATCTCATCGATCTGTCCGTCACCCCCGGCCCCTCCTCTCCCCCCTAGTGCAGCGCTACGTCACATCATTTGGAGCGACGCCCACCCGGAAGGGTTGACTCGCACTTTTAGACCAGAGCGACCAATGCGTTCCTCCAGGCTTTCAATTTTTGCACCAACAAAAATGAAAGCCTGGTACCGAGGCTAGGGAACGATCAACATATGGAATGAACAGGTTCTGACATATATCCATGTATGGAGATCTAAGGGTTTGAGGTTTGAGGACAGATGTCGAGTTGCTAGTCAATATTGATTCAGAGCAAGCGTTTGCACACACACAAAATGCACGCATGCACACACACACACACACACACACACACACACACACACACACACACACTCACCTGCCGTAGTGCATAACAGAGTTGTAGTCGTAGGGTGTGGCCAAGTTGTTGGTATCCACCTTACGGAAGTTGCGCTCCATTCCTGTAGAGAAGCAGAGCCGACCAATCAGAACACAGAGCACCCACCACCAGAACCAATCAGAACACAGAGCACCTACCACCAGAATCAATCAGAAGACAGAGCCATCTCATTATAAACGAACAATCAGACGATGACATATTCATACAAAGTATATACTAGATTGTTTGTATCCACATCCCTATGGACAAATGTCTTAATTAATTAATTAATGTATGTATTAATTTATTAATTTTATTCATCCATTCATTCGTTGTTTTATTATTATTGTCTCTACTACGTTTTTTTATTGTTTTAGTCCGACGTCTCACATAAATGGAGCCTCCACCGGGAGGACATAGTCATCCTACTCTTCCCGCTTAATGGAAAAACACTGTTTCACCTTAAATTAAATTAAGACTATTATATTGCAACCTGCTGGTATTACTAATGCTTGCAATTACCAAATTGTTAGACCTAAAGTCAGCAAGAAAATGTTCAGACTGTCCCCATGATATGAACCTCAGCATCAGAAACTGAACAAGACACTTGTGTCCCACACAGAGCAGGTCCACAGAGAGAGAGAGAGAGAGAGAGAGAGAGAGAGAGAAAGAAAGGAGTACGTAGTGTACGCCTACTAGTACTTCCTTCCTTACTTAAGTCAAGTGACGCAAGGCTCACCTCCCACTGGCCGGAGGAGAAAGAAAGGGGGGCAGCGGGGGTGATTGACAGCTGTGGCAGCCAATCACCGTGTCCAGTCGGGTTTTAATCATTATCCGAGGTCTTGACACGCCAATAGCAGTAACAGTGCCATATATTCTATTTGGGACAGCAGGTAGACAGAATCCAACGTTTCAGCGGTTAAGCCTTCATCAGGGAATATAGAGCACAAAATGGTTCACGCTTAAATATGGTGCCAGATAGTCATGCAACCAATCAGAAGGGGTTAGGGAAACACAGGTTAAATAAGACCAGTCCCTGTGCTATGAGAAGTAGGGATCAAGGTCATGTGTTGTCTCAAGTTCAAGTACAGGAGGAGTTACCTGATATTCCAGAGGCTCTGGAATATCAATTCCTTGTCAGATAGACCATTAAATACATCTGAGAAATCCAGCAGATATACAGTTATGAAACGAAGAGCCATGCAACAGTAAAATATACTACTAAATTAAATACATTTAATATAGCCTAATTCATTTTGTAATACAATAGTACGGTGTAAGAATATGACACCCCGTTGTCGCTCATTTTGTGGAAGCCAACCACCCGGTATCCTCTCTACACTATAGGGATAGAAACAGTGTCTGTACCTAGAAGAGGAGGGGAGATTGATCAGCTTCTGCTAAAACGCAAAGCTTTTTTGGATTCAGTCCTTAAAAACACTATCTCCTTTTGGCCTTAATATAGACTCATCTTTTTTGTAAAAACTGTTGTGTAGTTTCTCCCTCTACACTGACTATAATTCTATCTATTTGAGACAGAAACGGCTGAGCAAACGGCAGGCTTGTAGGCTGTAGTCAAAAAGCACAGGACGGTCAGCTGAATGAAAACACCAGGCAGAGAGAGATGAACTGAAGTGTAGAGTAGAGTCATTTTATTGCAACCGAGACCAAGACAGACCAAGACAGAGAGCTTCGCCATTGTCCCTGAGCCTGGAGCTCAGGGACTCCCTCGTACTGAACCGCTGCCGCGGCCAGTTTAAGACTCCCCACATTCTATTTTACAGGCATTTATATACAGTTACATACACATTGAGCCAGACTGGCCATTTGGCCCCTCCCTGGTACTGTAGGCCTTGATCAATTGTTCTTCTCGCATGTTAAAATCTTTAGGTGTGACCCAGGATCTGACTTTAAACATGTGAACAGGCCACCAACACCTTGACTCTAAATAACAAAGACAGGCCTCTGAGAGAACTGCCTTGCATATAGTGACAGTTCCCACCAAATACAACAGTTTGAGTGGGCTATTGCATAGAATTATTGATCCTAGATACGACAAAACAAAATACATTTACAATATTTTTGTACATTTTTAATGTGACTGCCATCTTTTCCCTTTTCACCTGCAGGTGGCCTACCTACTGCTCCAGGCTCAATCAATTTTAACTAGGGGCATTTAGGTCTACATTCAGGACAAAATTTAACCCACATATATCTTTGAATATTGTTTTTCTATATATCTGATTATATTGAATGTATTTAATTGTGTAGTATATATATTTAATGTTGCATGGCTCTTCGTTTCATAACTGTATATCTGCTGGATTTCTCAGATGTATTTAATGGTCTGTCTGACAAGTAATAGTAATTTTTGAGGTAACTCCTCCTGTACTTGAACTTGAGACAACATCCCTACTTCTCATAGCACAGGGACTGGTCTTATTTAACCTATGTTTCCCTAACCCCTTCTGATTGGTTGCATGACTCTCTGGCGCCATATTTAAGCGTGAACCATTTTGTGCTCTGTATTCCCTGATGAAGGCTTAACCACCGAAACGTTGGATTCTGTCTACCTGCTGTCCTAAATAAAATATATGGCACTCTGGCTATTGGCATGTGTGGCCACTTGTTTCAAGATTCCCTCTACAAGTTCTCTCCCGTGGGCCAGCACCGCTAAAAAGGATTTTGGTGTGTGTTAGCACCATTGTTCCCAGGCTAACATAGAGGTAGTTGAATGGTATTGATACCAGGCTAGTAGTCAAGCAAAATGGCCGCGCCTATGTTGGCAGCTGGCCATCTACGCTGGATTTTTGTCTGGTTTGTCCTGTTCTTATGTTCCACGTTATGTGTAAACATGTGTGAATTCAGTGGCTGTATATGATCGACATACCTTGCTGAACATCCGACACACAGTGACATGCTGTCTGTCCCGTCGACCTGAGCAATGGAGCTCTCACCGGGCCCTACGTCTCGAAATCCCCGGTAACATCTGGGCGTCCTCCTGCTGCTGTCCTAGGACTAGGCGGGCCAAAAGACGCGGAAATCGAGCTGGAGTCGCGGTGAAGCGTCGGAAACAAATCTGAGAGCAGACCCATGCTCCCTCCATGGCCTGGTCCACGGAACTGCCTCGCCCCCGGCCCATCCTCCTGGTGTATCCATCGCGGCGATCGGCCCCCGCTCCTGATCCCGGCGGCATCCTGGTTCCCGAGCCGTGTGCCTGCGGCCTCTACCCCGGGCCTCCTCGTTCGGTAGAACTGGATCCGAATCCATCAGCTTTGGATTAGTCAACGCTAGATCCATAGCCAACAAATCGTTCTTTTTGAATGATTTCTTCGTTTCCAGGGACCTGGATTACATGCTGATCTCCGAGACGTGGCAAAAAGCAGACAACTGTGCCTCTCTCAACGAGCTCTGCCCAGGAAACTGTTCCTATTCCTGCGCCCCGAGGTCCTCGGGTCGTGGGGGTGGGCTGGCTGTAGTCCACCGGGATTGTTTCTACTCGCGGATGGTGAATTTCGGAACTTACTCATCCTTCGAGGTACTCGTAAACAAAATCGGTCGCACTAACCCCTTCCACTGTGTGCTAGTTTATCGTCCACCGGGGAAAAACAGCTCGTTCCTCGCTGAATTTGGTGACTTTCTAGCATCCATTATTCGCCTGGAAAGAGTCCTCTTGGTCGGTGATTTTAACGCCCACGTTAACAAAAGCACGGACACGTTTGCTACTGACTTTTTAAATGTAACGGAGTCGTTTCATTTTACCCAACACGTTTCTGGTCCGACCCACAACAATGGTAACACGCTGGACCTTGTGTTCACGATCGGGTTAAAAGTTACTAACGTGTGCCTAGAAGAGCTCTTAGTGTCCGACCATAAATGTGTTCTGTTTGGCGTGTCCTCTGATGATGACTTTGTCCCGGAAAGGCGTGTTAAACAATCGCGTATTGTGAACAGCACATCTGTGAATAGTTTCATTACTAGGTTTGATAGCGACAATGTTTTGGTGTCCCCCGATGATGACGTCAACTTTTTGGTAAACAGTTTCAACGTGCGCTGTGCGTCCATTCTGGATGACGTAGCCCCCTTAGCAACACGCAGCGTCCGCCCAGTGAATCCCTGCCCTTGGCTTGACAATAACATCAGTGAAATGAGACGAAAATGCCGCAGGACTGAGAGGAAATGGAAGTCCTCTCAGTTAGAGGTCCATCGTCTCTACCTCAAAGACCTAAGGGCGGAATATAATGATTCAGTAGGGCGTGCCAGGGCTGCATATTTTAGCAACATCATTTCATCCAGCAAACACAACCCCAGAATATTATTCCAAACCATCAACACACTTGTCAGCCCCCCTCCCCCTGCTACACCTGTGTTGTCAAACGAGGACTGTAACAGCTTCCTTCAGTTTTTTATTTCCAAGGTTGCCAACATCCTGTCAAACATCACTCCCTCCCCTTCCCCCCCTCCCCCTCTCCAGCGCACCACCCAAGCTTCTCTGAGCAGTTTCTCACCGGTCTCTCTGGAGGATCTCACCACTTTAGTGAGCTCCATGAAGTCCTCCTCAAGCCCACTAGACATCCTGCCCACTTCCATGCTAAAATAAGTTTTTAGCTCCGTTGGCCCCAGCTTAGTGTCCATCATTAATACCTCATTGGCCTCTGGCTCTGTCCCAGCCTATTTTAAGGAGGCGATCGTACAGCCCCTCCTCAAAAAACCAAACCTGGACCCCACCATCCACAACAACTATAGGCCCATCTCTAAGCTACCGTTCACCTCTAAATTACTGGAGAAGGTTGTTGCCGAACAGCTTACCTCCCACATGACACAACACAACATTTCTGACAAATATCAATCTGGTTTCCGTAAACATCATTCCACGGAATCTGCACTGCTCAGAGTGTCTAATGACATTATGATGTCCAGTGACTCTGGTGAGTGCTCGGTGCTGGTCCTATTGGACCTGAGTGCGGCATTTGACACGGTCTGCCACAGCATTCTATTGGAGAGGCTCAGCGAGTGGGTGGGCATCTCCGGGAGCATCCTTGATTGGTTCGCCTCGTATCTGAGAGATAGATGTTTCTCAGTTGCCGTGGGCCCTTTTAGATCTGACCCTGCACCCCTCTCGTGTGGCGTTCCACAGGGGTCTGTATTAGGGACACTTCTCTTTGCCATTTACATGCTACCTCTAGGCCCCCTCATAAATAAATTCTCGGGCATCAAATACCACTGTTACGCGGACGATATTCAGCTCCACTGATCTTTCAAACCGGACAAACTGGACATTTTAACCACCCTCCAGGAGTGTTTGCTCGCTATTGACAACTGGCTGGGGAGCAGCCTCGTGCAGCTGAACGCAACAAAAACGGAGGTGCTGATTGTTGCTTCGGACAAGACTGTCACTAAAGTGGCTTCCTTTATGGGGTCACTCAAGGGAAACATCCGCCCACACCTTAGAAACTTGGGTGTGGTTTTTGACCAGTCCATGCACCTAGACAACCATGTCAAATCACTCACTCGCACCTGTTTCTTTCACCTCAGAAATATTGCAAAACTCCGGTCCATCATCTCCCACTCTGAGCTAGAACTGTCCGTACATGCATTTATATCTTCCAGGTTAGACTACTGTAATTCACTCTTCACCTGTCTCAACAAAACTTCCATTGACAAACTACAACTGGTTCACAATGCAGCTGCCAGATTACTCACCAGGTCAAAAAAGTCATGTCACATCACACCCATTCTAGCCTCACTGCATTGGCTCCCAGTACAATACAGAATACATTTCAAAATCCTCACTTTCACCCACAAAGCACTCCACGGCCAAGCCCCTGCCTACATCACCGAACTGATTCAACCCTACACAAACACACGTTCACTCCGATCAGCCGATCAGCACCTCCTCGTGAAAACGAAGGGTGACCGAGCCTTTATAGTGACAGCCCCTAGACTGTGGAACGCCCTCCCCCTGGACCTAAGAACTGTCCTTCCTGAGGCCTCTTTTAAAAAACAACTAAAAACATTCATGTTCAGACAGGTATTTGGTCACCTATAACACTGTTTTTCTACTGTTTATGTTTTTATCTGTGTGTTTTTATTGTCCTTTTTTTTCACTTTTGACCCTGTGATAATGGCTGCCTGCTGTTGTTACAGTTTTATTTTTGTACTATTGTAAAGCACCCTGTGCACTCGTGCTGAGAAGGGTGCTATATAAATAAAGGTAATTCATTCATTCATAGTATAGAGGTAGTTAAATGGTATTCATACCAGTCTATAAAGGTATTTAAAATGGTATTGATACCAGGCTAGTATATAGGTAATAATGGTATTGATCTCTGGTTACCTGGTAGGATGTTCTCAGTGACAATGGTAACGTTGTTGTCTCTGTCGGATCGGTTCTGTTCGTGTGTGAAGCCCAGAGTGTGGAGAACCTCATGCTGGATGGTACCACGGTAGAGGCAGCCCCTTCTCTTTAAAGAGATCAGCTGATAGCCTCCCTGGCGGCCCAGGGATGACCAGCACCTATACAGTGGTGTGCATACGTTGGTTAGACTAACACTCAGCATTACTCAGCATTAGTCCGACAACACCGTCGCTCCTGACATGCGTGGCAGGTAACAACTAACACGTGGCCAGTTAAACTCAACGTGACTCCTGACATGTGTAGCAGGTTAAAACTAACCTGTGGCAGGTCAAAACTTACCCGTGATGACAGGTTCAAACTAACCTCACAGGAAGGTTAGATTGCAACCGTTTTCGGTTTGTGTTTTGGATAGGATAAATGCGTGTCGGACTGTTAATCTCACATATAATTAACTAAATGTCTGTAGGTCTGAAAAAAATATTTTTTGATTTTTTTCAGACCTCCAGTTCTAGGAAACTATTGTTATTATTTCCACACAAAGTGAAAATGAGTGGAATGCCAATTTAAGTGCAATTTGAAAACATAAAGGAAAAACAGCGCCCTCTGCATGATGCTCAAAGTTTGGTCTGAGGACCTCAAGGGGTCCTTGAGGAGGTTCAAGGCAGTCCACAGCAAAATATGGAACATTTTACCACTTTAATCCCACTTTGAAAATAGCCAATCTACAAGCTCACAAACGTGTCCCATTACTGCCCATCTTGAGCTTGAGCTTGGGCTATTTTCGAAACATTTTGATAAATCTTCAAAACATTTCCCTAGCAGAAAATATTTTCATATGGAGGTCTGCAGAATGCATGTCAATTTGGGGGTCCTTGATATGAAAATGTTTGAGAACCACTGGTTTAGAGTTTACAACCCAACCCAAACAAACGCACCATACCCACCACATAGCCCCCACCCCACCCACCATCATCTCCCCCCACCCCATACACCCCCACCCACACGTGTGCATGTGTGCGTGTGTGTGTGTGTGTGTGTGTGTGTGTGTACTAACCCATTCCCAGAGAAGAAGTATAGATAGTCTATATGTCTCCTCCTCCACACAAAACGGATGCATGTGGATCGATGGAAGCTGAGCAGCCCTCTGATGATGGTTTTTCTCTCCCGACGGCCTGCAAAGGGAGACAATTATAGTTTTTGAGCGGTGCTCACCGCTCCTTTACATGACTATGTGTGTTCATATCTGTGTCTGTCCGTTTGACCCTGCTGTTTACACTATTGACCCCTGTGGCTGCAAATGCGGGGCCATTCAAACTAATCACATTTACATTGTGGTCCAGTGTACATTTAATCTTTTATTCGAAGGGACATGCAGCACCCGCATCATCCCAAAGCCTATACCGCTCATGCAAGGATGCGGTGTGATTGGCCAGTAGCTCCTTTGGAATAGTGTCGCTGATCGCAATTACAAAATAATATGTTTCAGGATAATTAAAATAAGATTGTTCACGGCCCGGGAAGGTCTTGCCTTCAAAATAACAGTATGCACTGAAAAAACTTTGCAAGGCATAAATGCAGCAGGAAATATATATGCCAGTAAATTAGTTAACTGAAGGCATAAGGCTTATTATTAGCCATGCTTTGGTCATTTTAATAATCTTGTCAATCAATCAATCAATCAATCAATCAGAACGTACTGAATCTACTTGAGATGTACACAGGGATGATCACTTTGCCGTTTTTCGTTGGCCACAGACATCCCCTCCATATGCACGGATGTGCGTTCCTGCTGTTTGACATGGCGATGTCACCAAACATGATATGAGGGTCACCTCTGGAACGACCTACACACATTCACACGCACGCGCACACGCGCACGCACGCACGCACGCACACACACACACACACACACACACACACACACACACACACACACACACACACACACACACATGATATAGACAGTGATATACACACCACACACAACACATATTAAGCAGCCATGTTGTCTCCTTTAAGCAGCCATAAATAGTATTATTTATATAGCACTTTTATCATCATTCGGTCATTCACACACCAATGGCGGAGGAAACCATGCAAGGCACCAACCTGCACATCGGGAGAGAATGGGGGTTCAGAGTCTTGCTCAAGAACACTTTGACACTTAATGCAAATGTTGACTCACTCACCCAGGTTGGTGTTTGCTGTCTCAATGATATCACCCACATCTTCAGTGATGTCACCTGGATTCATACAAAGAGTTATAATTGTCATGATATAAACACAGAAGACAGTTATAATGATATAAACACAGAGAAGATATATATCATACTATAATTCAATCAATGTCTGTCTGAATGTGTGTCTGTGTGTCACTGTGACTGCCGTAGCTCCTCACTGCCTGCACCAATCGCTCCCAATAATAACCAGAAGCAAATTAAGCTAAGTAACTCTAATGAAGGATAAGGATCTTCAACCGAGTCCAGTGAGGTGACTCATGACTCAATAAATGCATTATTATTATGGCAAAAAAAAATAAACTATGATATATCGACCAATAAGAATAGGGGGTGGGGATAGGTAACTTGGAGTTGGATGAAGGACAATGACTCTCAAGCGAATCAAGTGACGCGACTCACAAGGCTGTATACGACAAACCATTGAAAAGTTATAGCAAAACATAGTAACTAGTAAACATCGGCCAATCAGAAGAGGTGTGGGAATACTATTTGAAAAGCCTATATGGAGAAAATGAACTGGGAATTCACTTATGGGTATCACGTCGTCATGAATGGGGGCGGGACTGCGGCGCTCTATAGCAGGGGTTCTCAACGTTTTTGGCTGGGGACCCCCAGA
Source organism: Protomyctophum bolini (assembly GCF_963924005.1). NCBI lineage: Eukaryota > Metazoa > Chordata > Actinopteri > Myctophiformes > Myctophidae > Protomyctophum > Protomyctophum bolini. Next base: position 674,224 of record NC_137874.1, on the reverse strand, counting down.
AATGCTCTGTCCATGTATCGCGACCCCCGCCCCGCCCCCCTCCTCACCACCAATAGAAACTGACTGTAAAATAAACCTTAATAATAGAGAAAATATATCATAAATTAATACTGGAACCAGATAATAATCATTAGGGAAAGTTTATGCATGCACCACGCACTATGTAAACTCTCAATTTCCATTTTCCAGCCATTCATTTCCACAAAAATAAATAAATATATATATAATTTGTTAAATGACCACTTCACCACTTTTCAACCTTACTTCATATAATTGGTCCTCACAGTGACATCATCGACAGGGAATCCAAGCTAATAGAAACTGCAGGCTTTCTATTCATGAAAAGTTGCAATGTGAAAATGGAAACCATTGTTCTCACGATAATAAAAATCTAAATAGTTAAAAAATATATCTTGTTTAGAAAAGATCAGCCTAAAATGTCACTGGTGGACGGGTTTCTGAACTGCCCACAGCCCTCCTATGAGAAACAGACTGAGTAGGAAAATAAATGTTAATGTAGTATTTTATCATGAACATTAGTGAGGACCAATAATATGAACATACGTTGAAAAGTGGTGAAGTGGTCCTTTAAGCCACATCATATGAGAGCTATGCAGCAGTGGATGTGAAGCAGGCAGCAAGACAAGCAGAGATCTATTCAATGCAAAGCCCTATTTAAAGATGGGGGGCCATAATGTTGTACTTTTTCTGATTTGTAGGCTATTTGTCTATGGAGTTAACACTACTCTATAATCTAATAGACCCCTGGGTGTGATACAATATTCAAATATGTCTTAACTGAGTATTTGTTTTGTTTCTTCCTGAACGCTGAAAGCCTTTGGGTCAAAAGGCCTAAAAAAGTTTTTAGTGACACACTCCCCTCCCCCATTATCACACACTAACAGCTGTGGGATGCACGGCTTCAGTTCAGGTGTGTGGTGCTAAGGTGAAAACCAGGTATACTTAATGAACCGGTGGGTGTGGCCACAATAAAACATAATTTTAACACTTTCTGTACACATTTTGATTTTTAAAGAAAATATTTCAAAAATAATTTTGAAAAACCCTTCCTCCTAGAATAAAAATACCGGTAGCTGATGATCATGTTTTATGGGGGAAAGAAATATCTGTCTTTAACGGAATTCAGCGCTCGACCCCCATCTGAAGATATGTTGTCTCAGGGACCTCCAGCAAAGATTTAAGTTAAAAACCTTTGCTCTGAAAGAATATTTATATTCAAAGATTTGTGCCGCATTTTTACACATTTTCAAAAATAGCAGACCTACAAGCTCAGCGTGGCACGAGTGCCGCGCTATGAGCTTGTAATGACCATAATGACCACGTAATGACCACGTAATGACCAGCAGAGTAATGACCAGGGAGCTGCAATCAGATGACTAACATGCAGAAACACTATATGATTATCATGCAGTATCTGATGCCCCTTTTGAGACCATTGAAATGTGTGTAAAGTTCTGCAATGTTGGTAACACTTTATATTAAGGTCGTCTTTATAATGCATTATAATAATAATAATAATAAAACTTTATTTGTATAGCACCTTTCATGACATGAAATGCAGCTCAAAGTGCTTTACAGAAAAATGGAGAATAAAAGAAAAGCAAGGCAACAACATTAAGAACAAGCAGTAATGGAATACAGTGAGGACATGAATAACAAAAATAAAAAATAAAAGATCAATTAAAAGCAATGTTGTAGAAGTGGGTCTTAAGCTGAGCTTTAAAAATGTCTACAGAGGCTGCCTGACGAAGGTACAGTGGGAGCTTGTTCCATGCCGACGGCCCGTAGAAGCAAAAAGCTGCTTCCCCGTATTTTTTAGTTGCCATTTTTTTTGGCAAAGCGAGCAGGCCAGCAGAGGAAGACCTTATAGCACATTTATAATCCATTATAATGTGTTTATAAGACATTATAACACTCGTTATAAATGTTTGTAATCATGTATAACCAACGTGTTTATAACATATTATAAGTGCTGGTCATAATGCATTATTATGCTCTGTGAACAGCACATTATAACTATCATAACTTAGGTGGTTATAAAGGCACATAGATAAGTGCTGTAATGTGTCATAATGCATTGTAACCAATGTGTATTAAATTGAATAATGTCTTATAACTTATAAGCATCAATACTATGCTATAGCAGTACTTTGAGACCTTTAAGTAAAGTGGCAACATTCTTTAATGGTTATAAGCTGTTGTATCATTTTATAATACCCTAGCATGACTTTGTGACGTTTAAGTAAAGTGACTTTGCATAATATGCTATAGCATATTATTGATGTTTATGAGACATTATTCCATTTAATAAACATTAAATTGGTTATAATGCATTATGACACAGACATTACAGCACTTCTCTGTGCCTTTATAACCACCTAAGTTATATAATAGTTATAATGTGCTGTTCCACTGAGCATAATAATGCATTATGACCAGCACTTATACTATGTTATAAACGTGGTTATAAGTTGTTATACATGATTACAAACATTTATAACAAGTGTTATAATGCCTTATAAGCACATTATAATGCATTATAAATGAGCTAATAAAGCATTATAAAGGCGACCTTATAATATAAAGTTTTACAGAATATTCTTTACAATTTGAACAGGGCTTTGAACTGGTGCAGTGCTCAGGCCCTCATTAAAGCAACGATGACTGGGCCCTCACACCTGTCCACATTAGAGGCAAACATTGACCATCAGAACAGGGAGCAGAGCTAAGTAACTCTAATGAAGGGTAATAACTGAGTCCAGTAAAGCGACTCATGACAAACCGCACCATCAATTATCAATTTCATATTATAACGTTTTTATTATACGTTATAAATGTAATAACATGATTTATGATTTATTATAAAGTTTCTATATCCTAAGTTAATAGCATGATATATATATATAAAGCTATGATGTTTAGACTCACCGGCAGCGACCTCTCTGATATCTCTAGCAGCTGGATTCTGAAAAACATGCGCGCGCACACACACGCACGCACGCACGCACGCACGCACGCACACACACACACACACACACACACACACACACACACACACACACACACACACATTTATTATTATTATTATTATTACATTAACCTATTGAACCCCATTTCCCTATCCCTATTGGGGAAATATTCGCAAGAAATACACATTTTCTGCGAAAAGGTTTTGTTTTCAGAGGTACGCATGTGGCAAGTGTGTGTGCGTGTTCATACCTGAGGAAGCCCATAGATGGTCCCAGTCAGAGAGAGAAGAATGAAGACGTGAAGTGAAGTCATGATGATTTATACACCTGAATATAGTTAAAGATATTAATGATTAATTGATTATATACCTGAATATAGTTAAAGATATTAATGATTATATACCTGAATATAGGTAAAGATATTAAAGATTATGTAATTTAGATAGGGATATTAGAGATTAGAGATAATAATAGATCATACTTTGTGTAGCAGTTGTCCTAACGGTGTTACAGTGTTTTATCAACTCAAACTATGATGAAAAATGTTCATTGATTATTAATTTTTTTCACTGACAAAAACAAAAAATAACTAAGCTATGGTGACGTCAACAAATAAAAACTAACATGTTATAGGGAGGGACTAGTGGATAAGACAATCCAGTAGAATTAAAAGACAAGTCCTTTTAGGTTTGGCTGCACTCAACCAAGTGCAAAAGCAGCCATTACGACGCCCCCAAGGCTCGCCAAAATACAATTTAGTCAATCAAATCAAGTGTAGACTAAATATCACAGACTTTTAGTCAAAAGACTATATATGAGTAAAATTACATTTAAAATGTGCTGTCAAAAGTAAGACTGGGAGGAGAGGAGAGTACATCTTACCTTCGGGCAGGTGCTGTGTGAGGTGAGGTGAGGTGACTGGTATGTGTGTGTGTGTGTGTGGTGATATATACCTTACTACCAGTGGGGGGAGGCTCTTCTCACTCCACAGGGTGTGGAGCTGATGACTCAACCTGTCAATCAACAGCAGGAGGAGGAAGAAGACATTTATTTTTTTCCAGGAAGAAAACTTATAGGCTGCGTCCGAATTGCTAGGGTTGTTCCCTACTCCCTATCCCCCATACGGGGATCCAGATTCTAGTGGACTCTATAGTGATGATTTCGGACAATACTCCCTGTATGGGGAGCACCGACTCTGACGTCAATATCGATAGAGGGCGCTGTAGTTCCGCGGGTTCATGTACTTTTTATTTGCATGAAATCCCCATTAGGTTTTTTCAGATCGCCTCATAAAGAACTGTTTGAAAAATAAACAAATCATCCCGGCCGTTTCACTCATTTGGATATGAAGAATCAACTGACTACAAGAAACCAATCAAAACGCTGCTGCTGAATTTCCGCTAGGAACAGACTGTATCAAATAAGTCTGGCTGTCACCTCCCTGCAAGGACAGTTTGTAAAGTTATTTTTAAATAGGTTAATGAAAATATGTTTGCAGGCATTTAGGCCTATATATCCATGATAAAAAGGTTATTTAGGACAATGGATATAGTCTAATATTAATTTATTGATAATAATCATAGGCCCATTGTTATGGGAAAACAGTGCACAACCTTGACAATATGAAAATATCAGCAGCATGATTTAATCTTAACCACATGAACCCCCGCTAATCCTGGGGCGGGGGGGATACGGCAAAAATCACCGATCTAAGCAACGCGCGACGTCCGTGTTGTGAGCTTGTATACTTTTACTTGGGTACTTTTGGTAAAGAATTACCAAAAGTAGCCGATCTACAAGCTCTGCTCACAATACGGACGTTTGGTGTTAACAGAAACAGCAGTCCAATAAATGACTGCCTACACAATGAAGTTTTAATGCATTTATCGCAATTCAATGAAATAATGTTAGATAGCATATTCATGGCAGGAATTAATGAATATTAATAAAACATATGTTCGGACACAATTAATATGTGTCTCACATGCATGTATTTAGCCTACGTTTGTGATAAAGAATCTCACAAATATATTCTACAGCAAGCAACTGATTGCTCTCCTAACGTCATGCGCTGGGCCTGGGTGATACAATGAATCAGATTAGTAATACTATTGCAAACGAGTAGATTTATTATAAATAAAATAAAACAATTTCAAATAAATGCACAGATCATTTGTCTCGAGATCTGTAGCTTCGAGATCCGCCAGGGAAGAAAAGAGGGGAAAACGAAAGTTTAAAAAGTACATTTGTGTTGATTTCTTTCGCTGGTTCAACTTCTGCCTCTTCTGAGTTGGAGCGCAATGAGCGCATACATGCAGAAGCAGCGCACGTGCGCAAACGCGTGCATGTGCGCTCAAGAGCGAGCTTGCGCAATGCATTATGGGGCAGATTTGCTTCGCTGTGTTTTTGTAGTGACCATCGGATGCTCCCTACAATTCCCGGTGCATTGTGGGATACTTCAGTCCACTACGTTAGGGTGCAAAAATGCTCACTACATATTCGGACACTATAACAAAATGGCGGAACCTCAAAGTAGTGCACTATATGGGGCATAGGGAATGATTTCGGACGCAGCCATAGACTATTTCAGAAATGGGACTCATGGTCACAGCTTACGTATTTCCTGTAGGTGCGGGGTTTAAACCCTCACCAGGCACACCTCTTCTACTACAGTGAACGATAGAGTGACTGATGTTAGTCTGCCTCAAACGTTACTCTTTTACCTGCTTTTTACTAACACTAACATTACAAAGATGCCCAGAACATCGAGATGAACCTGTTTGGTTTATGGCTGCTCCAACAGTAGTGGCAACATTCCAAAAAAACAAAAAAACACGTAATGTCAAAATATCCACCGCGGGGTCTGAGACCAGAGCCATTGAGTAATGGTTGAGACGAAGCAGTGAAAGGTCCTGAAAGATACATAACGTCAGTCTTACCCAATACCCAATCTTTCTGTTTTATGGCTTATTATCAGAAGAGGAACAGGCCCAACTCCTTTAAATCTAACCTCACCACTTTCGTATTATGATCAATAGTATTAACCCCACGCAAAAACAAGAAAAGAAACAAATGTTGCAAGCATGGCCCTTGCCTGCAAATGGAGTTGGAATTGCTGTTTTTATTTGTAACACAGATTTAGTGTAACACAGATTTAGTGTTGAAGTGTCCTTGAACAAGTCTCTGAACCCTATTGCTCCCAATGAGCAGGTTGGTGCCTTGCATGGTTTCCTCCGCCATTTGTGTGTGGTGTGTGTGTGTGTGTGTGTGTGTGTGCCAATTATGGCAAAATGTTCAAAAGTTCATTATACTTAAAGTTTCATGATTCTGCACCCATTCCAAGCATTAGTTTTGCACAAAAAACACTTTTTGGGCTATATTCGGCTATAGTCACTAGGGTTGACAACAGAGTGCAGCATCTTGCAATGGACTAATGCTCCTTCGGAGCAATGGTCCGTCGGATCATAGGGTGCTTCCCATTCCCTACACCACCAAGATACCACCTGTCAAAAAAATACTTCCTTAATGTAAACAAAGTCCACAGACTCCACACCCACAACACCAGAGGGAGTTCAACACCCCTGTGCAACCCAGATTCGGCAAAAAAGGGACTAAGTTTATTTCGCTCCTATGCCACCAAAATGTGGAACGCCCTACCAACAGCCATTAAGACATTCCTTGACTCCTTCAAAATGGCTCTCAAAGGGCACCTACGGACGGCTGCAATTCGAAACGGGCCCCTGTATAATCTTCACCCTTCACCCCTAACCCTTCACCCCCTTTCCCCTTAATATGATTTTCCCCTTTGTTTTGTATATTTATACGTCTCTAAATGTTCTGATGCATTGAAAATGGTGGACCCTTTTGTAAACAAGTGTAATGCTGTATCATGGTGTCGTCCACATTAAAAGTGTTTTGTATTGAGTTGTGTTTTCGTTTGAAATGTACCGATTCTGCATACTGTCTGTCAATCAGTCAATCAGTCAATTAATCAATCAATCAATCAATCATGGGCTCTCCCAAGTTTAGCAGAGGTAGACTAGCGCCCATGCAGGATTACAGTTTAGGCAATTGGGACCGGGTTACAACAAATGTTGGATAAAGGTTGACTATAATAAAATACAGTGCTGACTCAAGTACTCCACTGCCTACAGAGCCGTTTGTGAATACAATCCGCACATGGGTTCAACACCATGTGCAACCCAGATTTAAATACCTGGGCGCATGGGTCGGCTCCACAGAAAAGGACCTTAAAGTGAGGAAAGCACTTGCCTGGAGAGCTCTTAATGGTATGACCAGTGTATGGGAATCCAACCTCCCCCGACATATCAAGATCAGTTTCTTCTCTGCGACCGTGTAGTCCGTTCTCCTCTATGGCTACACCAAAATGTTACGTGTGGTACTCAACATCAACCAGGACGAGCACATCACCAACAAGCGTCTGTACTGGGCATTACCAAGTGTATCAGAGAAGATAGCAGTAAGGAGGATGAAACTAGCTGGCCCTGCCACTGACACCAAGAACTCCCGGCCAAAAAGCTTGTAGGCTACTGTGGGAACCAACACACGGGCATCTCTCGAGAGGACGTCCCACACCTACCTATGTGGACGTACTATAGAAAGATGCTGGTGCAGAAAGCACAAATGAGCTGGCCAGATGTACGGAGAACCGAGATGACTGGAGACGCCGATGGAGGGCTCGTCTGAGGACGACGTAGAGTATAGAGAATATTGTGATCTTACAGTACATGGTCTGGCTACAGCAGATCACATGCCATTCTCTGTGACTGTAAATGTTAAGGTCTACCTGACCTAGCCAGCTATGATAGCCCAAAACTAAATAATATACTGCACTGGGAAAACCTCACAGAAAATGATTTACAGCAGTACAAGGCACTGACGGATGTATACTTAAATTATATTGATTTACCTGTACTGTTGATAGTATTACATGTGGAAACAATATATTGATTTACCTGTTGATGCTATTACATGTGGAAACATTAACACCTTCAATTATTTTAGATTTTGTGAGGAGGAGCTGCAGCTGGAGCTGCAGCTGCAGGGCAGCAGGTGTTTCTTTTCCAAAATAATTATTAAACATAAATTAAAACAGTAAATGACAAACCATGGCCCCCTCACGTATTAGAAGAACAAGGTGTTTTTGATGAATCTATCTTGGTTAAAATTGAGTTTAAAGTTATAATGGGTTTGTATAGGAAGGGGGCGGGGCAGTTAAAATTAATATCAAATATCTAAATACTGACTGAAGCAACTTAAGAACTGCCTGGGGTGTTCACATAAGCCTTGCTGCACTTGTTTATCTGTTGGGATAAAAAAAGTTGTATTGCTAAAAGGGGAATACCACTCATTTTCAACATTTTTCTATGGAGTTGTGTGGAAAACTGGAAATAATAAAAAGTCCCCCCATTCTGTGTTGCCTAGAACTGGAGGTCTGAAAAAAACAGTAACATTATGAAGTACATTTTTGTCACTGAGATGAAATGCACCGAAAGGGAAATTCTTGGCCGAAAACTGAATACAAAATATATTATAAAATATATTATACATCTTTTTTCCTACCATTGCTGTCATGGCCGTACCTTAAAGCTACCTGATTTATGGCAAAATAAATGGTTATGGCAAAACTTTACTTAAATAATAATCACTATTATGGGTCCATGAAACATTTATTCAGCCCTTTTGAATGCATTAATTGCATACACTATTCGGTGATATATTTTCTGCCTATTAGGGCCGAAACCAAATAGGCCATGCCATTTTCTGCCGGACATTTTCTGCGGCCGGATATTCGGTGCATCACTATAGTTAAAATAGTATGTTTATACAGAGTAAGTAAAGAATAAATAATCTCTCAATCACCTGGTAATGACTGTGACACAGTCCTGTAGCTAAAAGGTCAGAAGTGCAGTCCTTGTAACCACAATGTTTGCAGCCAGACAGGTCTAGTCCAGAATTCCACTTAAGAACTATTATATACTTTGTTGTACAACAAATAGCGAAGATAGTTGACCTACCAGCTTGTAGATGTTTGGAAAATTTGAAAGATTTAAGCTCAAGTGTACAAGTTACCTGTCACTCAAGCTGCCTGGACTGACTGTCTGGCTTTGAGACGAGAGAAAGAACACAGGCAGTTTGAGCAGATGCGCATTTGAAAGTCTAAAATGTAAAATAGCGACTGTAGAGGAGAAATAATTATATATTTCGTTTTTACATCATAACCTATTTATCGATGAATAAATAATATAATCTTGGTAAACTTGTTTGTAAATAACCGAACGGACCGGATCTCAATCCTCCCCCGTCTTCAGTGCTCATGTCTCCCCCCCACTCCGCTCTCCTCTCCCCCAGGCCACGAGCGAAACCCTCCGGGCATTTTTTTAAATGGCGGCTCTTTATGTAATGTTAATGTTGATTTAGTTGATGCAAGCCCGACACCTTTTTATTTATTTATTAGGATATTACTATAGCATGCGCGATTGCGCTTCTCACTTGACAGCTTTCTACTCGCAGTGCAACACGTTGTGAGCTTGTAGATCGTCTCTCGCGCATGTTAAAAAACAAACTCACAATTATAATAAGAACATAGGCTTATCTGCATTCTGCACTGTACGAATCCAACATTGTTTAGTGTAGTAATGCGTGCAGTAGGCGGTAGGCCTATTGAAATTGTTTTGTTACGGAGCCAGTTGAGCCACTTGAGTCAGTTGACTGTCGGTGTGTGTGTGTGTGTGTGTGTGTGTGTGTGTGTGTGTGCAGGGTGTGTGTGTGTGTGTGCGTGTGGGGGGGGGGAGACAGCAGCGTGCTGCCGATCCGATTCACATTGGAAAATGAATAGGGCTATATAGCCCTATATAAAAAATAGAAGACCACATATAGCCTAATGAATGGCATCAGCGTGTTTGAAAGTCGGCCAGTCATATCATAGTTTTAAGCCAGCTCACCTCCACTCGCGCTTCACAAACATGACGGACAGACTTTATAATAATGTATATTGATATTGTGCACATGCATGGATGCCACACACAGAATAGTGGCCAGTATATACGGTATATGGCATATATATATATATATATATATATACGGGCCATTATATCTATCTCTCACACACACACACACACACACACACATTCAAGCGATAATATCAATACAAATTATTCCCTCAAGAAAATATCATCTATCTATGCGAGGTTGAGCCTTGGGGGGATGTAGGGTGATCACACTGCACATTATCATTTACAGTCCTCAGTTCAGGACAGGTCGGATCAGGGATGTCCACATCATACAACTGACATAAAGGCTATTAATTATTGATCTCTCTCGCGCACACACACACGCGGTGCATACGACGCGCTGGGGACTCTGGACTTTAGTTCTTTGTCTATAGACTAAATATATTATATATCTGCTCATTTATAAACCATGTGTGTGTTTAGTCCACGGTCAGAGTCAGCTACGGGGTTCAGTTGTTCACCTCGGTGGGAACCGGGAGGGGGTAATTACTGCAGGGGCACTGAGAGAGAACTGGCTCGCAAGTGAGCCCTGTGTTGGCTCCTCCACGGTGCTCAATATCTCTCTCACACACACACACACACACACACACACACACACACACACACACACACACACACACACACACACACACACACACGTGTTCTATCTATCTATAAATATAGGCTATCTACTGTCTTTCAACTTTTGCTATGAGGTTCAGATAGGCCTACATACATACATGAACGCAATAAACCAATTTAAATGATTCCCTCAAATAAATCTATATGCGATTCGTTTATCGATTCAGAACGCAGCAAACCAATCACAAAACACGGGCAACATATTGCATAAATAGAGGGGGTACATACAACTGATATAAAGGCTATTAATTATTTATTTTAAAGGTATGATTGACGGTGCAAAAGTTTCAACATACACTGCAGCTACCGAGAGACACACGGGGACCGGCACAGAAAAGCGCTGAGAGCGGGCTGCCTGCTCCTCCCCTCTTTTCGGGAAAGTTTTGGGGAAAACTCCGACACAACTATATTGTTTAGTTGTTTGTCTATCTATCTATATCTGCTAATTTATCAACCATGTGTGTGCGCACTGTTTAGTCCACAATCAGCGTCAGCGACGGATAGGGTTCTGGAGAGTTCAGTTCAGTAGTCCATCCATAGCTTCGATGAGAACCGGGGGGGGGGGGGGGGGGGGGGGGGTGAATGCACGATCACTTGTCCCCAGAAACGTACCACTCGCGACGGAACACGGAACACAACCTGTTTTCAACGCTTCGACAACTTGTTTCTCATATAAACTTTAATTTCTATCGATAAATATGCTATGGTCTTGCCAAATATCTATTCATATTTCATATACAGCCCATATTTAAAAAGTTTATTTTTTAATGCGGACAATTGGGCCGGTCAGCTTTTGGGAGGCTTTTGATTTTGTAAAATGAGCTCAACTCCGCCTCCTCGGTGAGAAAAAAAAACGCAAAAAAAAAAAAAGCTGTTCATTCCAAGCTTTAAACGCAGAAGCTGTTCTGCATAGAGATAACATGGGACCACAAAGCTAAAGCAGAAGCTAGCTTCTTTGGCGTGAATGAAGCTTTAGAAAGCTTTTGCCTGATAATGCCATGTTGAAAGTGGTCATCTTAACATACCTACACCCGCACAGTATAATTGGTATGAAGTGTAACTGAATATCGCTGTTTTAGTATCCCCACTTAACCCATTATGACCTGAGTTTGATTCTACAAATGTTATGTTATGGTTATGGCTAAACTTAACTTAAATAATAATCACTATTATGGATCCATAAAAAGTTATTCAGCTCTTTTGAATGCATTCATTGCATACACTATTCGGTGATATATTTTCTGCCTATTTGGGCCGAAACCGAATAGGCCGAAAATGCATTTTTTTAGCCATTTTCCGCCGAATATTTTCTGCGGCCGAATATTCGGTGCATCACTATAAATTATATTACAGATTTTTTTTCAGACCTCCAGTTCTATGCAACAAAGAATGGGGGGGACTCTCTTATTATACCCACACAACAACTCTAAGGTATATTGACAGTAAAATGTTGAAAAGGAGTGGAATCCCGTAGTCACTATTCATTTCTCACTGTTCTCGGGTTGAATATTGATATGCAATTAAAATGTGATTATTCGAGATTCATTAATTACAAAGCTTCTAATTAATTAGATTACAATTTTTTATCGAGTCCCAGCTCTATTAAAAAGAGTAGTGTTTTATTGTTGGCGAGAAGGGCAGCTGAAAAGTGCAATTGTGTGCAAAGCTGCAACAATGCGCTAGATTGGCTGTCATTCTGGGGGGGGGGGGGGGGGGGTGTTAATCCGGCCCTGACCACATGTCAAAGGGGATTCTTAACATTGTACTCGAGTACAAAGTGAACAGAACGTTGGACGTGGATTGGGATTCTTGCATTGGTAAATATACCGACATTCTGGCTCTATTTTTAGAGCAGTAGGCTACCCACCATAGACCAACACTGACTACCATCATCGCAAGGAGGAGATTACCAAGACCATAATGACAACAAAGCTCAAGGCAATACGTTGTAAATATAGGCAAGCCGTTGACGCCGGTCGTAAGAGCGGCCATGGAAGGGTAATACTAATGTATTTCGAACTGTGCGAGCAGATCTGGTGGTTCCCCTGCAACTACCACCCTTCCATCTGGTATCGAAACGGCAGACGTTGACCCAGCTGTTCTCAACAGCATGGAATCCGTTCATCCATCTGCAGAAGATAACCGTGCCACAGACTCTCCTTCACCTACAACCACTGAAGCGTCAGATGCGTCTGGATCACAGGCTGATGGCAGCTGTCTGACCCCCTCAGTGGTCAAGGAACGACGAGCCCTGCTTCAGGTATGTAGATTGTAATATTTTATATTATGTCTGTGGTACTGTATGTTGTTTAACGTTTGTATTTAAGCCAGCTGTAAAAAAAAATGTAATGTTACAGCATTAGAAAAATTATTAACTAATGCTTAATTATTAAAATGTATTAGTTAAGTGTATTATCATTATTTCATTAACCTTATCTGCAAGTGTTACCAATAAGTGCAATAATATGAATAGCATCCTTAACACCTATTAAAGGTGTGTTTATGTACTGGTATATCTCTGTTTAGTTTAATGTGAGTTCACCAAATTATTTCCCACTCACTCAATAGTGTTGACATGGCAGTAAACAATTGAAAGTTACCACACAACCTGTCAATTATTGGGCCGAGAGCGCCGCCACCTGGCCAGAGAGTAACCCTGCACTCCATTTTGTTTTTTCAACCATTTTTTTCAAGGCAAGACTTGATGGACACAGACAAAGCAGGCTGAAAAGAAAGCTCCCATCGGAGAATCAGATGGTGAACATCGCTGAAGAGGAACTGCAGATGAAGAAGAGAATGCTGGATATGATGTAGGCATCAGAGAAGAGAGCGTCTGAGCAATTTGACAGACTGGCTAGCTCCATTGCAGATGGCTTCTCCCTGTTAAGACAGGTCATACAACAACCCACACCACCACCACCACCACCACAATACAACATGCCACAACCAATGCCACCATATCAAAGCAGAGGTCCCTATGGACACATGTATTCATCAGCAACACCACTACACACAGCAGCACCGGTCACATTCGCATCCAACACCTCAGACATCTGACATTTTTGTTTACATAGGCCCTGTCGGGTGGAGACCTCAGTGTCTCAATTTTTGTAAATGGTGAAAATAGACAACCTATACTGCTATTTTCACTAAATTAGTGCAACACTGATTCTCATGACTTTTACCTCTAATGTTTGTGAATTGAAGACACAGTATCTTTTATATGTCAGTTTATTTTTGTTCCAATGTTTAAGCAGTAGTTCTGTATGCACTGCACATTTTCCCTGCATAAGGAATAAAACAGTTGTTAACATTCAAACTGTGTACTGTCTGTCCATTAATTTTTTTGTAATCATTACGCATTGGCAAAATAAGTAAAGATAAGAAATTGGTAGATAACATTTATAAAATTGGAGATGCTGATCCAGGGCCTGGAGAACTTCATCCTGGACTGCTCCACATCCTTCACGGCCTGGAGGACCTCGGCGCACGAGGTGGTCTGGAGGAGCAGGAAGGAGAGAAATAAAAGGTAGAGGGGAAATTAGTTATGTGATGAGTGGACAAGATAATTAGACTCAGTGAACTTTGATCTTTCTAACCGATTAGTGTGGTTTTGTAAGGAAATAAATAATGAATCTGTTAAGACCTGAGGCCCATTCTACAAATGGCTTCTAAATCCGTAGTTCTCACTTTCAAGATTTGTCAAAAATGTAAAAAAAAATATTTAATAGCAGCTTGCAGCACGGCACGAAGTGTGAGCTTGTATATCTAGAGACAGAGAAAGACAAAGACAATCACAGGCATTGACAGGAGTGAGGGAAGTATTTTCTATTTGTAAGCGACAGACATTTGGTTATTGAAGCAAAAAAACATACAGTACACAACACACACAAACCTTAATTTGTTAATAATATCAACCCCTGACTGCTCCAGGAGTGTTTTGGTGACAAAGCTCCTGGGAACGACCATGGGTTAAGCTCTGGGCGAAGACTGCTCCTCGTCATCACATGGGGACACAGAGCCTCTGCTGCATCTACCATGCACTCCAATAGTCTGGAAACACACGTACAACAGGACACACAGGACAGTCAAACAAAACGTTTTCTACTATAGTGCCACAAAACTGTGGAATGCCCTACCAACAGCCACAAAACTTCAACATTTCCCATCCAAATTTAAAACCTAACTGATTGAAATTAATTCATATTTATCAGTAGTACACATCTAATTCTTCCCCCTGATGTAATGTTGTTGATGTGGACATGAATAAAAGCAACTATGTGTATATCATACCTGCCCACGGTAAGGCATGTCTTGTGGGGGCTTGTCCTTCTGCCTGCAGCACATTGCCCATGTAGACCTCGCCCATGTACAGTAGACCTCCTTTCGCTTCCAAAACAGGGATTCCTAAATGCAAGAAATGTGACAAGACCAAGACTTTTAAAGTTTGTATATCATAACATAAGTAAATGTAATTAGCAGTAGGTGGTAAAAGAAGGCTTCCAAGGTCACCTCTCACCTCAATAAAGGCATCATATGATGATAGTGTGTGAACCAGTTTATCATAGGCCAAGCTCAGGCTCTGATGGCTGAGACCTGAGAGAGAGAGAGAGACAAATGAATGGGAGATGGCTTTAACATGGGGGGGACAGGGTGAGGGTTGCTGAGGAGAACCGAGACAATTTACAATTTAGGCATGTAGCAGACGCTCTTAATCCAGAGCGATTTACATTAAGCAAGAACAAAAGCATGGGAATACATCACATAAAAGCATTTATAGCTAAGAAAGTAACAGTGGAATATCTATATAATGAAACTATACATACTACTATGCTATACATATGTACTATGGCGTGCTATGACTATATACAATATAGACACAGGGCACGAATGTGTGTTTCACTGACCTGATCTTGGGGCTGCAGTATTTGAAGAACTGAAGCATTGGTGGTATTCCTGCATTCCTGAGGTAGAGGCAGATGTGTGTGGTAACATGGTTGTGGCATGATGAATACAAGCTGATAGGGACCTCTGCTTTGATATGGTGGCATTGGCATGTTGTATGTTGCACCTTCAAAAACAAATTGGAAAAAAATGTTAAAGCTGGCTTAAATACAAAAGTTTAACATACAGTACCACAGACATAATATAAAACATTACAATTTACATACCTGAAGCAGGGCTCGTCGTTCCTTGACCACTGAGGGGGTCAGACAGCTGCCATCAGCCTGTGATCCAGACGCATCTGACGCTTCAGTGGTTGTAGGTGAAGGAGAGTCTGTGGCACGGTTATCTTCTGCAGATGGATGAACGGATTCCACGCTGTTGTTCGAAATAAATGAGTATTACCCTTCCATGGCCGCTCTTACGACCAGCGTCGACGGCTTGCCTATATCTACAACGTATTGCCTTGTCATTATGGTCTTGGTAATCTCCTCCTTGCGATGAGGGTAGTCAGTGTTGGTCTCTGGTGGGTACTGCTCTAAAAATAGAGCCAGAATGTCGGTACTGCAAGAATCCCAATCCACGTTTTCAAACGTTCTGTTCACTTTGTACTCGAGTACAACGTTGAGTAACAATTCCACCTCATTGTCAGTCCACTTATAAGAATCCCCTTTCGCTTTTGGTGGCAAAAACTAATCTACAAACTAACTAACTAACTGTGTAACTACTTTTTTGATAACGAGCTCTGAAGCAGGGCTCGTCGTTCCTTGACCACTGAGGGGGTCAGACAGCTGCCATCAGACTCTTGCAGTGATCCAGACGCATCTGACGCTTCCGTGGGTGTAGGTGAAGACGAGTCTCTGACACGGTTATCTGCAGATGGATCCACGCTGTGAAGAGAAGCTGGGTCAACATCTGCCGTCTCGATACCAGATGGAAGGGTAGTTGTTGCAAGCAAACAAGTTCGAAGTAGAGCAGAAATACTCTTCAATGCCCGCTCTTCCGACCGGCGTCAACGACTGCCCTGTATTTACCTCACTGTCAGTCCACACACGCAACCTGTTTAAAGTAAAAACATATTAAGCAGATATGCGAGTAATTATCGTTATATTTTTTCTTGTTTTCTACTTATATTAATTAGAGTAAGTTAAAATCATACAAAGACTTTTAAATTGTTTGTTTATCAGAACATAAGTAAATGTAAGTAGCGGTAAAATAGAGCTTAATTACCCCTCACCTCAATGAAGGAATCAAATGTTATCCATCAGAGCCAGGGCTTTGCCAATGATGAACTGGTGTACAGTACACACACACACACACGCACGCACACGCACGCACGCATGCACGCACGCACGCACACACACACACACACACACACACACACACACACACACACACCTGAGAGGGAGATAAATAAAATGGAATCAAAAAGATGGGGGGACGGTGAGGGTTGCTGAGGGGGAAGGTTACAGTCAGGGGAAGGGAGAGGAGATAAATTTGTAGCAATTGTAGAATTAGGTCTTAATTGTCCAATGTTCAAGCGTGTTATAATCATGTGTACTTTACATTACTCAAAACCATACATTTAATTTAATATTAATATTAATATTTAATATTATAGACAATTTAACATCACTCTTCCATGGTGCCCACTTTTCCTGTTACCTTTATATAAAGTGCAATATAAAAATGTAAGGAAACTTGAATTTGGGCCATTATATCTCCCTTTTACTAATACCAATCAGTTAATTGTTATATATCGCAGGGTAGGCTCCTCTAGCAGCAGTGATATCTTACCTGAGTCACTTAAGGATCAAGGTATTTGGTAAGGACTCTTCTGACCCTCTTCCCTTCTGTTTTGGACGTGTCAGCACTGTTATTAGTCTCTGTGGCAGGTTGATTGTCCTTATCGTGTTGAACTGCCATGATTACAATACTCTCATCCATTATCTCCTTGTTAGCTTCACAGTAGTTATGAAGCACGAAACAGGCATAGATGACAAAGGGCAGGTAATTTAGATTAATATCCATTGCCCTTTTCAACGCTCCAAACCGTCCTTTAAGTCTGCCAAAAGAGCATTCGATTACCATTCTAGCTTGACACAAGGACAGTCCAAAATACTGTTCCTGAGCAGTCCTGCCGCCATTAGCATATTCTTTCATGAGGTAGGGAAGTAAAGGGTATGCTGGGTCCCCAAGGAGAAACACTGGAATGGCCTCCTCATCTTCTACTATTAGTTTTTTTGAGTAGGGGATGGTGCCATTTTTCAAATAGGTGTTCAGCTTGGAGTTTGAAAACATACGGGCATCATGCACACTACCCGGCCATTTAATTACAACGTCCATAAATGAATACTTATAGTCATGATGGTGGCTTTATTTCCACATGGGTCCCATCCACGGCTCCGATGCACTGAGGGATACCATGGTTTCTCTGAAATCCTGCTACAAGTTCCTCTACCCTAGACTCAGTTAAAGGCAACTGTATATACACAGGGCCCAAATTAACAGTAATGGACTCACACACTTGCCTTATTATTTTCGAAACCACCTGTCTAGACAGTCCAAAGGAGTTTGCGGTTTTGCGCATTCTCCCCTCGTCTGCTGAATAGTACAAAGTGCATGCCACCTTCTTTACGCCACCGACAGGCGCTCTCATTACAGTTGTCTGACCTTCGATGTATGGACGAAGCAGCTCACTCAAAGGCGCCAGTCACACCTATCAGACAAGCGTCTTATCAATGTTTTATGGTTTCATCTGTCTTGTCGTTTGTCGCATCAATTGACCACAATGCTTTGCGGAATCTTGGCGGTGCGTGGGCGGTGCGAGGACATGCGGAAACAGATCCACGTGTTGCCTGTTGTTGTCCTTACGCTGTTAGCTGCGGGACACAGTAGCTAGTATCTTGTTGGTGTTTGTGGTGACAAAATGTTTTTTTGGAGGAGAAAGAGGGCTCTTGTCCTGGCGATGTTGGTGGCGAGGAGAAAGAGGGAAAGGGAGACGCGCCAGAGAGAGCTTGTGGCCAGAAGAATGAGGCAGGAGGAGGAGGAGGAGAGAATGCGAGCGAGGGAGATTCAAATGGCCCCTCCGGTCCGTAGGAGGCGGCGAGTGTGGGTCGATCCGATCTTTCAAGTTCGTAAACGACTCGGGGACGGTCACCAGCTTTATTGGGAGCTACGGAGGGATGAAACCCGTTTCCACCAGGAATTCAGGATGTCTATCCAACAGTTCGATTTCCTGCTGGCGAGGGTGACTCCAGAAATTCAGAAGCAGGACACTTTCTACAGGGAAGCTATACCTCCCGCTGAACGTCTTGCTATCTGTTTACGGTAAATACTACAGTAATAACTATGTTATGTTCATTTTGTTGATTACCCACCTAGTAAATACATCGTTAGCTCAAAAACTCGCCAATCAGCTAACGTGTGCAGCAAGGAATGGCAGGTAGACTTAAATATATTACTGTAAGCTGGAAATCATAACAGCACCAGGAATGTAAATGGATGTGAGGATGAAAGATAATATTATATAGGCCAGGGGTCCCCAAACTTTTTCATGTGAGGGCCACTACAGAGCTGCATAGTGCTTGTACTGTACATACTGTACAAAAATGAGCAGCTGCGTATGTCCGTGCTCTCATCCAGTGCTAATGAAAAATAAAAATAAAATCCTATATTTTGGCTATTTGGCTATTGCTTGAGGCAGGCGGGCCACATAAAATGACATGGCGGACCCCGAGGCTATATGCTTAGTGGATAGTTGTCTACTAAAGGCTGCTGGTGTTTGAGATCATGCAAGGTGGAGAGAGCACCAAATACTTTCCAGCTCTGTTCAACTGGCTTTTTATAGCTTATAGTTACCTACTGTAAAGCAGCGGGTCTTACACTTTAACATGTCAAACTCCATATTAATTAATATGATTTTCTGCCGAGGATCCCCATGTGAAAAGATGTGTTGGGAACCCCCTAGTCCAGTGCGTCATGACGCACTGGACCAGGGCTAGGGAACCCCCATGCAAGTAGCCCAAGATTAGACTCGTAGCGTTTTATTAACACACTTCTCACTTTGAGAACCACCACTGTAAAAGCAATCATACAGATCATAATCCAATTTCAATTCAAAGGAGATTCATTGGCATGAGAAAACAAATGTTTACATTGCCAAAGCAAGTGTCACAATACACTAAAAAAAGGTGAAAATGGGGGAAGTATATGCAGTTGGAGGAGGTGCAGTATTTTGCAAACAGAGCTATGTCACTTTGCATCGTTATGTTATGTTAGAACATGGTATAAAGCTTTTTGAAACAAACTGTCACTTTGGGACAAATGACATTTATTCTCAGGACTATTGAAATAGTATGCAGACTCTGATATAAGATCTGTTTAAATCCAAAGTTAAACATTTGAATAGGAAGGAAGACACTGGAGCATCACAGACAGTTCAAGCCCTTTTTAATGCACACACAGGGTGAAGGTAAAAAATGACAACAAGTATAGGGCACATCTTTGTCAGGTCATGACGAAGATGTGACCTATAAATAATTATTATGATCAAAATGTTCTCAAACTGTCTGATGCTCCAGTGTCTTCCTTCCTATTCGAACCCCCTTCTGCTTAACCCATTTTTGGCGGGAACCCCTTTTGGTGTTTTAAACATTATGTTATAATTTAGCTATTGAAAAATTTCAGATCTACAAGCTCATAGCGTGCTACGAGCTTGTAGGTCTGCTATTTTTGAAAAATCGTAAAAATGTGGCGCCACCCCTTTGAGAGGTCTAAATGTGTTAAACATTTGAATGTCGTGGGAAACATTAAACTGTCATATTATAGATGCATTATGTATAAACAGTTTTTTTTATATATCTAACTTTTAATTCAGAAATGTCGACCATCTGAAAAGGATGTTAATTTGTGCACTCAATAGTTGCTGTGGGCTACTTTTGAACATATTATTTCATCATTCAGCCATGCCATTGTTCTCCAGAGCCACTATTAAAGCAATGCCATTATGATTATAGATCCGGTATATATGGATGCTGAGGTTCTGTAATAATAATGCAGAGCTAACATTATCTTATCAACATCACTTGTAACATGTCAGTTCAGATTGTGTGTTAACATTGTGATTATTGTCTCTACCTATTTTACAGGTATCTTACCACTGGTCACAACTACCTGGCCATCTCCAACAGTTTCCGTGTTGGCCGCTCCACTGTGGTTGGCATTGTGCCCACTGTGGCAGCTGCCATCTGGAACACCATGGCTGAGGACTTCATGCCTGTGCCAAAGAAGGATGATTGGAAGGCTATATCCTCACTGTGTGGGTGCCATAGATGGCAAACACATTGCCATCAAGGCACCCGACAGATCAGGATCGCTCTTCCACAACTACAAAGGGCACTTTTCAATTGTCCTGCTGGCTGTGGTGGATGCTCTTGGCTTGTTCCGTGTGGTCGACGTAGGTGCGTATGGGGGTGGCAGTGACGGTGGAGTACTTGCAGTGTCTCATTTTGGGCGGGCTCTGACGAGGGGTACACTGGACCTTCCCGATGATGCCCCGCTCCAAAATGCTGAGCACCTGGGGCCACTTCCGTACGCGTTTGTGGCGGATTTGGCTTTCCCTCTGCGCCAGAACCTGCTTCGCCCATACACGCGTCAGTCGCTCCGCACGGACACCCACCGTGTGTACAATTACCGGCTGTCCCGCGCACGGCATGTTGTGGAGAGTGCCTTTGGTGTGCTGGTGACAAAGTTCCGAGTGTTCCACGGAGTCATCGAGCTCAACCCTGACCACGCTGAGAAGGTTGTGAAGGCTACCACCGTCCTCCACAACTTCATCAAATGGGGCCAGCAGGACGCAGCCCACATGCCTCCAGTGGAGCCTTCACTTGCTGCAGGGGGAGCAGTCAGGAGGAACTTTGATGGTCTCCAAGTGCAAAACACTTTCAGGGAGTACTTTAACTCTCCAGCCGGTGCGGTGCCGTGGCAAGAGCGCCATTTGTAATCCCCTGTGTCTTTATTATTCTTTTTTTAGTTAGAAGATTATGGCCTGTATTTTGCGTGTCTTACCAGTGTAGTACCAGGTCTTATTCCCTAACTTGAGTAAACTAAAGACCTCGAGGTGTGATCAATGCCATTTGGCTATTCTGAGTGGCCAGAGAGCATTGATCATGCCTCCAGGTCTTTAGTTTACTCAAGTTAGGGAATAAGACCTGGTACTTAAGACACGCAAAATACAGCCCTGTGAGTTCCAATGAACCTGAGAGCGATGCCGTCCAGGGTCACCCATGGCGGTAAGGTCAAAGGGGAGGTTCCATTTTCTTCTTTTTTGTCCTTTTTAGTTAGAAGATTGTGAGTTCCAATGAACCTGAGAGCGATGCCGTCCAGGGTCACCCATGGCGGTAAGGTCAAAGGGGAGGTTCCATTTTCTTCTTTTTTGTCCTTTTTAGTTAGAAGATTGTGAGTTCCAATGAACCTGAGAGCGATGCCGTCCAGGGTCACCCATGGCGGTAAGGTCAAAGGGGAGGTTCCATTTTCTTCTCCATTTAATTTGTCCTCTCCTTGGATCGTCACCTTGTAGTGGTGGAGAAGCTTGTGAGTTCCAATGAACCTGAGAGCTATGCCGTCGGGAGCTTTGCTCCTGGTAGGGTCACCCATGGCGGACAGCTCAAGGGGGAGGTTCCAGACGAAGTGCGATCCAACAAACACCTCTACGGAGGACCAGACACATGCTGACATTCCAGGAGCATCACAACAGCTGGGAATGAGGATCTGAAGGCTGCAGCAGCATTGAGCCCCTACTATTCTTGAACTCTATGCGACTGGATCCTGACCCACATCTGTTAATGACTGCTTAATGGCTGTCTGTGTGCCTGTGAGTACCAGATCTCTGTGGCTGCCAGATGTCTGTGGGGTCCTTCGCGCATGAGACCCACGTCATCACGTATCACGTACGCTCAAAACAGCATCACGTATCACGTCCGCTCTACCAGATCTCTGTGGCTGCCAAACAGATGTCGTTGGTTAGCCAAACAGAGCTAACCTGTTAGCTCTGCCTTGTCTATCTTCTATTTAGCATAATCGTTTCAGGAATTTAACATCACAATGCAACGTTTGGTACTCCGATATCATGTATTATTAGTCAGTTAAATTAACAATGATTTTACAATATAAATTGTGGTCTCAGAGATATAAATGCCATTAAATGGGGCTCCGTAGCCTGTTGCATGTCAAACTGTGGGTGCTTCTTTGAAATTAAACTGGTTGAGAATCACTGCTACAACTGTAAAAATCTTCTCTTATGGGGGTCCCTGCAATATATTTTAAAAATGGGGGTCCGCATGAATGATAAGATCAATGTGGGGGTACTTGGCATGAAAAAGTTTGGGAATCACTGGTCTTGAGAACCTATTGAATATATTTTCCCATAAATTGGTTATTGCTGGACACTGCCAGAAACGGTGGCTTTCTAAACATAATTGAGCTATAGATAGTCAGTCAGTCTGGTCAAGCTGGTCAGATAGACCTATTTGTTACAGCAGATCTGCTGGCTCACAATGTTGTGATCTTGTAGATCTGCTCATTTCATATAGGCAATGTATGTAGGGTAAAAGGTTAATAATTAGATGTCATACTGTGCAGATTGTAGATTGTACTGCTGATTGGACTGTAGGCCTATTCACATGCAAGTAACTTTAGGCAAAAGTGTCACAAAGCAACAACAAAAAAGCACTGGTGGTAGTACTATATCATACTGTATGATATACAGAGTGCAACTCTGTATATAATACAGTATGATATAGTACTGACTGTCTGTCTGTCTGTCTGTCTGTCTGCCTGTCTGTCTGTCTGTCTGTCTGTCTGTCTGTCTGTCTGTCTGTCTGTCTGTCTGTCTGTCTGCCTGGGTGTCTGTCTGTCTGTCTGTCTGTTGTCTGCCTGCCTGCCTGCCTGCCTGCCTGCCTGCCTGCCTGGGTGTCTGTCTGTCTGTCTGAATGTCTGTCTGCCTGCCTGGGTGTCTGTCTGTCTGTCTGTCTGTCTGTCTGTCTGTCTGTCTGTCTGTCTGTCTGTCTGTCTGTCTGTCTGCCTGCCTGGGTGTCTGTCTGTCTGTCTGTCTGTCTGTCTGTCTGTTGTCTGCCTGCCTGCCTGCCTGCCTGCCTGCCTGCCTGCCTGCCTGGGTGTCTGTCTGTCTGTCTGAATGTCTGTCTGTCTGCCTGGGTGTCTGTCTGTCTGTCTGTCTGTCTGTCTGTCTGTCTGTCTGTCTGTCTGTCTGTCTGTCTGTCTGTCTGTCTGTCTGCCTGCCTGTCTGTCTGTCTGTCTGTCTGAAAGTGCCACTACACTCTCCAGTTGGCGGGTCAGCACTGATTGGCCAAGTGACTCCTCCAGGCTTTCAGCTATAGACGAATCCACAGAGTGACGCCCCGGGCGCATTACACTTATTACACTACACTATTACACGTATTACACTATGCTATTACACTACGCTATTACACCACCACACTTATTACACTACGCTATTACACTACTACACTTATTACACTATGCTATTACACTACACTTATTACACTACGCTATTACACTACTACACTTATTACACTATGCAATTACACTACTACACTTATTACACTATGCTATTACACTACTACACTTATTACACTGTGCTATTACACTTATCATAGTTCATAGTATCATTACACATGTCATAGCAGCATCCACCCACCTGGGAGGTACCAACATGGATCATGAATCGTTCAATAAATGAACGATTAAATAAAAGAAGCAGAAAGTGTGCTACAATGTGCCACAACATAGTGAAAACCTTCTTTTTTATTGATGATGTGTTATGCCTCATTCATACTTTGTCACACCACAGCGGCGCATGACGACAATAGCCAACCTACAAGCTCACAACACCTCCATTTGATATGCATTGTGAGTTTGAAGGTCTGTTATTTTTGCGTGCGACAGAATACATTAGGCAATTCTTTTCAACAGAAATTCAAATACATATTTGAGGTGCAGCAGGAGGCACCAGGACTGGAGGTGCAGCAGGAGGAGGACTGAGCTGGTTGAGTGGCAGAAATGGCTGAGAATAGGCCGGGCTTAGCTGGGGAAGAGTAGGGTGTGAATGCACCACCTGAACCGGTGTGCATATGACATGTGTAATGATACTATGAACTATGATAAGTGTAATAGCACAGTGTAATAAGTGTAGTAGTGTAATAGCATAGTGTAATACGTGTAATAGTGTAGTGTAATAAGTGTAATGCGCCCGGGGCGTCACTCTGTGGATTCGTCTATAGCTGAAAGCCTGGAGGAGGAGTCACTTGGCCAATCACTGCTGACCCGCCAACTGGAGAGTGTAGTGGCACTTTCAGACAGACAGACAGGCAGGCAGACAGGCAGGCAGGCAGGCAGGCAGGCAGGCAGGCAGACAGACAGACAGACAGACAGACAGACAGACAGACAGACAGACAGACAGACAGACAGACAGATCCATAATTCATCTCTAAATCTACAAATCACTCATATAGTACTACCACCAGTGCTTTTTTGTTGTTGCTTTGTGACACTTTTGCCTAAAGTTACTTGCATGTGAATAGGCCTACAGTCCAATCAGCAGTACAATCTACAATCTGCACAGTATGACATCTAATTATTAACCTTTTACCCTACATACATTGCCTATATGAAATGAGCAGATCTACAAGATCACAACATTGTGAGCCAGCAGATCTGCTGTAACAAATAGGTCTATCTGACCAGCTTGACCAGACTGACTGACTATCTATAGCTCAATTATGTTTAGAAAGCCACCGTTTCTGGCAGTGTCCAGCAATAACCAATTTATGGGAAAATATATTCAATAGGTTCTCAAGACCAGTGATTCCCAAACTTTTTCATGCCAAGTACCCCCACATTGATCTTATCATTCATGCGGACCCCCATTTTTAAAATATATTGCAGGGACCCCCATAAGAGAAGATTTTTACAGTTGTAGCAGTGATTCTCAACCAGTTTAATTTCAAAGAAGCACCCACAGTTTGACATGCAACAGGCTACGGAGCCCCATTTAATGGCATTTATATCTCTGAGACCACAATTTATATTGTAAAATCATTGTTAATTTAACTGACTAATAATACATGATATCGGAGTACCAAACGTTGCATTGTGATGTTAAATTCCTGAAACGATTATGCTAAATAGAAGATAGACAAGGCAGAGCTAACAGGTTAGCTCTGTTTGGCTAACCAACGACATCTGTTTGGCAGCCACAGAGATCTGGTAGAGCGGACGTGATACGTGATGCTGTTTTGAGCGTACGTGATACGTGATGACGTGGGTCTCATGCGCGAAGGACCCCACAGACATCTGGCAGCCACAGAGATCTGGTACTCACACCGTCTCCCCATGTGATGCAAACGCAAAGGTATCCTCCCGAAAGTGAATGTACACATGACATCCCTTATTTCACCTGACAGTGGATGACCACCACAAATGAGCTGGACATCCTGCAGTCAAAATAGACCAAAATGACCAAAATCTCCATCCGGCCCGGTCAGAAGCTAACAGCACTGTTACAAGCAACTGTCTACAAGCTACAGGTCCACAGTGTCATGGAGTACGCCTCACTCCATGACTCCATGATGAGTGCTCCACCTACAAATCTCAGTATACTTGAAAATATTCAGAGGAATAATAAAAATAATTTGAGTTGACCAGGAGGACACTGCCAGTACAACACTCTCCATCGACAGCCATAGCCACAGAAGACACATTGCTGCTGCTACAGTCATTTACAAAATGCCCCCCCCCCCCCCCCCACTGCCCTAGGGACCTCCAGGACATGCTCCCTCCACCACAAATCAGATGGCGAAACACCCACCTCATATGGCACAGCTCCAACACCCCCCCTCCCCCCTAGGCTCCAATACACGCACATTGGACAGAACCTTTCTCCACACAGCTGTCTGTGGGTGGAACAGCCGGTAACAAGAACACTCGGCGGATTTACCCTTTTTGCCGACTTCTCAAGACAAGTCGGCAAACCGTGGAGAATATTCGGCAGAATCTGAAGAAGAGTCGTCGCGCGGCGAATCTTCTTAAGATTCTGCCGAATATTCTCCACGTTTCGGGGCACTTTCAGCAGCTGCAGCTGCAAGTTTCTGAATGTTAGCTACTGTGCTAACGACGATAACCAAAACAAACCCAAACCAGAAAAATAGCTGTCTACTTCCTGACTGAATTACATCTGAATAGCAACGCTAACAATGCAGAAGACGCTAACACTGAGGAGCTAAGCTAAAGTAAACGTGACGTTGTTGTGATTAAACATGCGTTCGTCTGTGGACGTCCTAGCGACGTCCAAACGACACGGGGCGAGATAAGAATATTCAGAATGATTCCTATTTGTTTTTTTGGCATTTCGCTTTTCGCTTGCCGTATGCTAATGCTCTGTGCAACTATTAGCTTGTCATTGACTCCCATGAATGACTCGTATCTCCTCATCCAGGGCGCTCTCCGTGGTGATAAATGGATCGATATGCTGGCGCTTCATTTCTGCTCCTCATCCGTCTGTCCCGCAAAATATGAACGCTTTTTGGAGCGTATATAAATATATTAAGATGATCGGAGATTGTGAGGTCACTTTGTGCGCGCGCGCACACCCCCCCCCCCCACACACACACACACACACACACACACACACACACACAGTGAAGGCCGTAGTACTGTAAATATGACATGAATATGAATGCAAAGTAGCGGTCCATGCTTTTGCATGCTTTTATTGATCTGCTGTCTGATCAGCGTGCATGATCATCATGCAGTAGCTAGATGCGCGCTCCAGCGCCGAGATTTCTTCCCGTTTCGGCGACTCTTCGTCACTTTCCGTCCGAGTTCTCAGACAGAACTCGGACCGGAAAGTGACGAAGAGTCGGCGAAAGGGGAAGAAATCTCGGCAAAGATGAAGAACAGTCGGCGACCCGAGTTCTCCAGTATTCGAACAGCCTACCAGAGCATGTAGTTGACTCCATCACAGCCAATGGCCTTCAAGCCTTTAAACGTGGAGTTCATAGACACCTCCTGACCACCCCCTCACACTGACTGTTGTGCTGCAGTGAACCGTAGGATTGGCCAATGGAAATATATATGCAGTGACAGATGACACTATGATCCCAGGTAAATGTCCCTGTGAAGCAGTAGTAACATGTAGTAATATGCATTATCAATCTCCCCACTGACATTATTGAACACACTGAGCTTGGACATATACTGTCTTATCACTGAAATCAGTATACACATGCTTTTTAAGTTTATATATACCTGAACTAAGTTGTTACATGTCATTTCTGATTGTGTGTTAACATTGCGATTGATTTTTCTCTTCCTCTTATCCAGACACCATGCCACTGGTAAATAATATCACTACATTTGCAAAAGTGTCCTCATACCAAAGTCCCTCATCACAGCTGAGTTGACACGAGAAGTTGATGATCAGTCTACAGTGAGCAGTGTCCCCATGAGCAAGTAACACATGTACAGTAGGAGCTACACATTATTCCTCCTACTTCCACAGCTGACCTACGTCACGCTGACAAACCAAAGGATTCCTAGTGCAGCTACAAAGAAACTATCATCCGAGGTAACGTCCCTGTTAAAGCATTAGTAACATGTAATAATCTGTATTCTCCCATTCCCCACTGTCATTGCTCAGTGCAAACATGTACATCTGCTGTCTTTGATTCATGTCCACCTATCTCTGCAGAATGTGCCAAGTGGATAAGATGCTCAAAGAGGAGGCCTTCCTGAAGGGACCAGACCACCTGATCTCTAGAGCAAAGGTCAGGAAATGATGTGTCTGCCTGTGTAACTCTGTTAGTAAGATTGGATATACTGCTGTGGTTGGATACCACCTCCCCAGCCACTGCAGATATGCTACTGTATGAGCTGAGATTATAAAAATATGTGTGAACATGTGTGCAGCTACTCTGACCACACCCAGCTGCAGACGCCAGCGGACGGTGCAGGAGGCCATCCAGGGCAAGCTGTCTGACCCTTGACCAGTGGATCTCCCAGTACCAGACAGCCTTCTCCAGCCTGCAGGCCACAAAGCTGGCCATGCCTCGGTGAGATACAGTGATATGTGCACTCCTTGCAAATTAACCCATTAAGACTTCAGCTCGATTCTACAAAATGTTTTCTAAATCATGACCTGTGTTTCTATGTCAGTGGTCCTGAGACTATTTCATGTCAACGACCCCTAGAATTATATGTATTTGGCCACCGACCCCCATCTCAAAATATGTTGTTCCAGCGACCCCCCAGAAGCAAACATTTGAGTTAAAAACGTGTTCCAAATTTGCGCCACATTTTCACAAATTTCACAAACAGCAGATCAACAAGCTTGTAGCACAGCACCAAGTGTCTCGTTATGAGCTTGTAGATCTGCTATTTGTTAATAGCTAAAGTATAACATAATGCTTAAAACACCAAAAGGGGTTTCCGTCCTGAATTGGTTAACAATATCAACCTAATGGCACTACTATGCTTGACACACTAGGTGGATTGAACTATTGGTGCACAGGCCTTTGTCTGGCTGGCAGAATGTAGAACAGCAGGAATACTATTTAGGATACTAAAACATCATCATTGTGAATATTGTTCATTGTGTAGGAAACGCCACTACTATATGGGACGCTCCTTTCAACATGTACACCTGAACTATAATTATCAACCATGCTTGTTAACAGTGATGATTGGTTCAAACCAAATTTGCTGAGAGGCACCAAATGCTTAATTGTTGCTTTTTTTTGGTGGTCCGGATAGCGTTCCCCACAGGACATTGTAAACGTAACCAAATATGTAAATGAGACATGGTCAGGCCATGGATCTATTGACAGAATAGGCTAGTCCTGTGGAAGATTATTTCACTGACAAACTACAACGGAAGGTTGTTTTGTTTTTGGATATTATCAAATATCTGTGAAGAAAAACAGTGAGTACATATAATAGTCACTTATAGGCTCATTAAAAAAAGGAAAAGGCATGCATTTCAGGCTACGGACAGAGGGAGTAACCACACACACACACACACACACACACACACACACACACACACACACACTTGTCTAGCCACCCCTCTGCCGATTTTTTATTGACATGACAAAAAAAGTCAAATATGACATGAATTCATGTAATGATACATCAAATGTGTCACAAAACAAACGTCATGGTGTCCTGCCAGGGTTGAACGAAGACCACCTCCAACCACTGCACAAGTGCTAGATGATATTGTGTTAACATATCATCATCATCATCATCTCATCATATCATCATCATCATCATCATACTATAATTCAGTCTGTCTGTGTGTATCAGAAACGCAGCCTTATCTCCTCACTGCCTGCACCAATCGCTCCCACTTTTCACACAGGCATTGACCATAATAATATGGAGGTCTTAACGAAGCCCCTTTTCCAATTTAACAAATTATAAATTAAGAATGAATTTATTAGTGAATTCAAAATGCGGAAAACGCACCCAGGGCGCAGTACTCCCCGTGGAAATATCTCACAATGGTACTACTAACTGTACAAATGACATTATATTCATAAAAATGAAAAGTCCTGGATTGCTAATACATGCACCTCTGAATATGAGAGAGAGAGAGAGAATTTCACAATAGATAGATTCAGGAATTGATTATGAAAAAAAAAAACATGGTACAAATACATCAAATTATATGTGTGGCTCAGCGGTCCAGGCACCTTGGCTGGTGATCCAGTCTGGCAGTGTGCCACAGGCTCGACTCCCGATCCCGACGGCCTTCACTGTGTATTTTCTTTGTTTCTTTGGTCGCAATCTTGTGCGTCTGCCAGTGCCTGGTGGATAGCCAGTCTAAGTTTATTTCTTGACGTGGCTGTAAGTTTATCCATTTCATGGCCTATGAAATACATAAAATGGTGCGTGTCGGGTTCCAGGTCCCGTCCGTCCCTCAGCTGGCGTAGAACATCGCGCTCGAAGGCGTTGGGCTGCTGTTCGGACCCTATGGTGTTCTGACCCTGTGCTGCACCCTGCCCAGACCCAGAGGCCATCTGCTGCTGCTGACTGGATCCTATTCAACAAAGGTTCAACCATTTATTACATTGACCGGAAATTGATTTTGTATTGTATTACACAACCATCATGTCAAATCTGACTATAGTCACACAAAGTTTAAATCAAATATTACATTGGGGTTGAGTTGTTTTTGTCTTGGCTTTGTACAAGTGTTTATGACTCTTACCACTTTCACCATTTGTCTCTGACAGAGGCTGACCAACAGAGCCTGGTGGTCTGGCCTGATGGCTCCTGGTGGCAGGGTTCCACTGCCTGTAGGTGTGACTGCCTAATATGAAGTAAGATTTAATAGCATTAGAGCTTGTATTTTTTGGTGTTTGACTTTGTAACAGAGTGGTCCTCTGTTACTTATTCTGCACAGCATATTGGCACTTTATTAACTTGCACAGTTGTATTTTGCAGTCATGATTTTATTGTTGAATACCGTTTCCTGTTTAGCTGAGATGGCCACTCAGCCAACGAGTTCCACCTGGGGAAATGCTTGATTAACAAACATGAGGGGCAAGTCCAATGTGGGTTTTAGATTCAATATGTTTGGGAAGTGCAATAATGTGGAGTTCTATGGTTGAGGTTTGATTGAATGCCTAATAATGTGTGCCTGTGATGTGTTTCAGTAAGGATTGGGCTGGACCATGTCAGGATAGCAGGGGGGGGGGGGGGGTTAAGATGTGATTGCTTATTTATGTTGTAATGTGAAGGACTTATTATATAAGTTGTATAGTTCATGTAGTTCACAGAAATGTGTAACATTTGTATGGTTTAAGGTTATTTATTTATATGTATTTATTGTATGCTTATTTATGGTATATTCTCATTTGAAGACACCCCTTTAAATGGTATAGTATAGTCCATTCTCATTATCTCCAGCTGGGTATAAAAGGTGGCCATTTTGCAGGTGAACAAAAAGTCTGTGCTGGGAGTAGAGAACTTCTTGTATTCCCGCCGGTTTGTAAATGCTCATTTGGCGAATAAACCTATCATTGGTTAACCGTTATCAATGCCTCTGTACTGTTTCTCCAGCCACTAACACGGTCATTCTTACAATTGGTGGCAGTGGTGGGATCCCATGCACAGTACAGAGGCCAAGGAAAGAGTTGCAAGGAAGAAAGACGAGCAGGTGCTACCAGAAGCCGGAGTAGGTCATTAGCTGAACCAGGGGCCATGGCAATGTTGAATTCAGAGGGAAGGCTGGAGGAGCGTGCTGAGAGGTGGAGGTCTGTTATCCGGACACAGGCAGCCAGAGACCAGCCCATGGAGAAAGAGCCAGCCAGAGACCAGCCCAGGGAAGAAGAGCTCTCATGTTGGCAGCACCAGCTCCAGCAGCACCACCGGCAAAGACTGACGGGGAGGCCAGGGTGAGCAGACCCCAGAGTGATCCACAAGCTGCTCCAACTGTCTCCATGTGTTTTAATCGACATGAATAACTATGAACTACAAAGTGAATACAATGAACTACAACTAAATGAACTACAGTGAATGAGAACTACAACAGTGTGTGTGTGCGAGGAGTCCCCTACAAGTAGCCTCTACCAAGTGCCAGAAGATTGAGGAACTTGGAGAGGAGGGGTGAAATGTTGCGAGGAGTCCCCAGTAGCCGCTACCAGGTGCCAGAAGATTGAGGACCTTGGAGAGGAGGGGTGAAATGTTGCGAGGAGTCCCCAGTAGCCGCTACCAGGTGCCAGAAGATTGAGGACCTTGGAGGGGAGGGGTGAAATGTTGTGAAGAAGAGTCCGGTTCCAAGTACCCAGAGGATTGAGGGGCTTGGAGAGGAGGAGGGTAATGTAACAGAGTGGTCCTCTGTTACTTATTCTGCACAGCATATTGGCACTTTATTAACTTGCACAGTTGTATTTTGCAGTCATGATTTTATTGTTGAATACCGTTTCCTGTTTAGCTGAGATGGCCACTCAGCCAACGAGTTCCACCTGGGGAAATGCTTGATTAACAAACATGAGGGGCAAGTGCAATGTGGGTTTTAGATTCAATATGTTTGGGAAGTGCAATAATGTGGAGTTCTATGGTTGAGGTTTGATTGAATGCCTAATAATGTGTGCCTGTGATGTGTTTCAGTAAGGATTGGGCTGGACCATGTCAGGATAGCAGGGGGGGGGGTTAAGATGTGATTGCTTATTTATGTTGTAATGTGAAGGACTTATTATATAAGTTGTATAGTTCATGTAGTTCACAGAAATGTGTAACATTTGTATGGTTTAAGGTTATTATATGTATTTATTGTATGCTTATTTATGGTATATTCTCATTTGAAGACACCCCTGTAAATGGTATAGTATAGTCCATTCTCATTATCTCCAGCTGGGTATAAAAGGTGGCCATTTTGCAGGTGAACAAAAAGTCTGTGCTGGGAGTAGAGAACTTATTGTATTCCTGCCGGTTTGTAAATGCTCATTTGGCGAATAAACCTATCATTGGTTAACCGTTATCAATGCCTCTGTACTGTTTCTCCAGCCACTAACACGGTCATTCTTACAGACTTGCAAATCCCAATCTAAAGATCTTACCATTTCCACTAGCTGATTGGACCACAGGCCTCTGCTGTGGTTGAGCAGAGTCCTGTCCCGTCAGATGACCGTACTGGTCACCAGTCACCTGACTGGACCACTGCTGGTTTGCCGACCCTGCAGAGGCCTGTGTTCCAGTCAGATGTCCTCTGCCTCTGCTTCTGCCTCTGCCTCTCCCACAGCTGGTGGCAGTGTGACTGACCTCTATGAAGTAAGTTTTAATCGCAATTTGATATAGAACTTGAATTGTTTTTGGGTTAGATTCTTAAATGGAAATGGCTTCATTTGGAATGTCTTACCACTTTCAGCAGCTGTGTACAGCATGGGCTGGTGACCTGCCTGGTACCCAGGTACTGAGGTTGGCGGTCTGTGGCCTGCTGACCGACTGGACCCTTTCCCTCGTCTTTTGGCTGCTATGAAGTAAAGTTTAATCATAATATGATATTGTGCTAGAATAGTTTTGGTTGCATTTGTAAATGTCAATGACTGTCTTTTACACCTTACCAGTTTCACCAGCTGGGGACTGCATATACCCAGACACGGGTCCAGGGGTGATGGGTCTGTGGTCTGCTGACCAACTCTGCCCTGCTGATTGGCTGGCTGGGGTTGGCCGTGGTGCGCTGTGACTGGCAACTATGAAGAAATTTGATATTAAGCTTGATTTTCTTTTGTTGCATTTCTAAATGTCAATGTCTTGTCTGTACATCTTACCACGTTCAGCAGGCTGTGGACCTCTGGCTGGCGCTGACAGCAGAGACTGGGACTGGCTGGGCTCGTCCTCTATTAGGTAATGTTGCAAACATGTCAGTAGACCTTTCTATTGGATTTGTAAGCCCTAAAGCACAACTACATTTAGGATACATTGGTGGAATCTTTTTGGTGTTTGCTTGTGTGAAAAGTCTGCATTTGAGACCTCTTTCTGTACATGAGGAGATTATTCTGGATTCTTTAGCAACTTTAATCCAACTCTCAAATGTTTGGAGTTCCGTCGTGGCTTTGTTACGACAAACCTAAAACTCTAGCAAAGTGTAATTTAGTTATTTGGATAACTATAACATGTTACCTGGTAGATTCAGGTACACCAAGTCTAGGGTGTACACTGGGTCATCCTCAAAGGCTGCTGGTGACCTTGCCACGTCCATGTCAGCTCCACGTTGAGTTGGCTCTGAAATTGTATAAAGTCTAAAGTAAGGTTTCATGTCTTAACATTTAGAGCAACGAAGGAATAAGAAAGCTTCTGCCGGCTCCCTTCTATGAAGTAAGGTTCAAACATTTATTGATTTTGTTGTTCTTGTAAACATTTGTTCTGATTAATATTTTTACCCCTTTCAACAGCAAACATGTCCTGCCTGGAAATCTGAGTGGCATCTGTAAAGTAAGGGTTAACATGTTATTGAATACAGCTTTATGGCTTGATGTTGAATTTGTAATTAGTTGTCTTATTACTAATATACATAATTCTCTTACCACTGTCATCAATGTAGGGGTGGAGGACGTGGTGAAGCGGCACACTTCTTTCTATGAAGTTAGATTCAAACATATATTGTGTACACCTGTATGGTTTGGATTGGTGTTGTTTGTAAACGGTTATATACTGTATAGGCTGTGCATAGGATGTGTTTTATGAAGGCTATAAAGCCTGTAATACTATCAATATTCTAGACAGTTTGGGACAGAACAGTAAATATTATATATCTAATCATGAACTAAGACACCCATGTTCCATCCATCGTATGCTGATATGGCATAATAGTTTTAAAATGTAGCAAATTAGTTTTCCAGACAGACTGTTCTGCTGAATTATTAGCTTTAGGTGCCGAGAACAGGGGGAAAGAGGGAAAGAAAATAGTAGAAAATGATAATAAAAGCAGTTTAGTCTGATGACCGCCAGATGGAGCTCTCGTTCCCCAGTTACATAGGGGCCGCTGAGGGCCGACAGCCGATCAAGGCGGGACCGGGACAAGTGTAAAACCGGATACGGAACTGGAATTATCGGCCGGAACCCCGAGCGTGTCGCATATAGACCGCTCAGAGCCATATAATAGGCTCTAGGACCGCTGTCCGAGTTGGCGCGGTGCAAAAGTATAATATTGCCAATATAAGCTCTAGATGTACATACTTCAATAGTTCATTCAACTGTAAGCCCCATCTCCACGCACCACACACGTACCACACAGAGATAGAACCCACAGTCAAACGAACCACCGAAGGAAAGTAAATAAATAAAATAAAGATAGAAAGAGATAGAAGAATAAAAAATAAAGATACAGATTCATGAGTCGCGAGTCTCAGACGGTGCCCCCCCCCCCCTCCCCACTCCTAGTGAGGAACGTTAGCACTGCAGCACGCAGCACAATGCTACATGCTACAGTGCCAACCAGCCCAGCACAGTCAACAATCAGTCACACAACAATCAGAGAACATGAGTGCTATAAAGGCTGTACATATTATTCAGTCACGCATGTACGCACGCACGCACATACATAATGAATTATTATACCTGACAAATACGATCATTATAAAATAAAATAAAATGCCTTATAATGTGTCATGTCCCAAAGAGCGAGAGAACCATGTATACAGGGCAGGATAGCCACACTTAACTCTTTTGGTAGGAAATCAATCCGCTGAATCGGTGCGTGGAGTCCACTGGCTTACGAACTCCATTGCTCGTGGAGCGTCGGTGAAGGAACGTTCATTCTCCCCCGGGAGACTGACCCGGAGGGTAGCGGGGAAGTACAGCTTGGCGACGGCTCCGTTGATAGCCTTTACTGTCTGGCGTACATCTCCAAAGGCTTTTCTCTTCTTCCTCACAGCGTCGGTGTAGTCGGGCCAGAGAGACACATTCATCCCCTGATAGGAGAGGGAACCTTGGGTAGCTTTGCGCAGCATCTCGTCTCGGTCCCGGGTGTAGTGTACTTTCATAATGAACATACGAGGGGGGTCTCCCGGTGCCGGTCTTGGTCGCAATGATCTGTGAGCTCGGTCCAGTAAGGGAGCCTCAGGCAGCTGGAACAGTTCTTTTAAAAGTTCTGAAACAAACTCTGTCGGTCTCCCCTTTTCTAAGCCCTCCCGGACCCCCAGCAAACGCAAATTCTGGCGTCTTGACCTATTTTCAGCATCTTCAGAACGTGCTTGTAGGGTTCGCACTTCTTCTTTGAGCCGGTCCACTGTGGTCTGAAGATCCGTAACACAGTCACCAGTAAAAGTGGCAGATTTTTCTAACTCCAAGAGCCGCTCCTCATGTGAAGTTAGTGCGGCCTGTATGCCGGCAATTGAGGCGACCAGCTCGTGCTTTACGGATTTAATTTCGGCGTGCAGGTCCTGGTTGGCTGATTCAATCTTAGCAAAAACAGAGTCTTCCTCCTCGTCCGGGGTGCACTGGGACTTAGCATTAGCAGAAGAAGCCGGCTCCATGCTAGCAGCAGCATTAGCCCCACTCTTTGAAGACTTGCCTCTGGGTCCAGGGCTCATTGTAGCTTCGGTTCTGCGACTTATTTATGACCAAACGAGTAAATAGATGTAATGTTGTTGTTTTGTTGGGTCCCACTTCAGTTAGGACAGATTAAAAGTAAAATATTAAATAGACCTTGCGGAGCTTGCAGAAAACGCGTCTACATCCTAGGTTGTACAACAGCGCCCCCACATAGGTACTAATTTAGACTCCCTGAGTCCCTGATGTTGGATTCCAGTCATCAGTGGTGGACAAAGTAGCCTACGCATACTCAAGTATTCAAAATGAAAATGAGC
Organism: Protomyctophum bolini; assembly: GCF_963924005.1. Taxonomy (NCBI): domain Eukaryota; kingdom Metazoa; phylum Chordata; class Actinopteri; order Myctophiformes; family Myctophidae; genus Protomyctophum; species Protomyctophum bolini. Next base: position 637,246 of record NC_137874.1, on the reverse strand, counting down.
AAAGTACCTTTTCCTAATAATTTCAATGAATCATGGATTTAAATTGTCAAATGTGCAAAAAGCTGATCTACAAGCTCAAAGCGTGTCACACCGCAACACGAGGTTGTAGATATTTTAAGATTCGAAGGCAGTTAAAAATATCTATCTATCTATCTATCTATCTATCTATCTGTGACAGTTACACACCTCCACCACCAGAGGGCGAAAGGCATTAAGCAAGGCAACAGTGCCTGGATTATTTTGTTGCGCATGCGTGGAAAACCTTTGACCCTGAAGTGCTTGTTTGCATCACGTGATGCCATCACGTGTGACTGCGTCTAGTTTTCCATTACGGTGATGGCCGCTGTTGAACAAGTCAAGCATATGTTGTCGTGTCTCTCGGGAATTGTTGATGTTTGTGCCTTTATTACACATTCTATATTACAGTAGGAACAGAAAGCTTGGTGGAAATGTCTCCTAAAGGAGGTGAAAAGCGTCAAATGGAGTCTGTACGGCTGAAGATAAATGAACAGCTAGCGGCGGTGGGAGAGGAGATATTGTTTGTTGTGGACAAACAGCAGCGTGGCGCTGCTGATGTTTGTAGTGTGGAGCTTAGCGTCAGAGTGTTTGTGTTGGAGAGCCTCAGCGCGGTGGGAGAGTTCATGGTCAACCTCTTCCAGAGAGAGATGGAGACACTACAAACTCTGCTGGAGACACAAAACAAACTGCTGGACATTGATTTTGATATGGACATCGATCTACACACTGCAGGTTAGTAGATTCTGAACAACACCAGCTTAGCTAGAAGTATCATTAAGCTAGCTGAACGGAACTACATCTCCCAGTAGTTGTACTAGCCCTAGCCCCATATGTGCCCTCTCCCTACGCTCATTCTGTAGCTCCGAGATGAGGTCACACACTAGCCCCCTCCCACGCGTTTCAGGAACGGCCTTCAACGGCGCAAGCTTCCGCAGTGTACATTTCTTATCCTTACCACACCATTAATCCAAAAAGTGTATGGACAATGCACCTTTACACTAATTCATACATAGGAGCGGCGCAGAAAATCCCGCCGCTCCTATGTATGAAAGCCTTTACGTCCCGTCTTTTGTCAGTCGCTTCCATGTTTATCAAGGAAGTTGAAAAGCTTTAGCGCCTCCCCGGCGCCTCCCCTGGTCGAAATTTCCAACTGACTTCAGTTCACTCGACATGCACGCGCACACGCACACTTCCTTGATAAACATGGAAGCGACTGACAAAAGACGGGACGTAAAGGCTTTCATACATAGGAGCGGCGGGATTTTCTGCGCCGCTCCTATGTATGAATTAGTGTAAAGGTGCATTGTCCATACACGTTTTGGATTAATGCTGTGGTAAGGATAAGAAATGTACACTGCGGAAGCTTGCGCCGTTGAAGGCCGTTCCTGAAACGCGTGGGAGGGGGCTAGTGTGTGACCTCATCTCGGAGCTACAGAATGAGCGTAGGGAGAGGGCACATATGGGGCTATACTAGCCCTAGCATGTCTGTGATCATACATCGCCTTAGATCGGATGCCTCCGCTCCCAGTGAGCAAGGAGACATGGGCGGCATAAATGTGCTCCGTTTGTACTCGCCCAATTAATAATTCCAAAGACGTGGTGTTATGCACCTTCGTCTAGGGTGAAGGCAAACAACATAATGCGAGAGGAGACAGGATGAAAAGAACTTCAATTTATTGGTCGTCGTTCTTTTTAGTCCACAACAGAGACATTTTGTACATTTTCTTGTTCACAATTTTCACCTTTGGCTTCGGAGTGCAGGTCCTATGCTAACAAAACGAATCTATCTAAAAAACAAAGGTTTACCCCTAACTAAGGCCCTAACAAATTATTTACACAAAGTAACAATTCTAATTCCCTAACTACGCTAACTAACCAAAATTACAATGAACAAACAAAAGAAAATATCCCTGGCACTCCTACATGGTGTTGGTAGGGACCGGGCGTCTTATTTAACAATAATTAAATACTTATGTTTACAGGTTCAAAAACGAAAATATAGAATACAGTTGGCAAATAGGCAAATGAACTTACGGCAGTATGAACAAGAACAAACAATACTAAGGATAATAATAAGGCAGGCACGAGAGAGGACAAGAGGGATCGAGTCTCTGCTGCAGAATGCTGTCGTCCCCTCCTGAAGGCCAAGTTCAACTGAGCTTTTATACAGAGACAGGAAGAGTGGCCAGCCAACAGGAAGCTGGTGTTGCCAGGGAGAACCAATAAGGAACAGGGCAGGTCCAATCAGGGACCTGTCACTCAGAGCCATGTCTGTCAATTCACTTGAGTACTGCAGTAGGAGAGATACAGTTGGTTACCTGCCATACACATAATAACAAGTAACAACTTATAATTATTATGCTCATTAAATAGCCACCATAAGTAATAATTATACTCAAACAAATAACAAATAATCAAAAGGACCGTGGTCCGTAACACGTGGTCAGTGAGATATTGTCCTCTAGTTTCACATCCATGTAAAAGTTCTCAGGGCGAGGGGTCCGGAATGACAGCTGGACTTCCATTTATGACAGTCACTCGCAGGGCAGGGTTTTCTGCTGCAGCCTAGGCTCCACAGTCAAAGGCACGGTGCGCAGAGCCTTTTTAAATCCATTCTCTGCAGCTGTAAGACATTAATTAATATCAAACCGAAAGAGTGCGTTTCATAAGGACGTATTACATTCTAAAAGACAAGTGTAGGTTACATTAATGATAAACACATCAGTAAAATAATGTCTGCATCTGTGCCAAAAATGACCGATACATCGGTGAGACCGATGTCGGGCTCTACTCACAAGTTCAACACCTTGCTCTGTGAGGCGTTGTGAAGAGACCCGAGACATCTTTTAAACGATGGTTATGCTGACAAAACGAATAGGAGAATAAATGTCATCTTTGAGTTGACAAAAGCACTATGAGTTGCTCTGCTGATGCTATCTTCTCTCTCCTCCTCCTGTCTGTGTGTAAAGAGGTTTCATCTGAATATGAGGAGAGGAGATCCAGTCTGGTCCTGGAGGAAACACAACCTCCACAGATTAAAGAGGAACAGGAAGAGGAGACTGGTGAGTCAATTTTGACATTACTACGTAGGAAGATGTGGTGCAATACTCTCTCAGGCATTTACCATTTCCGCAAAACCTTTAACTTGAACGTGTGCCAGGACAAAAATCATGTTGGGTCGGGAGCTGTCGTACGCTTTGTCCTCACCTGTTTTTCTGTCGTACACAAGCGGAGCAGCATTGTCTGAACTGCTGACATGCTGTCACAGGCATCTAAGCATATGTATTCACTCCTAAAATGTTAAAATAAAACTGTATGTATATGCATGTAAAAGAAAAAGGTAGATTTCCAACTTTACAATTAATATCACGCAATAATTAAAAACAATATAACATGATTACAATGTATTAGTTTGTGCTTAACCCATTATGGGCGGGAACCCCTTTTGGTGTTAGCATTATGTTATGCTTTAGCTATTGAAAAATAGCAGATCTACAAGCTCGTAGCACGCCACCGAGTGGCGAGCTTGTAGATCTGCTATTTTTGAAAAATCAAAGAACGACTGACATAGAACCAGCTTTTTCTGAAAACTATCAGGATGTAGAGCGTGTTTCATAAGGGCGTATTACATTCTAAAAGACAAGTGTAGGTTACATTAATGATGATGAAAAAAGACTAAATAAATATTTAGGCATAAATGGACTGCACGCCTTTATTTCCAAGTGACAATGACAAGCATACAGCTTGCCTATTTGCAATTGTAGGCTATAGGTGTAAACTAAGGGCTTAATCATTCACCATTTAAATAAGTGCTTTGACAGTTCAGATAAAAGCGGGAGTCGGGAGGTCGGGACCGCGGCGTGCGTCGCCAGCACATACCAGCACACATGCAAGCCTTCATCCATATGTTTATTATTCGTTCATCAATGATCAAATCACTCCATAAACGTTGATTATGACTGCCTTGACGACATTGTAGTAGCCTATCTCTCATGCAGGCATCACTCACCCACAACACTTATCACAGCAGTGCGCAGTCTCACTGATCGCCTTCGCCGTGCACTGCGCACAAATGGGTAAAATTAATATAGGCCTAGCCTACAAACGTCTTCCATTCATGGCGATGTGTCATGTAGCCTTGAGGTGCGTGCATGTGTGCGTGGACATGACAGCAAGGCAACAAAATTAAGGAAGGATCAGCTGATTGCGATCACTTTATAAATGCCGTGGCGACGTGAGTGTAGGCTACTACAAAACCAACAATCTATTTTGGGGCAGATTTTACACTCACAACGCCTTGCTCTGCGAAGCGTTGTGAATTGAATCGAGACACTTATTATTTGAAACGAGGGTTATCCTGACAAAACAAATAGGAGAATAAAGGTCATCTTTGAGTTGCTCTGCTGATGCTACCTTCTCTCTCCTCCTCCTGTCTGTGTGTAAAGAGGTTTCATCTGAATATGAGGAGAGGAGATCCAGTCTGGTCCTGGAGGAACCACACCATCCACAGATTAAAGATGAACAGGAAGAGGAGACTGGTGAGTCAACTTTAACATTACTACGTAGGAAGATGTGGTGCAATACTCTCTCAGGTAAAACACAATGATGTTTTTATTAGTATTATTCTACTAGACTAAAGACTAAAGGGCCATTCAAGCACAGCTTATGTGCCTCCCACACACACACACACACACACACACACACACACACACACACACACACACACACACACACACACACACACACACACACGTTGTTTCCACTAGTGATGCTACAAAAATATAGCAGAGCAAGTTTGAACCCATAATCATTAATTCATTTATATAGTATAGCTATTTAAGATATTTGGCATAAATGCTGAGGTATGAAATCGTCCCCATTTCGATAACTAAACACTAAGTTTAATAAACGTCTGTCTGTCTGTGATTCACCCTAAAGCCATTTCTTTTAAACAGTGCAGCCAACGTGTTTGTGTATATGTGTGTGTGCGCGCGCACGTCTTTACAGATCTTATATGTTGAACCAGGTGATGTATGTGTGTCTATCATAATATGTCTGTCAGTCAGTCTGTCTCTGTCAAACAAGTGCTTGATAAAATATATTTCACATTGTCAAAGCACAATAATAATAATAAGGGGTTTAGCATGCAGATATGTATGTGTGTATATATATATATATATATATATATTTGTATGTGTGTATATATATACAAATATAGACAAAAAAGGGACTCCTGAAAAAAAGAGACTCCTGCACATCCAAAAAGACCCGTAGGAGGTGCAAGTCTAGTTAGCCGTGAGTTTCGTCACCTGACGAAGCTCACGGCGAAACGCTTCGTGCTAATAAATAAGTTTGATGCAGTAAGTTGTCCGTCTCTGTTCCCTGGAGTGTGCAGTCCCTTCCTTGGAAGGTTTTTCTCTTTTTTGAGATATATATATATATATATATCTCAGTCTCTCTCTTACTGAATTGTTTCTACTGGTGATTTCCACAGAGCACCACAGGGAGAGGTCTCCCGTATCTATAGAGATGGCCTCCAAAAGACATTCAACGGTGTCAGAGGAACAGCCAGAGGTGGACCAGAGACGTGTACAGTTTGATGCGAAGATGCAACCTGTAGTTAAGTTGTACCGTATAGGTATGTGCTGTTTTGTTTACTTACTTACATAACTTATTCTTATCCGTAGTCGGGTTGCGGGGGCAACAGCTCCACCGGAGTGTTCCAGACTTCCCTCTCCAGAGCAACATTAGTGACTTCCTCCTGGGGGATCCCGAGACGTTCCAAGGGTCTGGTCTTGGTCTGCCCCGGGGTCTCCTCCCAGTGGGACATGCCTCGAGGACCTCCCTAGGGAGACGCCCGAGAGGCATCCTAAATAGATGCCCGAACCACCTAAGCTGGCTCCTTTCCAGGCAAATAAGCAGCGACTCTACTCCGAGTCTTTCTCGTGTGACTGAACTTCTCACCCTATCTCTAAGGGAGATGCCAGCCACCCGTTGAAGAAAACTCATTTTGGCCGCTTGAATTCGTGACCTTATTCTTTCGGTCATGACCCACACTTCATGACCATAGGTGAGAGAATGAGCAAAGATTGCTCGGTAGACAGAGAGCTTTGCCTTCTGGCTCAACTCTCTTTTCGTCACAACAGTGCGGTACAGTGACTGCAATTCCGCCCCTGCCGCTCCGTTTCTCCGGCTGATCTCCTTTTCCGTCCTCCCCTCACTCGTGAACAAGACCCCGAGATAAATGAACACCTTAACCAAACACAAACCAAGTTTGTTCAGACAATATAGACAGAGAATCACCAAAACTCGAACCGTTTAATTATTTTAATAAAAATGTTTACTTCCCGTTGATTTTACTATTTGAAGATCCGGATCCACGGATTGAGTCCGAGTTTTCCTCCTAATAAAAATGGCATTATTATTCCACTTTAGGCGCGATCACCATGCAATCTCCAGTTGGATGTATTGAAACATATTTTCTTTAACGGATGCCCAATGAACGTCTCATTACCAACGATCTGGTGTGCGATCATAGGTTAGCAAGAGCACCATCTAGTGTAAAAACAAAACATCAAAATAATTGTTTTCTTTTGTAATAACCTTCTGTTGAACACTTGCTACGTATTTTTTTAATATATATAAATACAAACAAAAGATGCAAGACAAGTACATTTTTTTTTAGTGGCTCAAAAATGTAATTTCAAGCCCTGAAAACTGTTTTTGATTTAGAAATGGAAAAGAGGACTTTCCTCCAACACTACCAAAGCTATAAAACGGGAAACACTGCGTGGGGAAAATGCAAAGTTCAAACATTAAATGTTTTTCTCTCTTTGCGTCTTTTTTTTCTAGCCGGCCCGCACCTCCCTGTGTGTAAAGAGGAGGTTTTTACTGAAAACCTCCCTGTGTGTAAAGAGGAGGTTTTCACTGAACACCTCCCTGTGTGTAAAGAGGAGGTTTTCACTGAACAACAGGAGAGGAGCTCCAGTCTGGTCCAGGACGAACCACAACCACCACAGATTAAAGAGGAACAAGAGGAGATACTTCAAAGACCAATGGAGGCTGATGGGTCAACGTTGACATTACAAGCAGTGAAAAGTGAAGATGTTCATGATGATGAAAACAGAGAGACAGAGCCTGTAGCCGGCACCTCAACTCAACACATGAAAACACAAGCTGATCTAGAGGACTGTGGAACATCACAACCAACTGGTGACGACCAGCTCCTCTCTTCACACTGTTCTGAATCTGACACTGAAGACAGTGATGAGTGGCAGGAGCCCAGTGAAGGTCAGTCAACTTTAAACACACTGAAATCACACAAGACAAATGTGGAAGGACAAAGATTGTCTTTGAGCAGCAAGCTGTCCAAGGACCTGAAATCATCAAAACAAACTCACTCCATGAGCCGCCACAAAGGGAAGAAACGCTTTAGTTGTACAGAGTGTGGCAAATGTTTTAATCAGATGTGTAATCTGACGATGCACACAAGGATTCATACAGGGGAAAAACCCTTTACTTGTAACGTCTGTGGTAAAGGCTTTGCTCAGAGTGTTCATCTAAAATCACACATGAGGACTCATACAGGGGAAAAGCCCTTTACTTGTAAGGTCTGTGGTAAAGGCTGTAGACACAGTAGTGAACTAAAAACACACATGAGGACTCATACAGGGGGAAAGCCCTTTACTTGTAACGTGTGTGGTAAAGGCTTTGCTCATAGTGTTCATCTAAAATCACACATGAGGACTCATACAGGGGAAAAGCCCTTTACGTGTAACGTCTGTGGTAAAGGCTTTGCTCACAGTTTTAATCTAAAATTACACATGAGGACTCATACAGGGGAAAAGCCCTTTACTTGTAACGTCTGTGGTAAAGGCTGTACACACAGTAGTGATCTAAAAAAACACATGAGGACTCATACAGGGGAAAAACCCTTTACTTGTAACGTCTGTGGTAAAGGCTTTGCTCAGAGTGTTAATCTAAAATCACACATGAGGACTCATACAGGGGGAAATCCCTTTACTTGTAACGTGTGTGGTAAAGGCTGTACACACAGTAGTGATCTAAAAAAAACACATGAGGACTCATACAGGGGAAAAGCCCTTAGATGAATGAGGACTCATACAATGGGGGGGGGGGGGGGGGGGACCCTTTAGTTCCTGTTAGTGGCAAATGCTTGGGTCAAAATGCACATCTGAAGATAATGAGGAGGAATCATACAGGGAAGAAGTGGTTAGTTGTAATAGTAATAAATCCACATTTTCCCCATTTGAGTTGACACATGATATAACATACAATCGAATGATCATTCATTCTATTCCAGGATGACAATGAGTGGTAGATACTAAAGCCGTGGAATCACATAATCTGACACTATTAACATGACCACCACAGTTTAGTTTCTTAAGTATCTTTTGTATGTAAAACCTATATACACATGGCACAAAAAGTTGTTGTCTTTGGTAGATTATTTCTCTATTGTAACTCTGTTTAATTATACCGTCGGATGTTTCAGAAATTAACCCATCTTGGGGCGGGAACCCCGTTTGGTCTTTTAAGCATTATATTATACTTTAGCCATTGACAAATAGCAGATCTACAAGCTCATAAGTGCCGCGCTATGAGCTTGTAGGTCTGCTATTTTGTTTTTAATCGTGAAAATGTGGCGCAAATTTTTGAATATATATTCTTTCAGAGTGAACGTTTTTAACTAAAATCTTTGCTTCTGGGGGGGGGGGGGGGGGGGGACCCTGCAGCTACGGCGGCCAATTACATATAATAATAATAATAATAATAGCTCAGATTTATATAGCGCTTTTCTGAATACCCAAAGCGCTTTACAGGGAACACTAAGAACAGACTTTATTAAGAGAAAAAAGACAAAATAAAACATAACAGATACAGGGTTAAAAAGAGAAAAGGCTAAGCGAGACGTCAACTGGGGAAAGCTATTTTGAAGAGGTGGGTTTTGAGTGAGGTTTTGAAAGAGGGGAGAGAGGGGGCAGCTCTGAGGTGGTTGGGGAGTTCATTCCAGAGTTTGGGGGCCGAAACGTAAAAGGCCCTGTCACCCCAAGTGCGGTACTTGGCCTTGCGGACCTTCAGGAGGTTGGCTTCACTGGACCTGAGGGAACGGGGGGGGGCATATGGTTCAAGAAGATCGGAAAGATAGGGGGGAGCCAGGTTATTGAGAGCTTTGTAGGTGGTGAGCAGGATTTTGTAGTGAATTCTTTGTTTGATGGGAAGCCAGTGTAGGTCGTGGAGGACGGGTGTGATGTGGTCTCTGGAGCGAGTACTGGTGAGCAGGCGGGCAGCGGAGTTTTGCACGTGTTGGAGTTTATTGAGGACTTTGGAGGTGGTGCCATAGAGAATACTGTTGCAGTAGTCAATCCGGGATGTGATGAATGCGTGTATGAGGGTTTCAGCGGCAGTGAGAGACAGAGAAGGCCGGAGGCGGGCGATATTCCTGAGGTGGAAGAAGGCGGTACGGGTGATCTGGTTTATGTGGGGGAGAAATGAGAGGGTGGAGTCAAATGTGACACCAAGGTTACGGATGTGGGGGGAGGTTGTAACAGTGGAGCCATCGATGTTGAGGGTGAAGTTCTGGGTGGAGCTGGTGAGAGAGTTGGGGCCGATGAGGAGGATTTCAGATTTGTTGCAGTTTAGTTTTAAAAAGTTATTTTGCATCCATAGTTTGATATCAGTGAGGCAGGTGGTGAGGGTGGAGTGGGTGGCAGCGGTGATGGTCTTGGTGGAGAGGTAGAGTTGTGTGTCGTCGGCATAGCAGTGGAACTGGAGGTTATGGTGACGGAGGATTTGCCCAAGAGGTAGGATGTAAATGATGAAGAGGAGAGGACCAAGTACAGAGCCCTGGGGGACGCCGTGGGTGACTGGGGCAGTGGAGGAGTGACAGTTGTTGATGGAGATGAACTGGTGGCGGTCAGAGAGATATGATTTCAGCCAGGAGAGGGCAGTGTGAGTTATTCCAAGGGAGGACTGAAGGCGTGAGATGAGGGTGGAGTGATTGATGGTGTCAAAAGCGGCAGAGAGGTCCAGGAGGATGAGGATGGAGAGGGAACCAGAGTCGGCGGAGAGTAGGATGTCATTGGTAACTTTGAGGAGGGCTGTTTCTGTACTGTGCATTGAGCGGAAACCGGATTGAAATATTTCATAGAGGTTATTTGAGTCCAGGTGTGATTTTATTTGGGAGGCGACTGCTCTTTCTAGTATTTTGGAGATGAAGGGGAGGTTGGAGATGGGGCGGTAATTGTTGGGGGTGTCAGGGTCTAGTCCGGGTTTTTTGAGAATGGGGGTGACAGCAGCCAGTTTGAGGGCAGGTGGGATGAAACCAGAGGACATGGAGGTGTTGATGATTTTGGTGATGGTTGGGGAGAGAGCTGGGAGGCAGGCCATGACTAGGGAGGAGGGCATGGGATCCAGGATGCAGGTGGATGCCTTCATGCCGGAGGTTATGGTGGATAGGTCCGATGTAGTGATCACGGTGAAGGTAGTGAGTGGTTGACCAGAGAACAGAGGGGGGGTTGGTTCAGGATCCGGGGGAGTGGTGGAGGAGGTGATGGCCAGTTCAGAGTGGATGTTGACTATTTTCGTTTGGAAAAATGTGAGAAATGATTCACATTTATTGGTAGTGAAGGAGGAGGTGGTGGTGTCCATGGGTTTGAGCAGGTTGCTGACGGTGGAGAAGAGGGTTTTGGTGTTTTTGCTGCCAGATTGAATAATGGAGGAGTAGTGGGAGGTGCGCGCACTGTTGAGGGCTTCCTTGTATTGCTGCTGGTGTGAGTTGTAGGCCTCGGAGTGGACAGTTAGACCAGTTTTGTTTACTAGCCGTTCAAGCTTTCGGCCCTCAGCCTTAAGGTGGCGGAGGTGGTCTGTGTACCAGGGGGCAGAGTGGGTGTAGGAGACAGGTTTTGTTTTTATGGGAGCGAGCTGATTTAGGCAGGTGGAGAGGGCATTGTTGTAGTTATTGACTAGGTCAGTCGGGGAGGCATTTTGGGTGAGTGAGTGGTCGGAGATTGTGTCAGTCAGGAGGGAGGAGAGAGCGGGGGGCTGGATGGATTTGAGGTTGCGAAATGTGATGAGGCGTTTATGCTTGATGGCAGGGGTGGGGATGTCAATGTCAACGGTGAGGGCCAGGTGGTCAGAGAAGGTGGAGAGGGTGGAGCCGGAGTTGGAAAGGTTGCTGATGGAGGTTCCAGTAGTGCATATCAGGTCTAGAGTGTGACCATGTCTGTGTGTGGGAAAGTCTACATGCTGGGTTATATTAAAACAGTTTAGAATGTCCAGGAATTCAGTGGCAGGTGGGGAGTTGAGTGAGTCCACGTGAAAATTGAAATCACCGAGTAATAGGACAGATGGAGAGATGGCACAGAGCTGGGTGAGGAATGTGGAAAAATCAGAGGGAAATGAAGGATTGGGTTTGGGGGGGCGATAGATGACTGCAGTAACCAGGGGTTTGGGGCCAGATAGTTTAAAAACCAGTTGTTCAAATGAGGGGGAGGATGGAATTGTGACTGGGCTGGTTTTTATCTGTTGTCGATGTATTATGGCTAAACCACCTCCTCGTTTATCAAGCCGTGGTTTGTCCATATAGATGTATCCTGGGGGTGTGGTTTGGTTGAGTGAAATGTATTCAAGGGGTTTTTGCCAGGTTTCAGTAATACAGAAAATATCTATTTTATTGTCTGTTATGAAGTCGCTGAGTATAAGTCCTTTGTCTGTTAATGATCGGGTGTTGAACAGAGACATTTTGAGACATGAATTGAGTTTGACGGATAGTGGCGCTTTGATTAGCGGCTGTAGACAGGCGGGGGCGGGGCGCACGTGTGGTGTGTTGTGATGACGTCGTTCATTTGACCAGAGTGAGGGGATAGTGGAGTGATCAGACCGGGAGTAAACAAACTTTCTACGGGAGCTTCGATGGATGTATTTGGATCGGCGTAACAGTCCGTGTGTTTTGAGAGCTGAGATAAAGGATGGAATGACGATGTAGTTGTTGAGTTTGAGCAGTTGTGCGGTGGAGTAAAACAAAGTGCCCATGGTGCCATCCGGGATTGATGTTGTTAGCCTGGAGCTGTTGTTAGCCGCTGGCAACACGTTTGTTGACCAGAGGAGATGGAAACACAGACACAGCAGGGTAATCCACAACATGGCAGTTTGACGGAGACGTAGAAAAGAAAAATGGATAAAGGATGAGTGGGCAGAAAAGACCGGTGGGAGCTGTAGGAGCGGAAAACTGACTGCAGGTTGCTGGTTGCTAGCTAGCCCTAGAGCCGCCAGCTAACCAGCACAGAACGCGGGGAACAGCTGCCTATGTTGTGGTTGCCAGCTAGCCCTGAAGCCGCCAACTAACCACAACGTTGAGAAGCAGCCGAACCGAACGCGGGGAACAGCTGCCTATGTTGTGGTTGCCAGCTAGCCCTGAAGCCGCCAACTAACCACAACGTTGAGAAGCAGCCGAACCGAACCAGGGGACAGTGTAGTCCAGGTGTTTCCGAGGTGGACGTCAGAAAATGGTTCTGTTGCAGTGATTCCTTCCACGGCGGTGGGACAGTGGAGCCAGCGGGTGAGTGAACAGCTATTCCCAAAGTTGAGGTCCAGTTGGCTGTGACAAAAGCTTAAACTAATACTAAAACTAAAACTAGTAGCCTATTAAGGTCGTCTCTCCACTTTGCACAGTTGCACAAAGTTCAATATCTAACTAAACTAAACTAAGCTACCACGGATGGAGAAGCGGCGAACAAGCAGACGCCAGCGTCCTCTCACATCCGGGAAACATCTTGGGGGTCCTTGACGTGAAAATGTTTGAAACATCGGGTTTTTCAGATTACTGTCAGGATTTAGAAAACATTTTGTAGAATCGTTCCCAGGTCAACGGGTTAACCAGGTCAACATGGGTTAACCTTTTATACGTTTCGCGAAGCTGTGGGCGATCACCGGAAGAATAAGGTCGCGAATATACATTTTTTGTCTTAGTTTTGTGTTTCTTGTGAGGACTGTGGATGAAAATTAGCAACTGTGCTATATCCCGTGTATTTACGTCCATGTGACGTCCATTAATATGCATTGTCCTGTCCAAATAAACAAATAAAGTAAAAGTAAAACATTGGGAGTACTTTATTTTTGTTGAAAAAAATTATTAGTTTTATGAGCCAATGAAAATTGCAGTTTTATGAAAATTCTTCTTCTGCCCCTAATACATCCATGCAGAGTCACGTGTTTATGAAACGTTGCAGTATATGGTGTAGAGGGTCATGCCAAATAACGCTGAAACAAGTCTTGTCCAGAAGCACTTCAAAATGAACCGCTTCAACCCTATGGATGGACAGTGGGCTTGGTTTTATGGACCCACTGAAAAATCTGCCATTTTTCCCCATAGAGATTTACAAAAGAAATATTGATATAAATTAAAATAAGCCTATAGAATCCAACCATTTAAGATCCTGGTGAATCACGACCATATATAACACCTATGATTCTGAAAAACCTTTCCATTGTGAACAATGTGACAAGAGCTTCTCCCAGATGCTACGCTGACAAGACACCAGCGTCTACACACCAGAGAAAGACCTTATTGCAGTGTAAACAGTGTTACAAGAGTTTCATTGATATAGGTTGTTTGCGGACACACCTGCGTATCCACACTGGAGAAAAACCTTACCACTGCAAACATTGTGACAAGAGTTTCAGTCAGTCAGGTACTCTGCAGGCACACCAGCATCGTCTCCACCAGTGTTGATTTCGTCGACTAAGACGAAAAATGTTCGTTGACTACCTTTTTTCACTGATGAAAACTAAATGGAAACTAAAGGAAAACTAAGCTATGGTGAAGTGTTAAAAACAATAATTACGAATGTCCTCAAAAATGCTGCGTTCGGGGCATTGTGGCACAGTTGGTAGTGCTGTCGCCTGACAGCTAGAAGGTCCTGGGTTCGATTCCCGCTGGGGACACTGTGGGTGCTGGGGGCGTGTTCCCTCCTCCACGTCATCAGTGCCCATACCCGAGGTGGGGTTGGCAAAACGGCCTTTCTGTGTGGAGTTTACATGTTCTCCCCTTGTCCCCTATAGGGTAGGTACTAGGCATGTGGAAAATAATCGATACGTATCGATACATCGATTATGACGTGCGCGATGCGAGTGAATCGGTTCATTCACTGTGTGTCGGTAGAATTGACGGGTGAAATCTCGATGGATCGTTCGCGGAGTGCTTGTATCGGTAAAATCCGTGGTTGCACTGTTTTTTCATGGTAAATTTCACCCTATCCTGTGTTTCCGAGGCGCATTCAACGTACCATCAGAAAGGAAGAAAAAAAAAGGTCTCTCGCGAGTCGCAGCGCAGACACAGGGCGCGTTCGGAAATAGCGCACTGAGCCCACTGTGCAATGCAAACTAATAGGAGAGTGTGCTCCGGTGTGGTATTTCCGAACGCGCCCACAGTCAGTGAACAGAAGCTACCGTACGACGGTGCAGAGGGTGCTTCCCGCAGAGGAGACACGTTGAGAACAGACAGACTCAGACTATAATAGCACCCGCGACTAACAGAAGTGAGCCCCACGCATTAAACAAGAAGCACCACCTTTACTCTTTAGCTTTATAAAATAGCTGTCCGAGTAGCTTTGTCCGTCGATCAGTTGACTTTTCACTGTAGCGCTGCGTGCTGGACTGCTGGTAATGAGCCACACTCCACAGCTGTGCTTGCTGATTATCCGACGCAAATCTGCGTCGCGATCATTATCAATTTGTAATTAAAGAAAGCTTCTGCAGTCTGCACACACGTGTACAACAACAACAACGCCACAGCAACTTTCCACTGTCCAGCTTTCCCCTGCTGTTCTCTGGGATAGAAGCCTTATTTATATTCTGCAGCAAGACGGTGTCGCACGCCTAAAATTGCAGATCCACAAGCTCACAGCGGGGCGTGGATGAGACGCGTTGTGAGCTTGTACATCTGCTATGTATTTATAACGTTAATAATACATGCAGGCCAGGGTCTTCAATGTTTTTCAGGTCAAGCCAAGGACCACTTAGCTGAGAGTGAGAGATCAAGTAGGGACCCCCATATAGGCAATTATATTATAAAACTGTTGCAGATTAAACTAGACATAGACTTGTTTGACAGCACTACAAGTGTGACCTGTAATTTTTGTTTTGTTTATTTGTTTCTTTTCTATTTATATGTTGGTAACATTAATTGATGAACGATAGGCTATTACATTTTAATCTCTTGAAACCTCTATACTCAAAACCTCAAATTGACCTTTGAGATATAATAATTATACTATAGCCTATGATTATTAGTAATCTAACAATTCCACAATAACCAGCAGAGAGCAGACCCTTTGTTTACTTACATAATTCTATAAGTTGGGTTGTTTGAGATGCAGAGCTATAATACTAACCTACAGTAAAACAATAAATTGCTTTGAATTTAAATGTAATGCATTTTTACATGTTTTGGGAAATTAATAGAGCTTTAATATAAATCCTTTCTATTGTGATGAATCGCCATCAAATCGTATCGGTAGAGGGGTGAATCGCATCGTATCGCATTGATTTGAACTAAATGGTTATCGCATCGCATCGCATCGGGAAGAGGGAGAATCGTATCGCATCGTATCGCCAGGGGATTCCATGTATCTCTAATGTATCGTATCGCTGGCAGTGCATCGAGATGCGTATCGAATCGTGAGATGAGACGAGATTCACATGCCTAGTAGGTACCCTCACATGTTCTCCCCGTGTCCCCTAGGGTAGGTACCCTCACATGTTCTCCTTGTGTCCCCTAGGGTAGGTACCCTGACAAAAAACATGCAGTAATCCTGGTCTCTAAACTACCTCCCCCTGGCCAGCCCGGTCGCCTGATGGAGGGGAAAGGAACTGGTTGGAATAACGTGTTCCTTCCATGCGCTACGTCCAACCAGGGGAAACTCCCCCCTGTCAGGAGCAACTTGGATACTCAGGCATGAAGGAAGCATGAGTTCAAGTCCTTGCTCTCCCCAGGTTGGCGGAGGGCGGAGTCCAGGATCATTAACACAGAGGTGAAAAATGGGTTACAAAAATCGTGGGATAAAAAAATATATAAAAAAGAATGGCAGATGCAAAAGATACAATATTAAATGAAAAATAGGGGGCCGATCACATATTGCTTGACCCCGTCTTTTCGTTGCTTGCAGCTATATTTTCTTCATCTTCTTCTTCTTCTCCTTTAGCCAAAAATAGCAGTTCTGGCTGAACCGTTCGTTTTTTTTTGTTTGCCTATGGTCCCTTTTTGTAGTTGTCTGTTTGTTTTTAAGAAATGCAAAGGTTTTCCAAAAATGCATTTAGTTTTTAAGGGGCCACGCCCGAAGTCCCTGGCCCTTTAAAAACAAAATTGCATTTCTGGCTTAACCGTGCAGTCGGTTTTCGTGAAACTTGGCATTATGGTATAGAGGGCTATGCCAAACGGTGAAGACATGAAGCCCACGACCATTGGCCAAAGGGTGGCGCTATAGCACTCAATTGACCTTTTCATACCTTCTTAAACACATTTCTACACTGACTGGCTTAACCGTAGTCGATTTTTGCAAAATTTGGCAATATGGTAGAGGGCTATGCTACTTTCAACGGTGAGGCTCACAACAATTGGCCAAAGGGTGGCGCTATAGCACTCAAGTGAAATATATATAAAAAAGGAATAGCTCATGAACCTGGCAGTCATCGGACTCCCTCTTTACCAAGCGTTTCCACCATGTAGGTTCCGCCTCGCGTAGATCATAAATGCCCATTTAATCTAACGTGATGATGTTTATTGTCGCTGTCGGGAAACGTTACATGTTTCAAATGGACAGATCTACAAGATAACAATGTGTCTGTTGCGCACCGCATTACAACTTGTAGATCAGCTTATTCTGGCAAGCTAGCCCCTGTCCGATGGATCCACTGGTTAATAATACTACTGCAATTCACTTTTCACCTGCCTCAACAAAACATCCATTGACAAACTGCAACTGGTTCACAACGCAGCCGCCAGATTACTCACCAGGTCAAAAAAGTCATGTCACATTACACCCATTCTAGCCTCACTGCATTGGCTCCCGGTACAATACAGAATACATTTCAAAATCCTCACTTTCACCCACAAAGCACTCCACGGCCAAGCCCCTGCCTACATCACTGAACTGATTCAACCTTACACAACCACACGCTCACTCCGTTCAGCCGATCAGCACCTCCTCGTGGTCCCCAGGACCAGATTAAAAACAAAGGGTGATCGAGCTTTTGAAGTGACAGCCCCTAGGCTGTGGAACGCCCTCCCCCTGGACCTAAGAACTGTCCTTTCTGAGGCCTCTTTTAAAAAACAATTAAAAACACTCATGTTTAGACAGGCATTTGGTCACATATAATCACTGTTTTTCTACTGTTTGTGTTTTTATTTTTGTTGCTATGTTGTTTTTCACTGTTGACCCTGTGAAAATGGCTGCTGCTGTTTTTATAGTTTTAATTTTGTACTATTGTAAAGCACCCTGTGCACTCGTGCTGAGAAGGGTGCTATATAAATAAAGGTCATTCATTCATTCAATAAAGTAGCAATCTGTAGGATATCCTTTTCTCACGTATAATGAGAAAGTTAATTTATTAATTTAAGTTCAAGACTAAAAGCTAATAAAACTTGGCAAGAATATTATGAAAACCTTTTTTATTGAGGGGGGGGGGGGCGGGTGACCTATGGTCCCTTTTTGTAGTTTTCTGTTTATAAGAAATTTAGTTTTTAAAGGGATTGTGACATTTAAAACTCATTTTTGTAGATATTTTGTGTTTTTTGGCTTTTCTTGACATCAATTTCACAAAAAAAAACGAAATTTGAACATTCAGTGTATTCTCTGCTGTCTGGACTTTTGTGAATAATTATGCAAATATGACTCGTGGATTGGACGACGGAGCCCTACGTAATGTACCGCTAAACCTCCGCCCCCTCTCCTCTGCTCCCTGCCTACCAATTCTACTACCCGCCCCTCTCCTCTCTTCCCCGCCCCTCTCCTCCCCTCCACCTGACTGTCTCCTCCTCTATGCTCTCCTCTCTTCTTCCTCATTCTGCCCGCGACCTTCTTTCAGTATAATAATAATAATAATGGCTTCTAGAGAAAAATCAATCTGCTCCGTTGTTGGCTGTGTCAATCAACACAAGTCCTTGCACTTTCCACCAACTGGCCTAGATGAAGATTCACACTCTAGGTGGATGAATTTTATTTTTGATGGTGATATTCCAACCAAGTTGTCAAAGAAGCGACTCTTGGTGTGCACACATCATTTCACCCCAGAAAGTTCTTCAAATCTCGGACAAGTTCAGAGTGGATTTGCAACCAAACTTTTTATGAACCCAGGAGCAATACCAAGCATCCGTGTCCCAATCCCAACTATAAGTATTTATACTGCAATGATTTGTGTTGAATTGTTGTGCAGTACTATTTGAGTGGACTCACAATAAAAAATCAATCGCCAGCACTCCGAAGTGCTTCATGGTAGCCTACTTTTAATTTATAGTCAATCACTGCCACTACCCGCATTAGCTGTGTGTTTGACTATTATTAATCTTTGATTCGTGGCGTGCACCAGCTGTTGTAGATTGCATGTGCTCATTATTGTTCTTGTAATGCGATACAGTGGAATAGCAACGCAGCCAACGCTCGTGTGATATAATCCACGTTAAAAGTATGGCGAATAATGATAGGCTATAGTCATTGAGTATGATATCGATGACATTACACAAGTTTATGTCGACGTGGTCGTGGGGTGAGATATTGCAGGAGTTTATTTGTTTACCAACTGTTGCTCGTACGATGACGTTGAATAGAGAATACATGTTGTTGTCCATCCCTTCAGTACATACATGCAGTGATAGTCTTATTATAAATAACATTTTATATAAACTATAAACAAATAGTTATAAAAGGAGAAGAAGTTGCGTGCGTTGGCACTGGCAGCGTTGCTATGGCTGCAGTAAGATGCTGTGAACTTGTGAAGGGAAAAAAAAGAACAGTCCCTTTCTCTGAGGGGGGCGGAGAGGTATGGAGGGGTCGAGGGGTGGGGGGGCGGAGCTGAGTAGTGATTGACAGGAAAGGGGGAATTACCGACATCTACAGGCTAAAATAATGTGTTTTTCTATGCCTTCTCAGGATGCATATTACACACACACAAAAACTCCTGGCAAGAAATACTGGAGTGGAGTTTTTCTGTTCAAACTTTTTAGACACGTTTGAAGGACCATGGCCAAGACTTTTAATGTTGTTAAAATCATGTTAAAAATAATGTCATAATACCTTTAACACTAGCCAGTCTGAAAAAAAATCACTACTACTCAGTCGCTGAACGGTCAGAGGGACCGTGTTTTTGGTGCGATTTGATTGGCCACTCTCTCCCCCACTCCCTGGAGACGTCCAAGTTCCAACTGGAGACGTTCAAGCCGGCTGCATCCCATTTCCAACGAATTAAATCATATATGTTTGGCTGGTTAATTAACTTGGAATTTGTTTACTATTTTGATAAGATAATATGAATACAATGATTATTATCCATGATGAGGGCAGAGGGATGCTGTTATTGAATGCTCGGTTTCAATGGAGCGAGAAGCTAGCTAGCCTAGCCTAGTTAGCTAGCTCTCTGTGTCGTGTAATGGGACATTGTCTGAACTGCTGAGATGTTGTCATTTCTAAACACATGTTTTCACTCCTAAAATGTATAAAACTAATAATACATGTAATACATATTTTGCCCGGTTAGTGCTATATTGCAACATAGCCATGGAAGAGTGTCGCTTTGTTGCTTCTTTTTTTCCTTCTTCCACCCTGCAAAGATCACTCTCTTTTCTTGTGTGTTATCGATGTAATTAATATTATGTGACCCCACGCCATGTACAGACTGCTTGACTAGGCATGTAAACATGACATAATTATAATTGTATTAATGTTTAAGTGTAATGATGTTATTGACCGGATTGTCCGTAGTAACAGACCCCCATTCCTCCAGCCGTTAGCTTACATTTGCTAATATTATAAGCTAACCGCATTACTAAAGCTAATGACTTGCAGTAAATGCGGCATGTCCGCGGTAAATTACTTATACAAGTGAGTCGCGTTATATTTACCTAAATTACAAGCCAAAGTACATTCCAAATAAACAATTATTAGCCACGTTATGTTGTTACGTTATCAGTTTAATTAATAAAAAACATTTGCTAAGCCCGTGTGTATTTCTTTGTCCCAACTTGCAAGTACATCAACCACGTGACCGGGCTGTTTTCTGCCCCCTCAATATCCCAACCGAAATATTTTATAAGATGGCTCTCCGCATCATAAGTGCATAATACTTGTTTATTTGGAGTGAACATGACAATGACGAGTAAATAAATATTAACACGACTCCCGTCGATACGTTATTTAGCCTGGACATTTCCGAATTTAGCTGAAAACGGGCTTAGTAGCCAGTATTATATTTCATTGATTGTGCCAAAGAAAGAATCGCGTCAGGTCAAACCGGCCATGCACACCATTTCTCACGAAAGTGACACCCTTGCAAGCAGCCTAGTTCACATACATGACGAAATACGACATTAGAGTTATATATTGTCATTTTTATATAGAGGGGAAACATTATAGGCTACGCGTGTTATCGATATAATCGATGTAATTAATATATTTGATTGATCCAAATAATCGCCTAGTTAGCTAGCTGTATGTGTGTTGCGTGTTCTTTTTTTTCCTCCACCCCTCTTTTCTTTAAATCATAACTCGCTCATTTTTTGCTCATTTAAAAAAATTAAAAATACCATGTAAACTACGGAATTCGGTCTTTCATTTGGTATATAGATCGGTTGTGTAGGCCCTCTCTACGAAACGATATCAAGTGAAAAGGAAATGTCGGGGAATCGGGTTATAAAAGACACCATTATCAAGCAGCAAAAAGGCGAGTAGGCCTATGGGGGAGGAAGGGGGACGTCGGTCCAATGTGCCGATAATAGCTTGACAGAGTAAGAGATATATGCCTAAAATCATATTTACAAAACGTTTCAAATGGGGAAAAAAACAGAGATGATTTCAATCGAATATTTAGACAAAGTCATGCAAGGGGAACTTTCTCTGGACTCCATGGGCTAAGAAAATAAACTTTTAAATCTCAAAACCGGTCAGAATGACCGCTCCGACGTCGTAGTGTTAAGGGGCCACGCCCGAAGTCTCTGGCCCCTTAAAACCGAAATAGCATTTCTGGCTTAACCGTGCAGTCGGTTTTCGTGAAACTTGGCAATGGTAGACAGGTATGTGAAATGGCACGGCAGCCTGGCAGCCACATCCGGTCACGGTAACGGCAGACGGCATCAATGTTAAAATATTCAATCGTTTTACCGTGCCGTCCAGCAGGTTTTGCTGTTTGCCATCTACCGCTCGCCTGATTCCATGTGAATGGTGAATGCATTAGATCTGTGAAGATCACCCACTATTCTGATTTATACATGTTCTTATGTACGCACTCCAGGCCAAACTATGCAGTTGTTTTTTTTACGAAATGTGGCATTATGGTAGAGGGCTGTCACCCTGCTTAGACACAAAGCCCACAACTATTGGCCAAATGGTGGCGCTATAGCACTCAATTGAAAAAACAGCTATAGATCATGAACTGCCAGCTCATGAACCGCCAGTAATAATTACTAGGTAATTGCTAATAGGTACTAATTTCAATAGTTGCTGGCTGCAGACCAGGAATGATTGATCAGGAAGTAGCTGCAAGGGGGGGAGGCGGGGCAAGTCAACATCAACCAGAGTAGAGGAAACACAAAAACGGAAACGGAAACAGATAAACGGAAACAGAAAAGGGTGTTCCCTTGTTCCCTCCTCAGGGACCCGTGGGTCTCGTGCCCGGGTGGGGGTCCGCGGGGGTTCCCGGTGTATCTCGGCCGTCTCTGGTCCGTTTTGGACGGGGTGAATCTCGTTGCGACCGGGCCGCCATCAGGGACTCGGCCCCGTGGGTCTCGTGCCCGGGTGGGGGTCCGCGGGGGTCCCCGGCGTATCTCGGCCGTCTCTGGTCCGTTTTGGACGGGGTGAATCTCGTTGCGACCGGGCCGCCCTCAGGGACTCGGCCCCGTGGGTCTCGTGCCCGGGTGGGGGTCCGCGGGGGTCCCCGCCTCAGGTATGGGCACTGATGACGTGGAGGAGGGAACACGCCCCCAGCACCCACAGTGTCCCCAGCAGGAATCGAACCCAGGACCTTATAGCTGTCAGGCGACAGCACTACCAACTGTGCCACCGTGCCCCGAATGCAGCATTTTTGAGGACAGCTATTTCGTATCACACCGTTTATGGTGGTTAGGTTTCCCCCAGGTGTGGTGGAGAACAGTGTTGATTTTGGCAGCAAATTTAGATTTTAGTTCTCTTAGTCTCTTGAATAACAATTTACAATTTAGGCATTTAGCAGACGCTCTTAATCCAGAGCGATTTACATTAAGCAAGAACAAAAAAGCATGGGAATGCTTGTCTCTTGAATAGTTTTTTTAGTTTGAGTCACATTTTAGTCACCTGGAATGTCTTAGTGTTAGTCTAGTTTTAGTCAACTAAATCTACAGTTGATTTAGGTGCTATTTACACGAGGATGGTGTTCATAAAAAACGGCAAAATAAAGTATCGTTTGCTGCTGTCATTTAGACGAGAACCGTGTTCACAGGAGGTGAAAATGCAATGAAGTGAAACCACCTCCCAGAGTGGAAATCTTTTAGAACGCCGTTTCCTATGGTCTCCATATAAACAGGCAAAACGGTGGATCCGCAAAACTTGTGACATCATGGCTTACGTCAGCTCTGGTCGGCTCGCCCCGTGTCCTACGTTTTTACATGGTGTCATAGGCATGCGTCAGTTGCTAGGGGAAACGAACAACAACAACCATGTCGGATAGTCCAGTTTGCTGGAGGTGTGATGAGGACGCGACGTTTGTTTACTTTCTGTGTAGAAGAAGAACGGAAGTAGTTCTACGCATGCGTGACTTATGTCTATGGTTTATATAAGCGCTGGGTCACACGAACCCCACAAGGACACGCGCCACCTAGCATATATATGCATGCACTTTGTAGCGTGTTCATTCAAGTGTGCGTTCTCATGTAAATGGTCCAAAGAAATGAGAACACAACGGGACTTTGACGTGTTATATGGAGATGGTCGCCGTCTAAAAGAGGCCTTAGTCGACGCTGGTGTGCCTGCAGAGTACCTGACTGACTGAAACTCTTGTCACAATGTTTGCAGTGGTAAGGTTTCTCTCCAGTGTGGATACGCAGGTGTGTCCGTAAACAACATATGTCTTGAAACTCGTCACAATGTTTGCAGTGGTAAGGTTTTTCTCCAGTGTGGATAGGTAGGTGTTTCCTCAAACAACCTATATCAATGAAACTCTTGTCACAATGTTTGCGGTGGTAAGGTTTTTATCCAGTGTGGATACGCAGGTGTGTCCGCAAACAACCTATATCAATGAAACTCTTGTCACAATGTTTGCAGTGGTAAGGTTTTTCTCCAGTGTGGATACGCAGGTGTGTCCGCAAACAACCTACGTATATCAATGAAACTCTTGTAACACTGTTTACACAATAAGGTGTGTAGACGCTGGTGTCTTGTCAGCGTAGCATCTGGGAGAAGCTCTTGTCACATTGTTCACAATGGAAAGGTTTTTCAGAATCATAGGTGTTATATATACTAGCCCTTACCCGTTGTGAGATATTTGCTCTTGTGGCCGTGGGGGGGTACTGCGCCCGGTGCGTTTTTAATTCACTAATAAATGTTGCATCCTTTGGTATTCTTCTCCTGATAAACTACACGGTTTGCACACATCTCACCATGCACAACGGCGACAGGTAGCCTGTCCACACATGGACCGCTACTTTGCATTCATATTCATGTCATATTGACAGTACAATACCCATTTTTGCATTTTTTAATCCACTAATAAATTCATTATAAATCATTGTGTCAAATCGAAAAAAGGACTCCGTTAAGACCTCCATATAATTATGGTCCATGCCTGTGTGAAAAGTGGGAGTGATTGGTGCAGCCAATGATGAGATAACACGCTGTCAGTGACATTAATTAATTAATTCATTCATTCAGACATTCGCTGAATTATAGTGTGATGATGATGATGATGATGATGGTCGTGATTCACCAGGATCTTAAATGGTTGGATTCTATAGGCTTAAAATATTTTATATCAATATTCTTTTGTAAATCTCTATGGGAAAATGGTAGATTTTTCAGTGGGTCCAGAAAACCAAGCCCACTGTCCATCCATAGGGTTGAAGCGGTTAAGTTTTAAGTGCTTCTGGACAAGACTTGTTTCAGCGTTATTTGGCATGACCCTCTACCAGGGGGGCAGTCAGAGAGATATTTTGTGAAGCCACTAAGGAAATGAAAGTTCGTATAATGGCCTGTTGTGGCGCTGTCACTGGACCCAGAAAAACCCATAGCCCCATAGAAGTCCATGTATTTTGGCCCAACTTCACCTAGACTGTATTACCTTAATAAACATGGTCATGAATACTTTTTGCTTCCAGTCACTAGTTTAAAGTCTCATTTCTAATGTCATAATATTCTTTTTGGAAAATTATGGTCCCATTTATAAAATAAATTACCATAAAGTCGTGCATGTTCTGAGGGGCGTGGCTACCGTTACAGTCTATGAACGGGATCCCCCACCCACTCGAGTCAAAATAAAAACCAACGAAGAAGAAGGGGGAAGTCCCGCCTCGTTGTCTGGGCCAGCCAATGGGCCAGCTGGCCTGAGCTGGGCCAAAACGGATTTAGAAAGATGGCGACTTCCATTGCAAGGACTGACAGGCTTCATTTTATGTTCATGTTAGACCCGCGGAACGCTTTGTCCATATTTTTTACAGTCTATGCCCTCTACACCATATACTGCAACGTTTCATAAACACTTGACTCTGCATGGATGTATATGGGGAATTTTCATAAAACTGCAATTACCATTGGCTCATAAAACCTTCATTTTTTCACAAAAAAAAATGTACTCCCAATGTTTTACTTTGACTTTATTTGTTTATTTGGATAGGACAATGCATATTAATGGACGTCACATACACCGGATATAGCACAGTTGCTAATTTTCATCCGCAGTCCTCACAAGAAACACAAAACTGAAAACAGACAGGCAAACACATTTACATAACATTACATAGGGAACACAGCATAAAAAAAGAAATACACCTAAAATAATCATGAATGGTTGCAGCTTTGGTTTTCAAGCAACCATTTTTTTCCATGCTACACAACCCTGTACTGAGAGGACATTTTGGCACTAGCCCCTCCTATAGGGACACAAGGGTTTAATGTTTGTCTTTAGTTCAATGTTTACTTTGGGAAAGGGAAAATGTACGTCATGTTTGTTTTACATCACCATTACATCACCTAATCAACATGAGTTAGACTTTAATATATTAGCGCCCCTCACTTCACATGGGTGTGATTTTTTGTCTATATAAGCTCATGCGTAGAATCTTTTGTGCATTTCGTACATTTCGGCCAATAGCAAATAGCCGATCTACCAGCTCACAATACGTCGCGATTAGGCATGTAACGATACACTCAACTCACGATACGTATCACAATGAGGTTCACGATACGATTTTTCACGATATTTTCAACACAATGATTTTCCAGACAAATGACCTTTTTTTTTGTTGATTTATCTTCCCCCCAAAGCTTTTTTCACAATTTTTATTTAACTACATTGCAAAGATAATTGCCTTCCTTGATGTATTAATGAGCATCAATAACGACCATCACCTGGGCACAGTCACATGCAGACACATATACAGCTCCCCTCTCCAGGCCTCTACTGTCTCATTTATCTCCAAAATCATGTGAATATGATGGAATGCGATTACAGCTGACATTTCTTATCACACACAGCCCCCCCCCCTAAAAAAAAGAAAATCGGAATCAGTCGGAATCGGTATCGGCAGATATGACCGTGCAGATAATCAGAGGTGGGCTAACGGTCATAATTCCATAATCGTGCCACCCCTACGATAAAGTAGTGGTACCTGCAGTGTTGTTTTTGTCGACTAAAACTAACACAAAAAAATGTATTTGCAACCTTATTCTTCCGGTCATCACCCACAGCTTCCCGAAACGTATAAAAGGTTAACCCATGTTGACCTGGTTAACCCGTTGACCTGGGAACTACAAAATGTTTCCTAAATCCTGACAGTAATCTGAAACATTTTCACGTCAAGGACCCCCAAGATTATATGTAATTGGCCGCCGACCCCCATCTGAAAATAACAAAAATCACACTGAAAGAATATATATTCAAAGATTTGCGCCACATTTTCACGATTAAAAACAAAATAGCAGACCTACAAGCTTGTAGCGAGGTACTTGGTGCCACGCTATGAGCTTGTAGATCTGCTATTTTTCAATGGCTAAAGTATAATATAATGCTTAAAACACCAAACGGGGTTCCCGCCACAAGATGGGTTAATGTCTGAAACATCCGACGGTATAATTAAACAGAGTTACAATAGAGAAATAATCTACCAAAGACAACTTTTTGTGCCATGTATATAGGTTTTACATACAAAAGATACTTAAGAAACTAAATTGTGGTGGTCATGTTGTTGCGGTGGTCTGATTATGTGATTCCACGGTTTTAGTATCTACAACTTGTCATTGTCATACTGGAATAGAATGATCATTCGATTGTATGTTATATTATGTGTCAACTCAAATGGGGAAAATGTGGATTTATTACTATTACAACTAACCACTTCTTACCTGTATGTCCTCCTCATTATCCTCAGATGTGCATTTTGACCCAAGCATTTGCGTATAACAGGAACTAAAGGGTTCCTCCCCTGTATGAGTCCTCATGTGTCTATGGGCTTTTCCCCTGTATGAGTCCTCATGTGTGTTTTTAGATTACTACTTTGTGTAAAGCCTTTACCGCACACATTACAAGTAAAGGGCTTTTCCCCTGTATGAGTCCTCATGTGTCTTTTTAGTTCACCACTCTGAGCAAAGCCTTTACCACACATTATACAAGTAAAGGGCTTTTCCCCTGTATGAGTCATCATGTGTGATTTTAGTTCACCACTCTGAGCAAAGCCTTTACCACACACGTTACAAGTAAAGGGCTTTGTATGAGTCCTCATGTGTGTTTTTAGTTCACTACTATGTGTACAGCCTTTACCGCACACATTACAAGTAAAGGGCTTTTCCCCTGTATGAGTCCTCATGTGTCTTTTTAGTTCACCACTCTGAGCAAAGCCTTTACCACACACGTTACAAGTAAAGGGCTTTTCCCCTGTATGAGTCCTCATGTGTGTTTTTAGTTCACTACTCTGAGCAAAGCCTTTACCACACACGTTACAAGTAAAGGGCTTTGTATGAGTCCTCATGTGTGTTTTTAGTTCACTACTATGTGTACAGCCTTTACCGCACACATTACAAGTAAAGGGCTTTTCCCCTGTATGAGTCCTCATGTGTCTTTTTAGTTCACCACTCTGAGCAAAGCCTTTACCACACACGTTACAAGTAAAGGGCTTTTCCCCTGTATGAGTCCTCATGTGTGTTTTTAGTTCACTACTATGTGTACAGCCTTTATCACACACATTACAAGTAAAGGGCTTTTCCCCTGTATGAGTCCTCATGTGTGTTTTTAGATTACTACTTTGTGTAAAGCCTTTACCACACACGTTACAAGTAAAGGGCTTTTCCCCTGTATGATTCATCATGTGTGTTTTTAGTACACGACTCTGAGTAAAGCCTTTACCACACACGTTACAAGTAAAGGGCTTTTCCCCTGTATGAGTCTTCATGTGTGATTTTAGATTAACACTGTGCGCAAAGCCTTTACCACATACATTACAAGTAAAGGGCTTTTCCCCTGTATGAGTCCTCATGTGTGATTGTAAATGAACACTCTGAACAAAGCCTTTACCACACACGTTACACGTAAAGGGCTTTTCCCCTGTATGAGTATTCATGTGTGATTTTAGATTACCACTGTGACCATAGCCTTTACCACACACGTTACAAGTAAAGGGCTTTTCCCCTGTATGAGTCTTCATGTGTGATTTTAGATTAACACTCTTAGTAAAGACTTTACCACAGACGTTACAAGAATAGGGCTTTTCCCCTGTATGAGTCCTCATGTGTGTTTTTAGATCACCACTCTGAATAAAACCTTTAGCACAGACGTTACAAGTAAAGGGCTTTTCCCCTGTATGAGAAAGCATGTGTGTTTTTAGTTTACTACTCTGTGTACAGCCTTTACCACAAACTGTACAAATGAAGGGCTTTTCCCCTGTATGAGTCCTCATGTGTGTTTTTAGAGCACCACTCTGAGCAAAACCTTTACCACAGACGTTACAAGTAAAGGGTTTTTCCCCTGTATGAATCCTCATGTGTGCTTTTAGATCACCACTCCGAATAAAACCTTTAGCACACACGTTACAAGTAAAGGGCTTTTCCCCTGTATGAGTCCTCATGTGTGTTTTTAGTTCACCACTCTTAATAAAGCCTTTACCACAAACTGTACAAGTGAAGGGTTTTTCCCCTGTATGAATCCTTGTGTGCTTCGTCAGATTATACGTCTGATTAAAACATTTGCCACAGTCTGTACAACTAAAGCGTTTCTTCCCTGTGTGGCTCCTCATGGATTGAGTTTGTTTTGATGATTTCAGGTCCTTGGACAGCTTGCTGCTCAAAGACAATCTTTGTCCTTCCACATTTGTCTTGAGTGATTTCAGTGTGTTTAAAGTTGACTGACCTTCACTGGGCTCCTGCCACTCATCACTGTCTTCAGTGTCAGATTCAGAACAGTGTGAAGAGAGGAGCTGGTCGTCAACAGTTGGTTGTGATGTTCCACAGTCCTCTAGATCAGGTTGTGTTTTCATGTGTTGAGTTGAGGTGCCAGCTACAGGCTCTGTCTCTCCGTTTTCATCATCATGAACATCTTCACTTTTCACTGCTAGTAATGTCAATGTTGACCCAACAGCCTCCATTGGTCTTTGAAGTAGCTCCTCTTGTTCCTCTTTAATCTGTGGTAGTTGTGGTTCCTCCTGGACCAGACTGGAGCTCCTCTCCTGTTGTTCAGTAAAAACCTCTACTTTACACACATGGAGGTGCGGGACGGCTAAAAGAAAAAAAAGACACAAAGAGAGAGAAAACATTAAATGTTTGAACTTTGTATTTTTCCAACGTAGTGTTTCCTGTTTCATAGCTTTGGTTTCGAAATCAAAGGGCTTGACATTCCATTTTTGAGCTCTTGTCCTTTGGACAAGAACATTTATTCACCTGTCCAAGTAAAAATTAATGTACTTGTCTTATTTTGTTTGTATTGTATTGAATATAATGTTGCATTTGAATAGTTACTAGAGCGGACGTAGAGGCATTTGAATAGTTACAAATAAGTATCAAGTGTTCAACAGAAAGTTATGGACCAGGCCCGAACGCAATACCCGGCCGCAGTGTTCAGATGAAAACTCAGAGGAATTACCACGGAATTTGAACGTTTATCTTGTAGTTTACTTTACCGGCCAGCGTGATTTATTTGGGTTAAGCTGCAGTGGACGCACCCTGCCCCTCCCCTCATTGCTGACTAATATGTTGTGAGCTGGTCTGGACCGACTGGATGATACCATTATATAAATTTATCAAAAGAATATGTCGGAAGTCCTGTCCGTTTTATTTGCAGAGGAGCTGACTGGCACTGCCGAGTCATCGTCATCGTCAAGTACTTTTAATTGGACGGGGGGTGTTGTTTGCCAACACTCATGGATTACCTCCGTTGTCGAGCCTCTGAACTTGAAGCATAAAAACAGGAAGGCGAGTGGTTTGGGTAAGTATAGCATTTAGGCTACTATTGTATTTACTAGCTGGTTTAGGTTAACATCATGAAGTAAAAAAAAAAAAAAAATGTGCCAGCTGCGTCATGTGCGAGAGAAAGCGAAAGAGAGAGAGTGTGTCTGTTTGGATAGAGCTTGCGCGCGAAGGAGAGAGAGTGCGTGTCTGTTTGGAGAGACAAGTGTGTGTGTGTGTGTGTGTGTGTGTGTGTGTGTGTGTGTGTGTGTGAGTGTAAAGTGTGTGTGAGAGAAAATATGAATGTTGGGTTCCGGGACCCACTGCAGACCTAGCAACATCACCTTCTGTTTCCTAAACGGGCTCTCTACCCATTCAGCTGTCCCTCTCTAAAGGCTACTAGAACAACTATAGTAATAAACATGAGTGAATAGCGAGCGTGACAGCCCCCTTCATCGTATTGTTCCCACAAAATATATTACAAATAAATAAACACATATTCAGACGGACAATATCAGTCACCAGAACCAAGGATGGGTGTTTTCTGTGTACTACAGGGGACAGCCCTCCATTCCGATACACCACCATTCCGAAACACCACCATTCCGAAACATTGCCATTCCGAAATGTATTTTTCCACCCACCTCTACAACCTCCACCCACCTCTACAACCTCCACCCACATCCACCCACCTCCACACTCCACCCACCTCTACAACCTCCACACTCCACCCACCTCTACAACCTCCTCTAACTCCCTCAAGGACCCCTACGGGTCCCCGGACCCCACTTTGGGATTTTTGTTTAAGAAGAGGCAATAAACCAGTTGAAAATAGACTTAAATTCTAAATACTGTCTGATATAATTTCTGGATTTGTAAATGGCTACAAAACCCTTTGTTTTATGCAGGCCTGATTTTTTATTAAAAGTTTACATACGTTTGTAAAGGACATACTGTCATGATAGTCCTGACTTTCCAATAATTTGTTCAACTCTTATTTTTCTGTGATAGGTTGATTTGAGCAAATACTTCTTTGTCATACAAAACAAATCTTGAATTTATTTGTATTTTTATGAATGTTTAAGGGTTTTCTGAAAATGTGACAAAATCTGCTGGTTCATAAATATATGCAATTATGTCCCATGGTCATGTAGAAAGTTGTGTCAATCAAATTAGCTTTGTTGCATGGCCTCTTAACTTAAACTGAGTGATTATGATTGACTACTTCTGGTGTGTTCACTTCTCTGAGCCTTATTTACACAGTGTGTGTGTGTGTGTGTGTGTGTGTGTGTGTTCATGCCCGAGATGTGACAGCTCCTGACACAGCACGCACAAGTTGGTGGCAGTTTTTCAACCTAAACTAACTTGTTTTAGATGTATTAACATCTAAAACACACCCGTTGTAACTGCCATCGTTAATGTAGAGGATGAGAGCAATGCTTGGAAAGCTGCTCCTAACAATGTGTTTGGTCACCGTATTGAAGCTCGCTTTTAAACCAAGCGTTGCTCAGCGGGAGGGTCTACGAGGTACCGGAGCAAACCGACTCTGCCCTAGAACGTCTGGCGGGCAGGCTGCCAGTGGAGACGGACTTCACGGAGTACCAACACAACACCCCCTATCTGACGAGCAATGGACGGCCTTCCAGAACAGTGAGAGAGCCTTCAGAGTTGGACTAAACACCCGACGACTACCTGAGAGGCGCTTCGCCTTTTCTAAAGACCCGGGGAAATGGACACGCCTAATAACATTACTGAACGGGATCTTTTTCAAAGACGGCGTGTTTACAGCAACAAGCCGAGGAGATCAGCTGGGCTTTGCGTCGCTGAAATATGTGCTGCGGATCCTGAAAAGGTTTCCTCTCAGCCGCCCAGTCCCCGAGGCTCTGAGTCAATCTACCGCTGCGGAATGGATCGAGGGGCAATTGTGTTACGTACGTGACATAATTCAGCCCCAGCTCAGCTCCAGTACAACCCGGGTGCGCCACAAACGAGTGAGTAGGAACAAACTTTCCTCCTTGTGGCAGCACAGACGATGCAAAGCGATTCAGATCATTCTAAATGACAGCGAGTACAATGTTTTTTTAACCATTGTGACCACTATGAAAATAAATGTCGCAGCCAAACAATGATCAGTGATCCACTCCCATTACCACCGTGGTAAAATAGCCTACAACCAGTACGGCCCGCTGCCTTTCCCATCACCTCCCACTTTACACCTGATGAAGTAGGGTCTGTTTTGCACAGCCTACCAAATGACAGGGCTAGTGGCATAGATGGGGTAACCTATTAAAGTCTTAAGACTGCACAGTCATGTAAGAAATTAACATCCATCTTTAATGTCTGCCTGGACAATAAGAGGGCGCCCGAATCCTGGAAAGGAGCCATGATTCACCGTATCCCAAAAAAAGACAATGTACCTGATGATCCATCTACAATGTAGATGGATCATGTATACATCTATCCATCTACAATGTAGATCCATCTACAATGTAGATGGATCATCAGGTACATTGTCTTTTTTTGGGATACGGTGTAGATTCTACATGGAGAGACATTTCCCTCCTCCCCACCAAGTGTTCATGAAATGTATCCTGTATCGTGTGCTTCCCTGGCTGACAGACAATGGCATCTTGTCACCTAAGCAGAAAGCATACATAAATAGACAGGGGATGAATGAACATGTTTTCTGTTTTAAAACTGGGATCGATGATATTAAACATGAATCCTGTAAATTATACTCTGTATTCCTGGATTTTCGTGATGCTTTTGGTTCTCTGACCCATAATGTAATGATTAATCCCTAATAATGTCAATAAATACCTCAGGTAGATGTATTGATTCTAAGGCACACTCCAACACACTTGTCTCTCCATTTATTGACATTATTAGGGATGTGTATGAAACATCATTCATACAAGTCATCTGTGGGAAACAGCTGACAGACCCAATACCTCTCCAAGTAGGCATTATTACAAGGGGCTAAATTCTTTTCGCTCCTATGCGACCAAAATGTGGAACGCCCTACCAACAGTCATTAAGACATGTGAATCCCTTGGCTCCTTCAAAACTGCTCTCAAAGGGCACCTACGGATGGCTGCAATTCGAAACTGGCCTCTGTAAAAGCTGAATTTTTATCTGGATTGTACTATGTTTTTGTATGGACGTGGTGTTGGGTGCCTGCACATATGCACACATGGCATAAACGCATGGTGTTGTGTGCAGGCGCCCTACACTCTGTCTTTGTACTATGGATTGTACTATGTTTTTGTATGGACGTGGTGTTGGGTGCCTGCACATATGCACACATGGCATCAACGCATGGTGTTGTGTGCAGGCGCCCTACACTCTGTCTTTCGTTTTCTTTTATCCCCCTGTTCCCCTCACTGTATATATATTTTTTTCCCTTTTCGCTTCCTATATGATGAATTCCTGTTCTGTTCTTAACTACATAGAAGTGTCTATTTGTTTGTCTCTAAATGTTTTGATGAATTGAACAATGTGGACCCTGTTGTAAACAAGTGTAAGGCTTAATTGGGTCGTCCACTCACAGTTAACAGTCTTTGTATTGAGTTTGTGCTTGAAATGTACTGTAATTCTGCAAACTGTTAATAAAGATTTCAATCAATCAATCAATCAATTAAAACAGGCTGCCCATGGAGTGCCATTAACTTTGTTCTTGCCATCAATGGGTGGATTAAGTGGTTGTGTGACTGTGCCCCACCCAATGTGCTGTCCCCAAACCCGTCCAGGGTTATGCGGATGACGTACAGTTAGCCTCTCGGGAAGAGAGTGTTAAAAACATGCTCGCTAGAACAGATAGATTTCTAGACTGGTCCGGTCTAGAGGCAAAACACACTAAGTGTGCTGTTCTCTACCAGAGGGTAGTGGTGGCAACCGCTGGTATAAGTCTAAGGCTGACAAAACCCCTGAGTTCACCATCAACTCACAGCCCATACGTGTGTATGACCTACATGAGTCATACAACTACCTAGGGCATAGATTTAATATTGCAGGGGAATGGAAAGAACAGGTTGAGTACATAACATCCGAGTTTACATCTAGGCTGAACCTGGTTGACGCTTCACCACTACCACTGCTGATGAAGTTGGAGGCTATTAGGCAGTATGCCCTGACTAGAGTACAACACCTCTTCTCCAACGTTCATCTGGCATGTAAAACACTTAGTGATCTAAATGACAGTGTAGTTCACTTTGTGAGGAAGTGGTTCGGGCTCAACACCCACACCACCAGAGACATTATTTTGGCGGGTTTGGCGTGCCGAACGTGGAGTGGATATATAACGCCACAAGGCTGGCTCACTTGATAAACATGCTAAACAGTGATGACACGACTGTCAGGGAACTTTCTAGATCTTCTCTGTTTCTAGATATGAAACGGCGTAAAGTGCCACTGGCAGCAGAGGGCGAGCCAAGTTTCCTGGGGTTTAGAAGAAAGCCCAACCTTAAAATGGACTCACATGCTACTGGGTTTGGGGTGTCGTCAGATTGGCCTGACCTCAATGACCTCTGTGTGAGAACTGGAGTATCTCTGTGCTGGGTTCGACCTGACTCTGAATCTGTAGAAGTTTCTGAGGACATTATTACCAACTGTTTGATCTCAGTAAGGAGTACTGTAATTGATACGGAACACCATGTATCACCAGTAGATGCACGGAGGTACCTTATAATGCTAAAACAGCTAAAACAACAACAACACTGGACTGCCTTAAAACTACAGGGGAAGCTAGCTTGCCTTCTCGATGCACCGTATCTCATACAATATTCAAGAATTATGCAGTCGATGAGGACATAGTCACCTTTACAGTCAAAGCCAGATTACAGGCCCTTCCAAACAGACTCAATCTCTCTCTGTGGTACCCTAACACGTTTCCTCCTCATTGTCTGCACCATGACCACACTCCAGTTACAGAAACACTGTCACATATTCTTAATGGCTGCTATGTATATAAGGGAATGTACATTGCTAGGCACGACAGAATTGTTGACCTATTAGCTAAGTACATAAGTTCATATGTTTCATCATCTGCCAAAATGTATAAGCACTCACGTGTTTCAACTGCCATGTTCATGCACAATAATGAAAATTATGCTTTTTCAGATGTCACAGCTAATACACCAGATATTATTGTTGTTGATGAGGACAGTAGAGAAGTGACCATTTTGGAAGTGGCATGTACATTTGACCACAGTCTGGAAGAGGCATTCCTTACCAAGGTGCTTAAGTACCAGCGTCTTAAGGATGCTATTATACAGCTTGGCTACAGATGTAAACTACTTGTGTTCATATTTGGAAGCCTCGGTAATGTCCACAAATCAGTCGTGAGGAGCCTGCAGATTGCAGGCATGCCCAAGCCGAGATCTATAAGGCATCTGCAAAATTCTGTTCAGTGTCTGCAATAATTGGCAGTCGCCATAATATGGAGAATGCGATGCTTTCTGTACCCGTGATCTGTATCTGAAGCACTTGTAGAGTTTTCTCAAGTTTGCACATCCACTATTGTTTGTGTTCAAGAAATTTCTTGTAGAATGTGAATACAAATAAAGATGTTAAATGTGTGTGTGTGTGTGTGTGTGTGTGTGTGTGTGTGTGTGTGTGTGTGTGTGTGTGTGTGTGTGTGTGTGTTATATTAATCAGCTTAGCAAGGCTGCTCACTTATGGGAGTTTGCGCCCCCTAGCGTAAACACAGAAGCATTATATAAACTCACAGACAATTTTGTCTGGGACTTTGAGACGTGATGACGTTGAGAACCGCCCACCGGTGCGCTAGTATAAAAGCGCGTCAACGTCCCTTAGTCTCCATTCATTTGTTTCTTCTCATGTGTGTAACACAGCGCAAGCGAAGTCTCCCTAAGGTTTAGCATCTGAGTTATTTCCATAAGGACGAGAAAACTTCTCGGTACCGCGGAAACTGCTTTCCTAGAGGCTTCGAGAAGTAAAGAAAAACGGTAAGTCCTTTTTCCTAAAACCAAGGTTAATAATAACTTGGTGGGTAATGTAACTTGTGTGGTGGCTCGAGCCCTGCTAAGTTTCTTTACCCGTGTGACGGTCTTTGACACGGCTAGCAATAGCGTGTTTTTTGCTTCCACACAAACTTCGGTGACTTAAGGTCCCGGACGTGTGACGGGCTAGAAACGGTCTCGACCCTTTGCTAGTTTCCACACGTGTGCCGGCATCGGTGGCTGCTACCATTAGCCTGCTATAGCCGACACAACACACGCACGTACCGCGGCCTCGAAGCCCGTGACAGCGTGGTGAGCTGCATAAAATATAGTAATATTTCTGCTTAGCTTTCACGTCTGTGTCGACGGCCTGCTTTAACAGCTAGTGTAGCCGACACAGCACACGCACGTCCCGCGGCCCCGAAGCCCGTGACGGCGTGGTGAGCTGCACAAAAATATAGTAATATTTCTGCTTAGCTCTCACGTCTGTGTCGACGGCCTGCTTTAACAGCTAGTGTAGCCGACACAGCACACGCACGTCCCGCGGCCCCGAAGCCCGTGACGGCGTGGTATTCTGAACAGCATATAGTAATATCTCTGTTTAGCTCTCACGTTCGTGTTGACGGCCTGCATTAGCAGCTAATAATAGCGCTTTTCTTTGCCTCCACATACAACGCCCCGCGGCCCTTCTAGCCCGTGGCGGCGCGGTATTCTGAACAGCATATAGTAATATTTCTGTTTAGCTCTCACGTTTGTGTTGACGGCCTGCATTAACAGCTAATAATAGCTCTTTACTCGGCCTCCACATACAACGTCCCGCGGCCTTTCGAGCCCGCGGCAGCGTGGTGATCTGAAACGCGCAGCCTTGTGAAACTGGTTGATTAAACTCGCGGTTACTGTTGTAACCAGCGTTATATGAACCAGCGAGCCTTGCCTGTAACGTGTTCGCGCAGCCTTGTGAAACTGGTTGATTAAACTCGTGGTTACTGTTGTAACCAGGGTTATATGAACCAGCGAGCCTTGCCTGTAACGTGTTCGCCCACGAAGCCTCCACCTACGTGGCTGCTTTTAACTCTGCTCTTCGTTTCCACGTGCTTCCTAGCCTCGTGTGATGGCAGAGACCACGACCCGTCGCCAACGCCGCCACGCCCGGGCGGACGCTCACAGCCAGTGCATACAGAGGGCGTGCAAGACCTGCAAGGGCCTGCTCGCCCATGACGACTTGCATGACGAGTGTCTCTACTGCCTGGGCTATGGCCATGCTGTGGAAGCGATGGAAAACCCGGAGCGATGCCCGCATTGCTTCACCTTTTCCGACTTGCTGAAGCGTAGCAGGCAGAAGCGCGCCCACAGGGCGTACCGAACCCAACGGGACGCCCACGCACAGGGGAGAGAGGACGAGGCCCAGCGTCAGGAAGCCTCTAGGGAGGCAGCTGACCCTAACCGCTACATGGAGGCGCCGCTCTCCGACGCCCCTGACGTCGTCATCCTTGCAGACGACGACGCGGGCCGGGTACGAGCTCTCCCAGAGCGCGACGCTGAGATGGACTCCGACGAGTCCTCATCTCAGGACTCAGCATCCTCCTACACCTCTGGAGAGGAGGAGGATAACGAGGAGAGCGACGGCGAGAGCGACACCGAAATGGCGGTCCCACCTCCAGTCGTCAAGGCCGTTCAGGTGGCCGACGTCGCCGCCCCCATCGCGACACCAAGCACTGCTACGGTTGCACCGGCCGACGCCGCTATAGCTCCGATGGCCCCAGTTGCTCCGGCCGAACCAGAGCTCCACTATGATAACACCGACATAGTCGACCTCTTCAAGAAGGCCACAATCCGCTGTGGACTGGTCTGGCCGGCCAGCTTCGAACCTCCGGTGTCTAAGGACACCCTATGCGAGCAGTTCCGCAAGAGGATTCAGGGCAACCCAGTGAAGTCCCAGATCAAGGCTGAGATCCCCATCGATGACGGGTTTCTGAAATCCCTCATGATGTCTTGGAAACAGCCTTACTCAGCCTCCGCCTCTCTGACCGGAGGCATGAAGCTGCTGGACTGCGCGGGTCAACGGGAAGCAGGCCTCGAGGCCATGCCTCCCATGGACAAGTCCTTCGCCGGATGGCTCATGGGCGTTAATCCCAACGTCTTCCACGAGGACCCGGACTTCTCCTTGCCTTCGGACAAGGACGATTCCAAGATGAATAAGGCAGCGTACAAGTGCGCCTCGACTGCGGCCAGAGCGCTGAACGCTGCGACCCTTCTGCAAGGGTCAGCGTCCCATGTCCTGCTCGAGGCGGGTGACACACCTACCCCCGACCACATGGCTGAGTTGAGGCGCCTGCACCTCGAGCTCCTCCGTCTCACTCAGGCCCAGACTGAGATGGTGGGCGGGACCATGGCGAGGCTTCTGGTCCTCGAGAGGGCCAGGTGGCTGGAGCTGTCCCCCAAGGTGGGACGCAACCCGCTAAAGCAGAAGGTCTCCACCTCAACGCTCTTCGCGTCCATGCTCGAAGAGATGCGCTCCCGCGACGGGCAAACGAAGACCGACACGGAGGTCATCGGCGCCTGCCTCCCGGCGTCCAGAGCACGGCCCAAACAGGCTCCGCCCTACAGGCCGTCCTACGACCACCCCGAGGAAAGGGACGATCGTTCCAGGTCCAGGACGAGCACCTTCACGGGGCCCAAGTTCCCTGCAGGTCAGAGGGCTCCGCCAGCAGCGGCCTCGTCCTCCCGTCCACCGCGCACCCGCAGGAAGGGCGACAGGCCTAGACGCCCCTCGGCGTCTCCGGCCGGCGGCCCCCGCAATGCCAGGAAGGGTGGACCACCCGGCGGGGAGCCGAAATAACCAGACCTGCCCCAAGGGGGGACACCGGACACTGTCTCCCCCACCCGTCCCCGAGTTTCTCTAAAGCGCAACATAGCGGCCACGGGCCTCATGCAGGACGCTCTCCACACAGACAGGAAGAAGACTTGTTTGTTAATAAATGTCTCTCCAAGGTTTTCTGTACCACCACTTTCTTTAATAAAGCAGTGTTCTCTACTGAAAACCGGTCTCGTGGGTCGACATTTGAAACTCAAGGGGTTGGGCCCACGGCCCGGGCCTCCAAGGGGGCCTGTGGCTGTCGGCCGAAATGCAAGTGTAACCACCTCGGACACGGCACCAGAGCCCAGGGTCCGTACGGCAGAACAGAGGCTCAAGACCCGAGTTCCGACCGTACGTTGCGCCGCTCCGCCACAAAACGGCTCGGAGCTGGCTTCGACCCCTCTGGCGCTGTGTCTACAGGAGTGGAATCGTTGTGGTGCTCATCCTTGGGTGTTGAACACCATCTCGAAAGGTTACAAACTACAGTTTGCCAGGAGACCTCCCACCTGTGGGAGCGTTCCCTTCTCGCAAGCGAGTGGTCAGGCAGCCGAAATTCTCCAAGACGAGGTAACATCTCTGTTGGAGAAAAAGGCTATACGTGTGGTGTCGGCGGAGCAGAGCAACACCGGGTTTTACTCCCGCTACTTTCTCGTGAAAAAGAAGGGGGGGGGCATGCGGCCCATTCTAGACCTACAGGCTCTGAACGGCTATTTGAAGGTGTTTCGCTTCAAAATGCTCACGAGCAAGGCTCTGCTGCGTATGATGCGTCGAGGGGACTGGTATACTACTCTCGATCTCAGAGACGCGTATTTCCACATCCCCATCTACCCGCCACACAGGAAATTCCTACGGTTCGGCTTCAGGGGACAGATATACGAATATCTGGTCCTTCCGTTCGGACTGTCACTGAGTCCGAGGACTTTTGTGAAATGTACGCAAGCAGCCGTCGCTCCGCTATGTCAACGGGGCGTTCGGATAGCAATGTACGTGGACGGTTGGCTAATTTATGCGGACTCAGAGTCGTCTCTGCGACTACACATAAATTACCTGGAGCTGATGGCAGTGATGTTGGCGTTGCAGCATTTCGAACATTTCATCAGCGGTTCCCATGTCCTGGTCAGGACGGACAACACGACGACGATGTGCTATATCAACAAGCAGGGGGGACTAAGGTCCACCAAACTGCAAGCGCTAGCACACAGACTGACGTTGTGGTGCGACGAGCACCTTCTGTCGGTCAGGGCCTCCCATGTTCCGGGACTCCTGAACACGGGAGCGGATCTGTTGTCCAGGGGCCGGCACCTCTACGCGGCTTGGTCGCTGCACAAGACAGTGGCCAAGCAGATATGGGAGAGGTTCGGCGAGCCACGAGTGGATCTGTTTGCGTCGGAAGAAAACAGCAAGTGTCCTCTGTTTTTCTCCATAGCAGGGACGGCGCCGCTGGGCTTGGATGCCTTGGCGCACCGTTGGCCCCGGGGCCTTCTTTACGCCTTTCCCCCGCTGTCTCTCATCCTTCCCACACTGGAAGGGGTGAGGACGCAGTGCCTGTCGGTGATCCTAGTGGCCCCAGGATGGGGCTCTTGGAGGTCAGACATTGTCCCTCTCCTGTACGATCGGCCCTGGCAGCTTCCAGTACGCAGGGACCTATTGACTCAGGCGGGGGGCGAGATATTCCACCCGCGGCCGGAAGATCTAGACCTCTGGGCCTGGCCCGTGAAAGGCTGAATCTTGGCGCGGAGGGTCTTCCCCAGAGCGTCATCAACACTATTCAGTGTGCGAGGGCGCAGTCGACCAGGGACGCCTATGATTTGAGATGGCGATTGTTTGAGGACTGGTGTTCACCAGCTCAAGTGGTGCCTTTTCAAGCGCCAGTGAGGGTCGTTCTGTCGTTCCTCCAGGACCTCTTGGATAAAGGCAGAGCCTTTAGTACTGTCAAGGTGTATCTGGCTGCTATCTCTGCCTGCCACATCGGTTTTGAGGACAAGACGGTGGGCCAGCTCCCGCTGGTACGCCAGTTCATGAAGGGAGCTAGTCGTCTCCTTCCGGTGACTAAGTCTTTGGTTCCTTCATGGGACCTTGCTTTGGTTCTGGACTCTCTGTCCCGACCACCGTTTGAGCCCTTGGAGGAGTTGAGTATGAAGCTATTGTCGCTGAAGACAGCGTTGTTAATAGCTTTGGTGACCGCTAAGAGGGTCGGTGATATCCATGCGTTGTCCACGAGTGCAGAATGCATGAGGTTTAATGGGGATGCTAGGGTGGTCATGAAGACCAATCCGGCGTTTTTACCTAAGAACCGCCTGGCTACCCCGGTACCGATGGACCTGGTGGCGTTCTGTCCGCCCCCCTTTGCCTCTGAGGAGGAGAGGAGGAGGCATAACCTCTGTCCGGTGAGGGCATTGAGGTTGTATTTGGACAAAACTAAGGCGACAAGGAAGACTACACAGCTGTTTGTCTCCTGGGATCCCAAGACTGTGGGACTGCCTATCTCGAAGATTAGGCTTTCCCAGTGGATCGTGGAGGCTATAGAGCGGGCTTACTCTGGTAGGAATATGGTGCCTCCCATAGGGTTGAAGGCGCATTCCACGAGGGGTATGGCGTCATCCTGGGCCCTCTGTAGGGGGGTCTCTGTTCAGGATGTTTGTTCCGCTGCAAGTTGGGCATCGTCTTCCACTTTTGCCACCTTCTATAGGCTGGATGTGACAGCAGCGCCGATGGCGCATGCGGTCCTGAGCGTGGCCTCCAGTTAGTGGAGTGACTTGGCTCCCTGGGGGGACATTGGTCTTCTCCAGGGTGCTGGGCTGGTGGTTCTGTCGGCTCCTCTTAGGCGCTTATGACAGACCTGGGCCTGGTTGGCTTTCCCAAGGAGGGGCAGTAGTCCTTTTGGGGGCGTACTGTGGTCCTTGCTCACAGATGGTACGGGCCCTAAGGGTCCAGACTTCGCGATGACAATAAGGGAGTTAATAAAGTCTCCCATAAGTGAGCAGCCTTGCTAAGCTGATTAATATAACTAGGGGTTACGTATGTAACCAAAGTTATATAACAGCGAGCAAGGCTGCTCACTAGGATTCCCTTCTTGTTGCTTGAGAAGAGAACAATTGTTATCGAATGGAGACTAAGGGACGTTGACGCGCTTTTATACTAGCGCACCGGTGGGCGGTTCTCAACGTCATCACGTCTCAAAGTCCCAGCCAAAATTGTCTGTGAGTTTATATAATGCTTCTGTGTTTACGCTAGGGGGCGCAAACTCCCATAAGTGAGCAGCCTTGCTCGCTGTTATATAACTTTGGTTACATACGTAACCCCTAGTTGCCTCCACACATTCCATTCAATTGAGCCCTTTTGTTGTCTCTCACAGCTGAGGACCGTTGGTCTGATCAGCTGAGGGAGAGCAGAACAAGCCAAGGAGACATTTCTTTAACAAATCATAACTCTGGACAGGAATGGACTAGGAACTTTTCTTTTGACATGCTCAGATATTTATGCTCTACAAGTTTAAATCATCTCCCAGCTCTCTCCCCAACCATCACCAAAATCATTAACACCTCCCTGGTTTCATCCCACCTGCCCTTAAACTGGCTGCTTTTTTTCTTATTAAAGTATGTTCCTAGTGTTCCTATGTAAAGCGCTTTGGGTATTTAGAAAAGCGCTATATAAATTTGAGCTATTATTATTATCAAGCGGGACGGAACCGGCCTGCGACACTTCGGTCGCGATCGTTTTGGTCGCACTACAGCAATTATATGCAGTGGCACTGGTGCTCCCAGTTATATTTCTAGATCGCACAGTTTAAAATTCAGGCGAAATTGGTTCGAGCCATAGGAGAGAGAGAGAGTGAGAGAGAGGGGGGAGAGGAGGAGCGCGTAAAGCCGCTGCGTAAAGCCGTTGTGCCGCCCTGTTCGCATTGCCGAGAGAGAGAGAGAGAGAGAGAGAGGGGAAAGAGTGGTGTTGCGGCTGTATGGTGTGAGAATTTAACTGAGCGCACACCCACACACACACACGCGCATTGTATGGACCGAGCAACTAGTGGAGGGAGTCCGAGGGACTCGGGGAAGCCACAAATGACAAATAATATGAAATAATAACAAATAAAAGGCTATATTCGGAATGCCGGGGTGTTATAGAAAAGAGTAAAACCCCGCCATTTCGAATAATGGAAGTCAATCTTCGAAAAAGCGATGCGTTCTTTTCTCGGAATGCCAGGGTCTATTATAAAATTAGGAAACACTGCCATTCCGAAACATGGAAGTGAACCTTCGGAATAGCGTTGTTTCAGAATGGAGGGGTGTACCCGTATCTACGATGGTTAAAATGGAGTTTGAAGTTACAATGGGGTTGTATATGGAGTTTGAAGTTACAATGGGGTTGTATATAATAGGAAGGGAAATTAATATAAAATATCTAAATACTGAATGGAGCATATTAAAAACTGTCCAGGTTGTTCACAAAAGCCTGAGTAGACGATAACATTACCCACAATTATTTTGAAAGTGAAATATCCTTTTATGTAAGTAAGTAAACAAAACAGCACATACCTATACGGTACAACTTTACTACAGGTTGCATCTTCGCATCAAACTGTACACGTCTCTGGTCCACCTCTGGCTGTTCCTCTGACAACGTTGAATGTCTTTTGGAGGCCATCTCTCTAGATACTGTAGACCTCTCCCTGTGGTGCTCTGTGGAAATCACCAGTAGAAACAACTTGTACTTATCATTCAATAAGTGTTTACTGAACAACTGAACAACCAGGAATAGTCTAGTGACCACCGGAGAGACGGATGACAGCCGGAATGTAGACGGCACCCGGGAGCAGTATGGGTTGGCACCCCAGCCAGTGTCTTCCGTGAGGAGGAAGCCCAACAACCCCACGGTGAGGCATTTAGGAGGGCCATTCAAGCTGCAAGCGGAGACTGCAGCACCACCGTTGCTCAGGTGGAGCCTGCAGCACCACCCTTGCCCAGGTGGAGTCTGCAGCACCACCGTTGCTCAGGTGGAGCCTGCAGTACCACCGTTGCCCAGGTGGAGTCTGCAGCAACACCGTTGCCCAGGTGGAGCCTGCAGCACCATTGTAGCTCAAGAATCTACCACTACTGAATGAAGTGTCTGGTGCTGATTGATGACCATTTATGCCAAAAATCTAGGGAGAAACTAGACTGCAGGACATGAGACTAATTC
This sequence comes from Protomyctophum bolini, assembly GCF_963924005.1. NCBI lineage: Eukaryota > Metazoa > Chordata > Actinopteri > Myctophiformes > Myctophidae > Protomyctophum > Protomyctophum bolini. The sequence goes on along the minus strand of NC_137874.1, from coordinate 593,396 downwards.
ATTAGAGGGACAGAGACAAGAGTGTATGTGTGTGTGTACGTCAATTTAACAAAGGTGCAGTCGATCAGAAATCAGCAGAGAGAGACCGACGTTTGCGCTATTGTATGCCGAATTGAAGTGGACTCTGCCCCAGACTTTTTTTTATCCCTGGAAATAAAAACGGCTACCCTCGATCAGACCCACTAGAGAAAGACCAGGTGGAGGGACTAGGCTCTGTGGGTTGACTCCAGTCCGGGCCCCTCCTACGTCTCACCAGGTCCACTCCTGCTCTCACCACGAGTACAGCCAGGACCTGTGCGTTGGACCAGACTCCCAGCACCAGACACTTAATTCAGGAGTAGTGGATTCTGAGAATAATACTAATACAAATATATACATTTTTACCTGAGAGTAGTAATGTTAAAGTTGACTCACCAGTCTCCTCTTCCTGTTCTTCTTTAATCTGTGGAGGTTGTGGTTCCTCCTGGACCAGACTGGATCTCCTCTCCTGTTGTTCCTCTTTAATCTGTGGAGGTTGTGGTTCCTCCTGGATGAGACTGGATCTCCTCTCCTGATGTTGTGGAGGTTGTGGTTCCTCCAGGACCAGACTGGATCTCCTCTCCTCATATTCATATGAAACATCTTTAAACACAGACGAGGAGAGAGAAGGTAGCATCAGCAGAGCAACTCAAAGTGCTTTTGTCAACTCAAAGATGACCTTTATTCTCCTATAGTTTTGTCAGGATAACCCTCGTTTCAAAATTAAGTGTCTTGAGTCTCTTCACAACGTTTCGCAGAGAAAGGCGTGAATAGAGCCCGACATCAGGTCTCACCGATGTATCTGTCATTTTAGGTGCCGATGCCCGATATCAGGCATTATTTCACTGATGTGGCCGAAGTCTTTTTTTATCATCATTAATGTAACCTACACTCGTCTTTCAGAATGTAAAATGACGCACCCTTATGAAACACGCTCTTTTGGTTTGATATTAATTAATTTCTAACAGCTGCAGAGAATGGAATTAAAAGGCACTGCGCGCGTCGTGCTTCCGACTCTGGAGCCTAGGCTGCAGCAGCAAACTCTGCCCTGCGAGTCACTGTCATAAATGGAAGTCCAGCTGTCCTTCCGGACCCCTCGCCCTAAGAAAATGTCGTCCGTGTACAGCCCTTGAAAATATATGAGAGATGTTTGAAAAGATGAAATATTTGAATAAACAAGCGTTTTCTGCCAGAACATTTACATGGATAACTAGAGGACAATATCTCACTCCACGTCTTTGGACATATTTATTGGGCGAGTACGGAGCGCGGAACACATTTATTGAAATTTCATTGAAATGTATTGAAAAGATTTCCAGCACAGGAGGAAATCCTCTACGCCAGACTCATAAACAGACATCTATATATACAAGAGAGAAGTTGTACCCAAAGTCAACAGCTACGTCATGCCGAGACGCTACTTCCACACACTACCACTCGCTTACAATACGTGGACCTGGCAACACTACATAACCTCTTCCCATTGGCTGAAACCCCACCACGTGACCCACGCCAGAAATTACACACTACACACACACCTTTCCATTGGCTGAAACCCCACCACGTGACCCACGCCGGAAATTACACAATTGCAATTCAAAGGGCTTTATTGGCATGAGACACACACACACAGCTGCTTAAATGCAATTGTCAACACGTACAGCGTCACGTCACCGTCTGCGCATACAGTGCACGTATCATACGTCACTAGGTGGAGCCATGGCACAATGGAAATGCAACAGCCCTATTTAGCTCACATCAGAATAATAATCCATGTAATAATATTAATGACAAATCAAAACGATACTAACAATAAGCTTCTTTGTAAACGCACTCATTTACAAACGAGCTCACATCACAACAATAATCCATGTAATAAGAACAATAATAATCACAATAACGATACTAATAATACTACTACTAATAATAATCATAATCATAACAATAAGCTTCTTTGTAAACTCACTCATTTACAAACAAGCTCACATCAGGATGAGCGGGGCCCGCGAAATTATAGTGATATACATGTTAAAAAGTACATACAAACATACATAGTCTGCATTATATGATCCTATAGTTTACTGAGACACTACAACGTCTCTCTGCATTCTATGATCCTATAGTTTACTGAGACACTGCACTGTCTCTACATTCCATGATCCTACAGTTTACTGAGACACTGCAATGTCTCTCTGCATTCTATGATCCTATAGTTTACTGAGACATTACACTGTCTTTCTGCATTCTATGATCCTATAGTTTACTGAGACACTGCACTGTCTCTACATTCTATGATCCTATAGTTTACTGAGACACTGCACTGTCTCTACATTCTATGATCCTATAGTTTACCGAGACATTACACTGTCTCTCTGCATTCTATGATCCTATAGTTTACTGAGACACTGCACTGTCTCTACATTCTATGATCCTATAGTTTACTGAGACATTACACTGTCTCTCTGCATTCTATGATCCTATAGTCTACTGAGACACTACACTGTTTCTGCATTTCTATTTTTACATTATTTTTTCTATTTATTTTACACCAGATTATGTCTTTTCTATGACAGTACTAAATTGATTGATTTAAATCGTTTTTATATTTAAAGACATGTCGGCCGACATGTCCACTGAACAGCCTTCCACTACTGCTGCGGATGCTATTGAGGCTGCCATTTATGCTGCCGTTTCCATGGAAACGGGTAAGATAATGCATAAAATAATTGTGTTTATAGTTTGTAGTCATCACAGGTTACAGTAAAAACAAAAAATGGGTGAAATTAGCTTCATAGTTCATACATTTACTTATTTTATGGTTTTGTGTATTCCTGTCATAGATGGTGAGTCTGCAACTCCGGGGTGGTCTAGTGTCAGGTGACAGCCGACCGAGATCCCCCTTTACTGCACAGCCTGGGCCTGGGAGGAGGTGGGTGTACACAGTCAAATTACTCCCTTTGAATACTGTAAAGCTCAGGTTTTCATACAGTTTGCACTACATATAACTGTTTGCTACTAGACATGATTGCACAACTGTATATACAATGTAAAAATCAATTTGATTGATTGATCTGATGTGTGGTGGAAATAAAAAGGGACTGGCATTCACAGTTCACATCATATTTATGCCTGCTGTCTATTCTGCACACTATTCCCAGATATTTGGTTGGACGAAGCGTTATAAAACTGCTTATAACTCCAAAATGGAAGATTTTGGATGCATGTTCCACCTGGGCTGGACCCTGCAGGAAAGCAATCTCCAGCCAAGACAATGTAAGTTGACTATAACAGAGCCCCAGAACACAGAGCTCATGAGAAGGATGGAGAAACACTGGCAGGAGGCCACCAAAATACAACGCCCCAGAGACCCAGAGTGTGCCACCACTGGCAGCAAAGATGTCATGAAAGGCAAGTCTCCACCAAAAAAAACCCTGAACCTAATCGGGGTGTCAAGAGACCAAAGTTTCTCCCCCACAGTTCCCTGCAGTGGCCAGTGAAGTCAAACTGTGCATCTGTACCTGAAAGGGACAAGTCAAAGGCCAGAAAGCCCACCTAATTTTAATGTCCTGTCAGTAGCAACTCAACCTGCACCCTTACCTCTCCCAGAGAAAGTTCATCCTTGAAAATGTAATGATTAGTCGCCAGAATCAAGATCCTTGGTGGTCTAAAACTTGAGTTATTGGTAAAATAACAGCAGATCGGTGGTCATTTTGAAAAACAATGGCTGCCATGGTCACAGGACAAATCTAAATAGTACCACTGTATTCCTCATCTTTTAAAATGTATGATTAGTCGCCAAAATCAAGATCGTAGGTGGTCTAAAACTTGAGTTATTGTAAAATAACAGCAGGTGACGGCCATTTTGAAAAACAATGGCTGCTATGGTCACAGGACAAATCTAAATAGTACCAATGTACCCCACATCCTTGAAAATGTATGATTAGTCACCAGAATCAAGATCCTAGGTGGTGTAGAACTTAAGTTATTGTAAAATAACAAAAATGGCTGCCATGGTCACAGGCAAAATCTAAATTGTACCACTGTATCACTCATCCTTGAAAATGTGGTCTTAGTCACCAGAATCAAGATCCTAGGTGGTGTAGAACTTGAGTTATTGTAAAATAACATCAGGTGGCGGCTCTTGTGAGCTTTGTAGATCGCACAACCGGTCTCGACCTGCCGGAGTCTAAACCTGGCAACCCAGTGCTGTCAACTCAGTGCTGTCACTTGGACGCTGTTTGTCGCTCATCTCGACGCGCTTGCTACTACGTTTTTTAACAGTTTCCACTCATCTATTTTATACCAAACTTCTGGATTTTAGCCTGGTGACCTACATCTTTGTACTAACCCTGCAATCCCAGCGAACGGCACTGCTGATCAATTTTACGCAAGGATCAGACTGTGTTGTTGCTGCCTGCTAGCTGGCGGAGGTTTGTTTGTAGCCTTGGTGCCAGCTAGTTTGGTGGCTTGTTTAGCTGGCTCGTTTTTTGAGCCTAGATGCTATCATCTCAACAGTCTGTTGGTGGTTATAGTGGACAGTCAGTACTCACCACTTCCATCAAAATGCCTGTCATGACAGAGGAATTATCCGCCATCAAAAGTGAGCTCCGATCCATATCGAGCCTGGTTAAAGACCTAATCCAGCGGCAATCATTCCTCCAGGGCCGCTTAAAATCCTTGGATCCCCCGGGTGCCGGCGCTGTACCCGGGATGTCTGCCACGGCTGCTACCATGCCGGGGAGCAGTGCTTCGCACGCCGGTAAGCGCAAACCGCGGCCCGTATGCGCTGACTCCTGGGCCTCCGTGATGAAAGGAAAACATCCGAGGCTGGCGTTTCCTCTTTTCGACCCGTCTGGGTCGGAGGCATGTAGCATGGCCGACATTTTCCCGTGCTCAAACTCATTCGCACCATTACAGGAGTCATTGGCAAACTCCCCCAGGAATCCTCGGCACCCGGACTCGCTGCTACCCCGGCCGTTGAAGCGCGCGGGACCGGACTCCTCCTCGGGCTCTTCACCTGGCTCCACCTCCACTCCCATCCACAGAGACAATGGTGGTCGTGTGACTCGTGTTGGAAAGCGGCCCTGACGACTCTCACCCAGTGTGCACAGGCCAGATATCTCCCAGTCCCTCTCAATCATTCACCCAGCACGAGGAGCAGTGCCCACCGCTCCCAGTCGAGCACTCTCTCCCCCCCTCTCATCAGATCCTGCCGTGTCCCCCCCGCTGTCATTGCACACTAGATCTGCTGCATCAATCTCAGCTAATAACAGCAACTGCCCCCGTACCCCTCCATTGGAATATTTAATTTTGAGTGATTCCATAGTTCGTGGACTTTCTGTGCCCCATTGTGTTACTTTTTCCTTCTCCGGTGCGAAAATAATTGATTTGATCCCTCACATTCCTGTCATTCTCAAACGTCACTCCTCCATTCACACAGTAATTATCCATATAGGCACAAATGACATCAGACGGCAGCAATCCTTCCAGATGTGGTCCGACTACGAGACCCTAGTAGGTGTTATCAATTCATTAAATAAAACCTGCATCTTCCTTGGACTAATTCCCACCCTCCTCCGTGGTCCCGAAAACTTTAGCCGCATCATGGGCGCAGACAATTGGCTGCGTAATTTCTGCCATGCCTGCGGGCTTGGCTATATCAATAACTTTGATGACTTTTGGAAATCCCCATCACTATATCGTGACCAAATGCACCCGAATCACAAAGGTATTAAAATCCTGGCAAAAAACATCACGCAGCACCTCTCTGTATGACATCAGTTAAACCCTGCACCTAGTCACATAGCCCACACATTTTCCATTCCTGTTATTATTTCCCATAGATTAACACCAGTCATAGATGCATCACCAGTTAACAGCAAGCCTGTAGGAGCAAGCCTCAGCAATATCACACCACTCATTTCATCCCACCAGCTGCACCCACCCCCAAACCATGGGCCCCCCAGATCTATAAACTCAAACTTATTATCCATCCCAATGGCCCCCACCACAGTTAATCTGTCACCACCAGTCCAGCTAAACCTTGCCCTATTTAACATAAGATCAATAACTAACAAGCTCTCCTCAGTTAATGATATCATTATAAAAGAAAAACTTGATATCATCTTTCTAACAGAGACATGGCTTGGCTCCGACGGAGCTATACTATTAGCAGCAGCTTGCCCCTTAGATTACAGTTTCATTCACTCTGTTCGCAAGGCTAAGAAAGGAGGTGGACTGGCAAAGAAAGGAGGTGGACTGGCAATAATTTTTTCAGACACGCTAAAATTCAAGGCTCTGACCCTTGGCAGCTATACATCCTTTGAATACCAGGCCACTATACTACTTGGTCAATCCTCTATGCCAATGATTAGCATTTATCGCCCACCAAAATGCAGTAAAACAATATTTCTAACAGAAATATCAGAACTTTTATCTATCTGCTCCACTAACTATGATAGAACTCTTATCTCTGGCGATCTTAATCTTCATCTGGATGATGTTACAGATACTGTGGCTATGGGCTTCCTAGAGTTATTGCACTCCTTTGAGTTTATCCAACATGTTGTTGGGCCTACTCATAAACATGGGCACACTCTGGACCTGGTAATTTCTAAAGGGCTGAACATCATTGTGGAAAGGACTATTGAAAGGCCTGAGCTATCAGACCACTATTTGCTGTGTTTTAATATGACTGTCACTGAACTAGAGAAAAACATCACTGAATATACTATAAAAAAGCGTTTTTTTAGCCCTTCTGCAGCCGACGAGTTCTCTCGTCATCTGGGCCCCCCCCCTGCCCGATACCCCCCCAGTGAATGATATGGTTCAAATTTTCAATCTTAAACTAGAGTCAGCTCTTGATATAGTGGCTCCTTTTAAAACAAAAAAGAAACAAAACACCAGAATAACACCTTGGATAAATGAGCATACCCGCTCACTGAAGCAAGAGTGTCGTAGAGCCGAGCGAGCCTGGAGAAAAAACAAACTCACCAGCAAACTAGAAATTCTTAAAAAATCAACAGCCGCCTATAACAAAGCCCTGCGTCTAGCAAGGCAGGCATATTTCTCTGGCATTATAAATGAGAACAAGAAAAATGCCAGAGTCCTTTTCTCTACCATTGAACGACTTATAAACCCCCCCCAGTCCTACAAGCAGTCATTCCCGGCCTCTAAAGCTAAGTGTAATGAGTTTGCATGCTTTTTTGATAACAAAATATTTAACATTAGAGCCGATATTATGAATGGTGCTGCTGCTAGCACAAACCTTCAAACAGCAGCTAATGGTCCCAGGGTAGATCTCCCCAGGGGGAGCCTATTAACGTTCTGCGAAATTGATGAAGACGAACTCCGCAAAACCATATCACAGATGACATCATCCTCCTGTTCATTGGATACAATTCCCACCACCTTTCTCAAAGAGGTCTTGGACAGTGTGATTGGAGATATACTAAAAATTGTAAACAGCTCTCTACAATCAGGTGTCTTCCCAGACTCACTGAAGACTGCTGTAGTTAGGCCCCTACTCAAGAAACACAATCTTGATCCCTCCGTTTTGGGTAACTATCGACCCATTTCAAATCTACCCTTTCTGGGCAAGGTTTTGGAAAAATGCATCTTTCATCAATTGGATGTATTTCTACAGAATAATAATGTGCACAACAAATTCCAATCTGGCTTTAGGAAAGGCCATAGCACAGAAACAGCACTTGTAAAAGTAATGAACGATCTTAGGGTGTCTGCCGACAAGAAACATGTATCTGTTCTCTTACTTCTAGATCTAACGGCTGCATTTGACACGATTGATCATTACATTTTAATACAGCGTCTGGAGCACTGGATAGGCCTGTCTGGTACGGCCCTGTCCTGGTTTTCCTCCTACCTATCAAACAGAAGTTACTTTGTCAATCTAGCCGAGTTTGACTCAGACAACCACGACATCAGCTCTGGTATTCCACAGGGCTCGATTCTTGGCCCCTTGCTTTTTTCCTTGTACATACTGCCATTGGGCGAACTCATTACCAATCACGGAGTCAATTTTCATTTCTATGCTGATGATACCCAACTTTATCTTTCTGTTGCTCCAGATGATCCCTGTGCTTTAGACCCGCTGTTGACCTGTTTGTCTAGCATTAAATGTTGGATGAGTGAGAACTTTCTCAAGCTAAATGAGGATAAGACAGAAGTTCTCATAATCGGTTCTAGTGAGCAGAAACAATCAATAATAAGCAGACTTGGTAACCTGACTGTAGAAAGTAACAGTACAGTAAAGAACCTGGGGGTTATTATTGATTCTGAATTGAATTTTAATTCTCACATTAATCATGTTACCAAGATTGCCTTTTTTCACCTTAGAAATATTGCACGAATCAGAGCCTATTTGTCCTTGGACGATGCAAAAACGCTAATCCACGCCTTCGTTTTCTCTCGGCTTGACTACTGCAATGCACTTTATTCAGGACTGCCTAAGAAAACAACTGACAGATTACAACTCGTCCAAAATGCAGCAGCCAGAGTTTTAACTAGAACTAAGATGAGAGAACATATTACTCCAGTTTTGGCATCACTGCACTGGCTTCCGGTTGTTTTTAGGATTGATTTTAAAATTCTTTTACTTGTCTATAAAGCTCTCAATGGCCTCGCACCTTCCTACCTAAATGACTGCCTGCCTAAATATGTCCCAAACCGCCCCCTAAGGTCTTCCACTGCTGGCTCCACTGACTCGCTCACCGTATAAACAAAGAAGTAAAACTCCTTAGACTTCTTTTATTTTACGGTCCTCAGACCTTCGTCAGTGCTATGGTTTTTTACAGACAAAGAACTTGCTTTTAAACAGCTTCCAAACACTACAGCTCAGGTGCTGTGCATTACTAATTGGTGACATCACCAGATTGTGGGCGTGGACATTACAGAAAAGATAAATATACAAAATCAAAGTTATATATGAAACAAAAATATTGCATACATCACATGTTGACAGACTTATATAATCACTTTTTGAATATAACTTTTTAGGTAGCACTGGAGGGAGAGATCTTCATTCAAGCCACCTGGATTGACAGACTTTAAATAAAAAATCCATCTAGATTCAGTTTGGAGGAGTTTAGTGTCTAAATCACCCCCTCTTCTATATTTCTTAACTTGATCAATAACTGTGTGAGACAGATCTGCTATGGAGTGACCGGCAGACACGAAGTTGACGTCTGACGGAGTTGACAAAATTGCATTTGTTTTCATCTTAACCCTCTGTAGTACAATGTAGCCATTTCGTTTTTTCTTCAGTTGTTAGCTAAACCTAACCCTAAACTAAAATACTATAAACATTATTTTGGAATTCTTAACAAAGATCATAATAATGTCCTGACGGAGTTGACATGTAAAAGCTGTGACCACATTGAGATCAACATTGTTTGTTTAAAATATCAAACAATTGAATGCTTGTCAGACCAGGTGCTCCACTGTTGCAACAAATATAAACAGGACTTGGAAAAGAAGTCTTCAGGCTAAATCTGTCGACAATATTTTCTGATTAATTTAAGACTTTTAAAAAACCTGACGGAGTTGACGGAGGGTCCCGAACCTCGGGACCAAGTATGTACCGAACCGAACGTGCCTGGGTACCGGGTACCCATTACAATAATTAAATTCCGGTTCTCTCCATCGGTTCCCACGGACACGCAGTCACACATATTTATTTATTTTCTTCTCTTAATAGACGTGCAGGGAACAGAGCTGATCTACAAGCCTACATCGTGTTGCATCAGCGACGAGTTGTGGGCTTGTGGCTTGCAGAGGCGGAGCTATCTCTTTGCTCTCTTAGTTGTCGAGGAGTCTAGAGACAGTGACACGCGCTGTGCATGCCTGGCACTGAAGCATTGAAGCAACATCATTATTAAAGTTTCTTAAACGTAATTTTCAAGTGAAGTTTATGGGAGGAAACTTTTAAGAGAGCGGACAGGAATCTTGCGCCTTGCCTGAGTCTTCACTGCATACGTGCGCAGCACTGAATCAACATGAGACGAAAGAGAGAGAAAGCGTTGGTGCACTCACTTCGAATGCGCGCCCGTGTGTGTAGGGTCCAGATGCCCAGTCAGTTCGAAGAGAGGTGGCGAAAAAACAACAAAAGATAGCCTACTTTGGGCAGCCCGTGTGCATGCACATTTCTGTTAGTAGCAAACCACAGCATGCAAGCCGCCTTTGTTTTCAATGTTCCCCCAATTAGCACGTCAATCAGAAAACCCGTTCTTACCTATCAGCCGGAGATGCGCTAACCCCCCCCCCCCCCCCCCCCCCCCTTCATTAGCGATGAATTTGCCCAGTCAATCGTGTGTGTGTGTGTGTGTGTGTGTGTGTGTGTTGCTCTCAGATCTCAGATATGCTTTTATTTGTTATTGGTAATAGGAGAAGTAGCCTACAACAACACTATTGCCCTGGGTAAATACAGAATAGATATTATATTTAAAATAATCACTATATTATCCACAAATAATCCTCAATAATATACTATTCATTATACATGTCTTAAATTCGGATTCGCAAAAATCCAAACGATACCCATCCGTGGGACACACATTTGATACGAGATATTTATTGGAAAATATAAATTAAAATTAACTGTGCATATTGTTTGCTATGTTGTTGACAATCTACTTTCATTTAGTATGTATATTTATGGGATTGTGACAGTATTAGACACATTTTTGGCTGTTTGAAATTGTGACCACTTGCTGGGGACAGGCTAAATACAGGCATTTTTGGGTACAGAGCCTGCTGTTAACTAATTCGGATGGAATATGAAAAGAATTATAATGAAATTAATGTCATAAGAATACACAACTGTATTACATATAACTTTGCAAGTGCTTTTATTTTTATGAATTAATTTATTTTTAACATAAATAAGGCTCTTATGTGTGGGACATACATAATTTATATTTTCCACTTTTGTCCCTCATCTCAAGAATGAGTGCTTTAGATATGTCTTCAGATTCTAAGAAACCCCTTGGCATTACATACATGGCTCGAATCTGGCCTTGGCGCCAAGAGTGTTTTAATAGCTAAACATGATTATGGGTTCAAACTTGTTGTGCTATACTTTTGTAGTGGCACAAATGGAAACAACATGTGTGTCTGTCTGTCTTTTAGGCGACCATGAGTTACCAAACTATATTTGTATCGTTACAGTTGCTGAATGACCCTTTAGTATCGTTACAGTTGCTGAATGACCCTTTAGTCCTGTTAGAATAATACTAACACAATATGAATTTGTTTTACCCGAGAGTATTGCACCACATATTCCTACGTAATACTAACACAATATGAATTTGTTTTACCCGAGAGTATTGCACCACATATTCCTACGTAGTAATGTCAAAGTTGACTCACCAGTCTCCTCTTCCTGTTCATATTTAATCTGTGGAGGGTGTGGTTCCTCCTGGACCAGACTGGATCTCCTCTCCTCATATTCAGATGAAACCTCTTTACACACAGACAGAACGGGGAGAGAGAAGGTAGCATCAGCTGAGCAACTCAAAGTGCTTTTGTCAACTCAAAGATTATTCTCCTATTCGTTTTCTCAGGATAACCATCGTTGAGTGTCTCGAGTCTCTTCACAATTATTTGCAGAGCAAGGTGTTAAGTAGAGCCCGACATTGGTCTCAACGATGTATCCGTCATTTTCGGTGATGCCCGACATTATTTCACCGATGTGGCCGAAGTTTTTATCATCATTAACCCATTCTGACCTGAGATCATATTCTAAAAATGTCTCCTACATCCTGACAGTTTTCTGAAAAAGCTATGTTTCTATGTCAGTCGTTCGATTAAAAAAAAATAGCAGACCTACAAGCTCGTAGCGCGCCAGCTTGTAGACCTGCTATTTTTCAATAGCTAAAGCATGACATGATGCTAACACCAAAAGGGGTTCCTGCCCAAAATGGGTTAATTTAATCTACCCTTCCCCACCCAACCACCCCTTTCCCCCTCACTGTATATTTCCCTTTTACTTCCTTTATGATGAATTCCTGTTCTGTTCTTTGGAAAAATAGAAGTGTATATTTGTACGTCTCCAAATGTTTTGATGAATTGAACAAGGTGGACCCTCTTGTAAACAAGTGTAATGCTTTTATTGGGTCGTCCACTCACAGTTAACAGTTTTTGTATTGAGTTGTGCTTGAAATGTACTGTAATTCTGTAAACCGTTAATAAATTCTTCAATCAAAAATAATGCAATACGCCCTTATGAAACGCACTCTTTCAGTTTGATAATTAGCAATTTCTTACAGCTGCGGAGAATGGATTTAAAAGGCACTGCGCGCGCCGTGCCTGTGACTGACCATTTATGCCAAATATCTTCATAGCTAAACATGATTATGGGTTCAAACTTGTTGTGCTATACTTATGTAGCGGCACAAGCAGAAACAACATGCTGTGTGTCTGTCTGTCTTTTAGGGGACCATGAGTTACCCAACTATATGTTTATCGTTACAGTTGTTGAATGACCCTTTAGTCTTGTTAGAATGATACTAATAAAATATGAATTTGTTTTACCTGAGAGAGTATTGCACAACATCTTCCTATGTAGTAATGTCAAAGTTGACTTAGCCTGGAACTCACCTATGCTATCTATGGCATAGGCAGCTCCCGGCAGGATCCGCCGTGAGAAACTGTGTGCAGCTGCTGGACATGAGACTAATTCATTAGAGCGACAGAAAGAGAGGAGTGTGTGTGTGTGTGTGTGTGTACGGGTGTGCGTGTGTGCGTGAATTTAACAAAGGTGCAGACGATCAGAAATCAGCAGAGAGTGGTCGACGTTTGCGCTACTCTATGCCGAACTGAAGTGGACTCTGCCCCAGACTTTTTTTTTCTCCATGGAAATAAAAACGTCTGGGTTTCCGAGGCTAAAGTTGACTCACCAGTCTCCTCTTTCTGTCCATCTTTAATCTGTGGAGGTTGTGGTTCCTCTTGGACCAGACTGGATCTCCTATCCTGTAGTTCCTCTTTAATCTGTGGAGGGTGTGGTTCCTCCTGGACCAGACTGGGTCTCCTCTCCTGATGTTGTGGAGGTTGTGGTTCCTCCAGGACCAGACTGGATCTCCTCTCCTCATATTCAGATGATGAAACCTCTTTACACACAGACAGGAGGAGAGAGAAGGTAGCATCAGCAGAGCAACTCAAAGTGCTTTTGTCAACTGTCTGAAAGATGACATTTATTCTCCTATTCGTTTTGTCAGGATAACCATCGTTTAAAAAATGTCTCGAGTCTCTTCACAACGCCTCACAGAGCAAGGTGTTGTGAGTAGAGCCAGACTCGGTCTCACCGATGGTACTCACCGTGAGTTAGCTGGGGTGTATTTTTATTTTAGCACAACTAATCTCAGATTTGGGCAGTAAGTCTTACACTGGCAGCCTAGAGCCATGTGCCGTCATCTCCACTTCCTGCTTTTTCAAATGAATGTCATTTATTCTCCAAACGACTTGAAAAGTACTTCCAGTCTTACCTTGGCATGCATGTACAAAAACTGACATGTGGTGAGGACTTTATATTTGAAATCTGAATGTTTATGTACACGTTTTCCATGTAAATGTAGCGATTGTGTAAAACTGGCTTCAGTTGCGTCATGACATCGATTGATTGATTGAAATATTTATTAACAGTTTGTAGAATTACAGTACATTTCAAGCACAAACTCAATACAAAGACTGTTAACTGTGAGTGGACGACCCAATTAAGCATCACACTTGTTTACAACATGGTCCACATTGTTCAATTCATCAAAACATTTAGAAACCTACAAATAGACACTTCTATGTAGTTAAAAAACAGAACAGGAATTCATCATATAGGAAGCAAAAAGGGAAAAGATACATATACAGTGAGGGGAAAAGGGGGGGCGGTGAGGGGGATTCAGATTTTACAGAGGCCAGTTTCGAATTGCAGCCATCCGTAGGTGCCCTTTGAGAGCGGTTTTGAAGGAGTCAGGGGATTCACATGTCTTAATGACTGTTGGTAGGGCGTTCCACATTTTGGTGGCATAGGAGCGAAAATAATTTTGTCCCTTGTTTGTGCCGAATCTGGGTTGTACATGGTTTGTTGCACTCCCTCTGGTGTTGTGGGTGTGGACTTTGTTTACATTAAGGAAGTATTTAGACAGGTACATGGGTATCTTGGTGGTGTATCGAATCTTGTGGACCAGACCCATTGCAAGATGCTGTACACTGTCGTCGACCCTAAGCCATCCCAGCCTGTCAAAGTGGGCAGGGGGGTGAGGCCAAGAAGGAGCCTGACCAGTTTGTTTTGGGAGGTCTGGAGCCTTGTTTTAAGGGCCTTTGAGGTGCTGTGGTACCAAGAAGTAGGGGTGTTCGATATGGCGATAATTATCGTCGGGACGATACAACATCTCCACGATATGGCTTTTTAGAGTTATCGTTTCCATCACGATAAATGTTCTGCATCAGACAGTGAATGCACACTATATATGCAGTTCTATGCCGTCATTTTTACTTCTGCAGTACGATGGTTTCGTTCACAAAAAATAAAAGATCTACAAGCTAACCACACGTTGCTACGGCACGCCAATGGACGGCGTGGTTTGCTTATAACTCTGTTGAGTTCTCAGCACTCCCTAAGTCCCTGCCCCCTTTCTTCTAGGCAGAGGGGGAAACAGCATTGCGCTCACATGAGCTGTGCCTCATGTAGTAAACAGCTCATGTCGAGGAAGGGCGACGTGTTATGTTCCCAAAAAGAACTCCACGTCTGTCACACAGACAGAGCCTGTGTGTTAAGACCAACGTGATTCGTCTTCATGGATATAAACTCACAAAACAACACCACGCAACAGCATAGACTGCAGGACTCCTCCACCATTTACCAAGCTATCGTCTGCTACGTTAGTTGACAGAGTAAATTGTCCGTGGCCACGGCTAATATCGCTAGCCAAACGCCAGTAGCCAAGCACCAGAGCGCGCTCACTGTACACGCGTCTCGTGTACAGTGTGGGTGTACAAAATGCTTTTTACACTTGACTTTTCTCCAGAGTCCTCAGTCCTGCACCCCCACAATGCCATATGCCAGTTTAGCCTTAACATCTACATGTTATTCAATATATTACTTTAGCACAAAATAATCTTTTCTAAACCAAGCCCTCATTCAAAAGTTATGTAAGTAAGTAAAATTAACTGTTATTTATAAAGCACCTTAAGAAACAAAGTTAGAAGGTGCTGAACAATTTGCACAGTATAAACAATAGAAGAAAATTTAAAACAAGGAACATATCAATCACAGTTGTGACAATATCGGAACAAAAACAGACGAGGCAGAACAGAAACATAGGGCTATACAAATGAATGTAGGCTGTCTGTCATTGTATTTTCTGTGAATTAACTCAGTTTAATCCAGTGATCCTCAGCCATTTTAATTTCAAGGACCCCCAAATTAAATGTATATGAATTAGCCCAGGGTGACAGGGTCCCAGGCCTTTTCATTATGATTTTCATCTCTGCACTGGGACCCCATGTTACAGACATGTTTACAATATTTTACAACAGTAGCTACTTATATTTTGTTATTTGAAGCTGTGATCATTTATTTAAGAAGCACTGTTCTGAACCAATGTTCGCCTTTAAATTAAAAAAAAATGTAATCATCCTTAATCTTTTAAGGTAAAATAATGATGACCGGGGACTTAAAATCATTGTTTTAATTGATGGCCTTCATGCCCTGGCACTTGGCCTTGTGCCCTCAAAAAGTTGACTACACTAAAGGCCAAATGGGACTCATAACAATTTTTTGGGAATAATTTGAATGACCACCTGTGCATCCCGGGACATTAAAAACCTATTTACATCACTGATAAAGCGTGACACAAAAGCACCAAAAGTAGAAGATCCACAAGCTTGAGATGTGTGAGTGAAGTGACATGATTTGAGCTTGTAGATCTGCTACTTTAGCCTTTTTTTAATTTGAATCTTTAACAGTTTTGGACATATGGGATTTCCACCCGACAGAGACGATAAGCAGAGCTTGCGGATCTGCTATTTCTGTTGCTTTTGTGTGATGCTATAGTATGGTAGAGCATACATTTGCAAGACATAAAATATAAAATAATGACGACAAGCGGTTTCTGCTGACAGCTACATTATAATAGTGTGGTGTGTGTGCTTGTGAAAATACCGATGGAGTTTCTCATGGTATTTAAATGTATTAATACCGTCTAAATGGTATTTCTTACATTTTTGTTACCTTGTACTGTTAAGTAACTTGAAAAATAACCATAAAGAAACTTGCGCGAAAATATCGTGATAAGCTTGAAAAAATATGATAAAACTTTTGTCCATATCGCCCACCCCTACCAAGAGGTGGATGCATAGTCAAAGAAACCTTGTACGAGGGCTCCTGTTAAGGTCTTCAAGGTGTTTTTGTTGACCAGTGAGGAGATCCTGTAAAGGAATCTTGTTTTTTGATTACGTTGGTGGCCATTTTATCACCGGAAAGATTGGAGCCAGCCAAGTGTTGGAGCCAGTTTTGTTTTATTTATTTGTTCACCTCTTTCACTTTCATTTTCATATACCGGTATATCAAATATTGGAAAAGATAAAGTAATAATTTGGATTAATAGAAGCCCCCACCTCTAATTAGAAACTTAGTATGTCATGTCAATTTAGTGAGCCCCTTTGCACTTCCTTTATAATGTATCCCCTTCAAAGTAAAATCTCCTCTGAAGTGATGTAACTTGTATTTTATTTTGAAAGGCTCAGTGGGAGAGGAAGTGGGCTAGCCTGTTTAAGGCATAGAGTTATTATACAATAGAGAAGACACCCAGAGGAAATCCTGAAGCGCAATGACATAGTGGCCGAAGAAGGTATTGCAGTTTGGTAAGGTTTGGTCCTCAAACACATGAACGCGCACTAGGCTCCGTCCACTCCGCCGGTCGTCGCGCTCTCATGTGTTTGAGGACAATCCATCCAGAATGCACTGTTCCTAAACCGGAAGGAGGAGTGGATTCGCCTCATGCGCTTCTGAGCAACTCAATGCAAGTGGACGGGAGGAGAACTTGGGTGTCTTCTCTATTGTATATATACTCTAAGGTTTAAGGTCTCTTGACATGCCTTTTGAGAACAATGGAAAATGTTTGGTGAGGCTGGGAAGGCATACAGTTTTTTACCTTATTTCATACCTTACTAGCAAACTGATCTATTTCTTATTTATTTTGCAGCTATTAATTTGACATTTTTAGTTTGATTATTCAAGTAGACTTTTGTGGAAAATAATAAATAGCTTAATGCTACTTAAGCTAAGCTGGTGTTGTTCAGATTTTACTAACCTGCAGTGTGTAGATCGATGTCCAGCAGTTTGTTTTGTGTCTCCAGCAGAGTTTGTAGTGTCTCCATCTCTCTCTGGAAGAGGTTGACCATGAACTCTCCCACCGCGCTGAGGCGCTCCAACACAAACACTCTGACGTTAAGCTCCACACTACAAACATCAGCAGCGCCACGCTGCTGTTTGTCCACAACAAACAATATGTCCTCTCCCACCGACGCTAGCTGTTCATTTATCTTCAGCCGTACAGACTCCATTTGACGCTTTTCACCTCCTTTAGGAGACATTTCCACCAAGCTTTCTGTTCCTACTGTAATATAGAATGTGTAATAAAGGCACAAACATCATCAATTCACGAGAGACACAACAACATGTTTGACTTGTTGAACAGGCAACGCCATCTCCGTAATGGGAAACTACTAGACGCAGCCACAGGACGTAACGTTGTGCAAACAAACACTTCCGGGTCAAATGTTTCCACGCATGCGCACCAAAATAATCCCGGTGTGAGTACCAGATCTCTGTGGCTGCCAGATGTCTGTGGGGTCCTTCGCGCATGAGACCCACGTCATCACGTATCACGTACGCTCAAAACAGCATCACGTATCACGTACGCTCTAGCAGACAGCGTACGCTCTAAACAGAGCTAACCTGTTAGCTCTGCCTTGTCTATCTTCTATTTAGCATAATCGTTTTAGGAATTTAACATCACAATGCAACGTTTGGTACTCCGATATCATGTATTATTAGTCAGTTAAATTAACAATGATTTTACAATATAAATTGTGGTCTCAGAGATATAAATGCCATTAAATGGGGCTCCGTAGCCTGTTGCATGTCAAACTGAGGGTGCTTCTTTGAAATTAAACTGGTTGAGAATCACTGCTACAACTGTAAAAATCTTCTCTTATGGGGGTCCCTGCAATATATTTTAAAAATGGGGGTCCGCATGAATGATAAGATCAATGTGGGGGTACTTGGCATAAAAAAGTTTGGGAATCACTGGTCTTGAGAACCTATTGAATATATTTTCCCATAAATTGGTTATTGCTGGACACTGCCAGAAACTGTGGTTTTCTAAACATAATTGAGCTATAGATAGTCAGTCAGTCTGGTCAAGCTGGTCAGATAGACCTATTTGTTACAGCAGATCTGCTAGCTCACAATGTTGTGATCTTGTAGATCTGCTCATTTCATATAGGCAATGTATGTAGGGTAAAAGGTTAATAATTAGATGTCATACTGTGCAGATTGTAGATTGTACTGCTGATTGGACTGTAGGCCTATTCACATGCAAGTAACTTTAGGCAAAAGTGTCACAAAGCAACAAAAAAAAGCACTGGTGGTAGTACTATATCATACTGTATGATAATACAGATAATACAGTATGATATAGTACTGACTGTCTGACTGTCTGTCTGCCTGCCTGTCTGTCTGTCTGTCTGTCTGTCTGTCTGTCTGTCTGTCTGTCTGTCTGTCTGTCTGTCTGTCTGTCTGTCTGCCTGCCTGCCTGGGTGTCTGTCTGTCTGTCTGTCTGTCTGTCTGTCTGTCTGTCTGTTGTCTGCCTGCCTGCCTGCCTGCCTGGGTGTCTGTCTGTCTGTCTGTCTGTCTGTCTGTCTGAAAGTGCCACTACACTCTCCAGTTGGCGGGTCAGCAGTGATTGGCCAAGTGACTCCTCCAGGCTTTCAGCTATAGACGAATCTATGATACTATGAACTATGATAAGTGTAATAGCACAGTGTAATAAGTGTAGTAGTGTAATAGCATAGTGTAATAAGTGTAGTAGTGTAATAGCGTAGTGTAATAAGTGTGGTGGTGTAATAGCGTAGTGTAATAGCATAGTGTAATACGTGTAATAGTGTAGTGTAATAAGTGTAATGCGCCCGGGGCGTCACTCTGTGGATTCGTCTATAGCTGAAAGCCTGGAGGAGTCACTTGGCCAATCACTGCTGACCCGCCAACTGGAGAGTGTAGTGGCACTTTCAGACAGACAGACAGACACCCAGGCAGGCAGGCAGGCAGGCAGGCAGGCAGACAACAGACAGACAGACAGACAGACACCCAGGCAGGCAGGCAGACAGACAGACAGACAGGCAGGCAGACAGACAGACAGACAGGCAGGCAGACAGACAGACAGACAGTCAGACAGTCAGTACTATATCATACTGTATTATCTGTATTATCATACAGTATGATATAGTACTACCACCAGTGCTTTTTTTTGTTGCTTTGTGACACTTTTGCCTAAAGTTACTTGCATGTGAATAGGCCTACAGTCCAATCAGCAGTACAATCTACAATCTGCACAGTATGACATCTAATTATTAACCTTTTACCCTACATACATTGCCTATATGAAATGAGCAGATCTACAAGATCACAACATTGTGAGCTAGCAGATCTGCTGTAACAAATAGGTCTATCTGACCAGCTTGACTGACTATCTATAGCTCAATTATGTTTAGAAAGCCACCGTTTCTGGCAGTGTCCAGCAATAACCAATTTATGGGAAAATATATTCAATAGGTTCTCAAGACCAGTGATGGCAGTGATTCCCAAACTTTTTTATGCCAAGTACCCCCACATTGATCTTATCATTCATGCGGACCCCCATTTTTAAAATATATTGCAGGGACCCCCATAAGAGAAGATTTTTACAGTTGTAGCAGTGATTCTCAACCAGTTTAATTTCAAAGAAGCACCCTCAGTTTGACATGCACTAGGCTACGGAGCCCCATTTAATGGCATTTATATCTCTGAGACCACAATTTATATTGTAAAATCATTGTTAATTTAACTGACTAATAATACATGATATCGGAGTACCAAACGTTGCATTGTGATGTTAAATTCCTAAAACGATTATGCTAAATAGAAGATAGACAAGGCAGAGCTAACAGGTTAGCTCTGTTTAGAGCGTACGCTGTCTGCTAGAGCGTACGTGATACGTGATGACGTGGGTCTCATGCGCGAAGGACCCCACAGACATCTGGCAGCCACAGAGATCTGGTACTCACACCGGCACTGTTGCCTTAATGCCTTTCGCCCTCTGGTGGTGGAGGTGTGTAACTGTCACAGATAGATAGATAGATAGATAGATAGATAGATAGATAGATAGATAGATAGATAGATAGATAGATAGATAGATAGATAGATAGATAGATAGATAGATAGATAGATAGATAGATAGACGATCTACAACCTCGTGTTGCGGTGTGACACGCTTTGAGCTTGTAGATCAGCTTTTTGCACTTTTGACAATTTGAATCCATGATGCATTGATATTAAAAGGAAAAAGTACTTTGTAATTTGTCATTTTGAATACTTGAGTATGCATACTTTGTCCACCACTGATGACTGGACACCAACATCAGGGAGTCTAAATTAGTACCTATTAGTAATTACCTAGTAATTATTACTGGCGGTTCATGAGCTGGCAGTTCATGATCTATAGCTGTTTTTCAATTGAGTGCTATAGCGCCACCATTTGGCCAATGGTTGTGGGCTTTGTGTATAAGCAGGGGGACATAGCCCTCTACCACCAGTAAGACGCGCAATCGCGGGAAGCGAACGCAGCTCGTACATATTTGGGTTTTTTAAGATTTATATAAGGAGTCCCCAAAGCAGCTCCATATATGGGCACAAGTTGGACCACGCCATCACAGTCATGTCACCATGACTCAGCCATAACCATATAAGGAGTCCCCAAAGCAGCTCCATATATGGGCACAAAAGCGTGACACACACACAGACAGACAGACAGACAGACAGACAGACAGACAGACAGACAGACATGATCTGCTAGGTCTCATATAGTAAGTGCTCACTGCGTTCGCAATAATGCCACATTTCATAAAAAACAACTGCATAGTTTGGCCTGGAGTGCTGACATAAGAAAAATGAAATATGTATAATTCAAAATAGTGGGTGTGTTAGGGTCTGTCTCCCCACAGACCATGTCAGCCCTGGCCACTCCCATTTTCCTTTCCACTCACTCAGTCCCTTCACTCACCTGTCTCCAGCTGCCTCGTCAGCCCACCTGTGAACATTTTGCCCATTACCTGCTCCCTATATAACTGGACTCCTCACAAACATGGCTTGCATATTGGGTTCAGTCATTCTTTAACGAGAATGACTGAACCCAATATGCAAGCCACAAACAGGAAGGTTTCAAAATTAAAGTATTTATTGATATCCAAGGCAGATAAGGGATACAAAAAGGCAGAGGATAAGCAATCCCAAAAATGCACACACAAAAAATAGGTACGAGCAAATTACCAGGGGGATTCAAGGCAGGGTCCAGAGGAACCGAGACACAGGCAAGAGCTCCAGGGTAGACATCATAACAACAGTGTAGAATGACAATGTTCTGACAGTCTGTGTTTGTGAGGAGTCCAGTTATATAGGGAGCAGGTAATGGAAAAAGTGTTCACAGGTGGGCTGACGAGGCAGCTGGAGACAGGTGAGTGAAGGGACTGAGTGAGTGGAAAGGAAAATGGGAGTGGCCAGGGCTGACATGGTCTGTGGGGAGACAGACCCTAACAGGGTGATCTTCACTAAGGTGAAAACCAGTATACTTAATGGTAATGAACGTTTCCGGTGTGAGAGGACGCTGGCGTTTCTGTCGCCGCTTCTCAATCGGAGAGACAAAAGTCAACTTTAAGTGTATTTTCAGTGCCTTTACTAAAACCACAATCAGTACACTATACCTGGATTGTCGCTACAATACAAGGATTGCACAGTTTTGGGACTTACCTGCAGGTTGATCTTTGTTTACTTGTTTGTCATCGAGCGGCTGCTATCTGACGGCTGTCAGGTTTTCCAGCCTGGTAAACGGCAATCGCCTGTTTGCCCACTTTCTGTGACTCCTTGGTTGTAGGACACTTCTATGATTGGATCGTTTTGGATTACGGGTCTGCTGTGTTACTGGGAAAGTTGGATTCCGTGACTCTTTCCATCCAGCGGTAGCGTTAGCCACCGTTAGCCTCTGCTGTCGTCAATGATGGGTATATTCCAGTACTCCTCCGTGAAACTTCTTGATCTCGTCAGCTACTCCATTCCAAACTCCATCACGGTCATTAAAGCTCTTGGACTCTTGCGTCGCCCTCGCTATATTCATAGGGGCTCGCGACGTAAGTTTATTCACTCCAGCTCACCCATACCCTCCATAACGTCTGTGTCTCACTCTGGTGCATTACGTCATCACAACAAAGCCCATGTGCGCGCCCGCTATCTCCGCCCACTGGTCTGTGTTGACAGTTCAGCACCTCCCATCCAGCTCATGTTAGCAGCTTCATTTATGCTGTTGAACACTCAGTCTCTTAACAATAAACCTGGATTCATTCATGACATCATCAAAGAACGACACATTGACATCTGTTGTCTGTGTGAAACATGGCAGGCACCACAGGACTTCAAGGCACTCAATGCAGCCACTCCCCCAGGCTATGTATATTTACAGAAGCCTCGCTTGAAGGGGGGTGGTGGTGGGCTGGCCGTGATCCATCGAGCTGACATCCTCATTAAAGAAGTGACAGTAACCACTGCTACCTCATTTGAGTGTGTTGTGTTCACACTAGCTGGATTTTTACAACACCAGTTCGTCCTAGTGTACCGCCCACCTAAAAACACCAGCACGGCCCGGACTGCCTTTTTGTCTGAGCTGTCTGAGCTGCTCACCCCTGTCTGTGCCATGTCTCCATCCACATTCCTGCTTGGCGACCTCAATGTGCACGTGGACTCCAGCAGTTGCACGTTTGCCATTGAATTTCTGTCACTGTTGGATTGTTTCGACTTTACCCAACATGTGCGTGGCCCCACCCACGACAGAGGTCACACGTTGGACTTGGTGTGCTCCACTGGTACACCTCCCACCAATCTGCAGTGTCTGGACCTGAAGGCATCCGACCACCACACCATTGTATTTAGTGTTCCTGCCTCCCTGCCCAGGCAGCGTCCGAGGCGTACCGTCACATTCAGGAACACGAAGACAGTGAGTGCTCAGGCCCTATCAACCATGATAGCTGCCCACATGGCTAGGGTTTCCCCTGACCCCATGACTGATGACCTGGTAACCAGCTACAACACTGCACTATCCCACAGCCTGGACTCTCTTGCCCCCATCAAAACCAGGACGGTCTCATTCAATCGCCCTGCCCCATGGTTCACCACTGAGCTGCGAGTCATGAAGGCTGCTGGTCGACGCCTGGAGAGGCTCTATAAGAAAACTGGCCTCACTGTCCACCAGCTGGCTTTTAAAGACCACGTAATGGCCTACAAGGAGGCTCTCTCCCGGACCATGACCCAGTATTACTCCACCCTCATTGGGTCTCAGCAAAACCACCCCAGGAAGTTATTCTCCACCATCAACAAACTGCTCAGCCCCCTCTCCCCCACCCCCTCGCCCTCTGGTGCCACTGACCTCTGCACCAAATTCCTGGATTTTTTCCAGGATAAGGTGGATACCATCCACCTGCAGCTGCAGACAACCTCCACCTCTCTGCTGGCACCTCAGTTGCAGGACGTTGCACCCTCAGCTGCATGTCCCCCCTTTGCCTTCTTTGCTCCGGTGGAAGCTACGTTGACCACTGAACTGGTCACCAAGGCCAAGGCCTCCACCTGCTCCCTGGACCCAATGCCCACAGCATTGGTGAAGGCTTGCCTACCTGCTCTCTCCCCCATCATAACAAACATCATCAACTCCTCTCTGCAATCAGGCACTGTACCCACCAGTCTCAAAATCGCCTCTGTCACCCCAATCCTGAAGAAGCCTGGTTTGGACCCTGATGACCTTGCCAACTATCGGCCGATCTCCAACCTGCCTTTCCTCAGTAAGACCCTGGAAAGAGTAGTTGCCGCACAGCTCCATCAGCACATGTCCAATCATGAACTCTTCGAACCCCTCCAGTCAGGCTACAGAGCTCACCACAGCACAGAGACTGCCCTGATCAAGATCACCAACGATCTCCTCATGGCTGCTGACTCCGGCAACATCAGTCTCCTGATCCTTCTGGATCTCTCTGCAGCCTTTGACACTGTCTCCCATTCCATACTCCTCAACCGCCTTTCCACCCACCTTGGACTCACCGGATCCGTTCTCTCCTGGTTTCACTCTTATCTGTCCGACAGGCAGCAGTTTGTCTCCACCAACGGTTCCAGCTCCCACCATGCCCCAGTAAACCACGGCGTGCCACAAGGCTCTGTGCTTGGTCCCATCCTCTTCACCATTTACATGCTTCCGCTCGGTCAGATCATCCGCCAACATGATCTACGGTTCCACTGCTATGCTGATGATACACAGCTGTATCTCAGTACTACACCAACCGCTCTGCTCCCCCCACAGTCCATTGTCAACTGCCTCCTTGAAATAAAAACCTGGATGACCACCAACCTCCTCAAACTCAACAGCAAAAAAACAGAGCTCATGGTTATGGGTCCCAAGGCTCAGCTTGAGAAAATTGGACATTTTCTTCTCCAGGTGGATGGCTGTTCCATCTCTCCGTCCCCTGAAGTCCGCAACCTGGGTGTCATCCTGGACTCTACCCTCTCCTTTCAATCCCACATCAAATCTGTCACTAAATCTGCCTTCTTCCACCTCAAAAACATTTCCAGACTCCGCCCCTCACTCCCAGACTCTGTTGCAGAGACCCTAATCCATGCTTTCATCTCCTCCCGGCTGGATTACTGCAACGGTGTTCTGTTCGGCCTCCCCAAAAAATCCCTTGACAGATTGCAGTACGTGCAAAACTCCGCTGCCAGAGTGCTCACCCGCACAAAACGCTGGCAGCACATCACCCCCACCCTCAAACACCTCCACTGGCTCCCGGTTAAGTTCCGCATACATTACAAACTGCTCCTCCTCACCTACAAATCACTCCATGCCCTTGCCCCACAGTATTTGTCTGACCTCCTCAAGGACTACACCCCTGAGCGGAACCTGAGGTCTTCAGAAATGTAACTCCTCACCATCCGTCACGCAAAACGGCGGACTCTCGGTGATAGAGCCTTCTACGTGGCAGCCCCTGCCCTCTGGAACTCTCTCCCCTTGGAGATCCGCCAGACTCCCACATTGAACACTTTCAAGTCTGCACTGAAGAGACATTTATTCACCTTGGCTTTTGGCAACTAGTTTTGTTTTTTGTTTTTTGTCTTGTAAAGCGTCCTTGGGTTTCTTGAAAGGCGCTATATAAATCTAAGTTATTATTATTATTATTATTATTCACTGATCTAATGCATTCACATGTTTATCTGTTCAGCAGTGTGTGTGTGTGTGTGTGTGTGTGTGTGTGTGTGTGTGTGTGTGCGTGTGTGCGTGCGCGCGTGCGTGCGTGTGTGTGTGTGTGTGCGGTCACATTTAAAGTCTTCACGTACATTCTGAAAAGGAAACTCCAACTAAACTTGCAGTATAAACAAGTATGAGATTAGTAATATTGCAAACAGATAGACTACACTTGTTTTATCTATCTATAAATGCACAATTATAGAATGTAGAAAGGTTGTTATTTTGATCGTTTGCATGTTATCTACCCTAATGGTCCAGCATGGAATTGTGGGCAAAATCTTATCCAACGGCAACACACGTGCGTGCGTGGCCGTGGGCGTGTGTGCCCTGTGCACACGTGAGATAGCTTCAGTGTTTGTTGGGTCAGAGATTCACAAAGGTCAGCAAACACAGGTCAGACACAATAATTGCGTTTATTTTGTTGTGAGACTGTAGACCTGCTATTTTTTATTTATTTTTTGCTACTGTTCGGCTTTTTTTTTCTCATAAAATGTCCCTCACAGGTAGACACAGCACTCAGACCTGATAAGACCTAGAGTCCTATACGGTCGAAACGTTGCATATTCGTTGTCATAAAATAAAGTAAGTCTCGGAGCTCTATTATGTTCTTCCTCTTCTTTGATGTTGCCTTGATGGTTGACATTCAGAACCTGGCCTGAATATAGGCAATCTTGTGCACACAATCTTCTCTGTGAACAGCACTCAGACCTTCATGGCATGTGGACATTTTTTGTCAAAATGCAATTCTTCGCACCAACAAACAAAACGAGCGGACGCTAATATTACCGGAAACACACAAAGAGCCAACCCTGAATGACCAGGACAGGTCTGTGACTCTGAGAGGATTCAAATGGAACCAAATCATAACGAATCGTTTTGCAATGTTGTGTATTGGCGCCCAGACATATAGGCATTATACAGTAGGCATATAGATATATAGATAAATAGAGGTGGGGACACACTCTGGGATAGAGATGTGAAGAGACCCAGTACTCTGACTGCCTCCAACTAAAACAGCTGGAGGAACTCAAAGTGGGCATGCAGAGGGATCATTTCACAAACCAAGCCACCCTTCCCCCTCAGAGGTAGAACAGAAGTTAGTAGCCTACTATGTTAAGGTGGTTTCATCATGTCATGAAGACACATAATAATACACCTGTATTTGCATCCACAAACACAATGTCATATGGAGTATGTGCTGCACAGGTGAGAGACTTTACATTGAGAGATATGGAGTTATATTCTTAGGAGCATTGAGTGATACTCAGGGACATGAGCCAGGAGGCTTGTACATAAGAGGGTCTATTATGGCCAGGGTCATACAGGTCAGAGGGCCGGAGGAGACTAGGACAAAGCTGAGTTTGGGCGAGGTGAGTTATTGACAATGACTCAGACAGTTTGGACCCATATATCATAGCCTTATGTCCGGACTGGGTTCAGCACCAGGGCAGGAGAGTCGTTAGGAAATAAGAGTAACACCAATATAAGTCTAGTCACATGCACGTACATGCACTAAGTGGAACAGGACAAAGAGATCATCAGAATGTATATATGAGCTGAGCATCGTGGTGAGAACTCACTTGCGAGGATGTATCCCACCTTGCATGTCATATGATTCGGCTAATCTGAATAAACTATGCTATTGGAAACTAAGGGATGTGCCTGGATTCTCAATCTGTTCTACTGAAACCTGCAAGGTATATTCTCCACCATTATGGCATTATCCATATTTAATTTACTACAGCAATGCAAATAATCGTTTGTATCAATACTATGTTGTTGTGCATGCTATTTAGCAATTTTAAGAAGAACTAGAAACAAAACACTGCAAGGCAGGACCAAGCAGGAAGGCAATAAGAATAATATACACAAGAAACATGGAAGACTACATTTGAGAAAAAGACCATTGCGACAGGGTTGGTTTTTTATAGTGGGGGGCAGGTAAGGGTTCTTGAAGACTCATACACAGAGTTGGCGGTGCCCAGATTTGAACTCATGACCTTGTGTTGCAAAGGCAAGAGCTCTACCTACCAAGCTAACAAGTAAGACGCACAAATGCGGCAAGCGAACGCAGCTCGTAAATCTTTCTTTAAGTTTTCCTTTTGTTGTCTCTTTTTGTTTAAGTGTTCTACTGTGTGTGTGTGTGTGTGTGTGTGTGTGTGTGTGTGTGTGTGTGTGTGCGTGCGTGCATGTTTTTTCTGTGTGTGTGATACACCCGCCCTCTGGTGGCGGGTGTCGGTGTAACAGCGGGACAGACAGACACACAGACAGAAGACAGACAGACAGACATGATCTGCAGGGTCTCATAGTTAGTGCTGACTGCGTTCGCAACAAGCAAAATCATTCAGTGTTTTTGTAGCAAGTTGCACAGATATAACTAATGATAAGGTGTGTATAAAGAGATTCAGATGAGGAGCTCAATGAGTGCAAAACCAATTAAATTAGTCTGAAACAGGGATTAAAGGTTAAACTGAAAAATTATTATTAAACTTCAGAGAAAATAAACAGCTTTGAACATTCATAAAAAACAAAGTTGTTGACTTGAAAAGTCCCAGTTCAGTTCCTATTCAGTTCAGGGAAAGCAGTCCCTTTATCCAATTTGGAGAACCAGATTACCACATTTGTGGGTGAAGGGGGGTTCAGAGTTCCGGGTCGGCTCGCCAGGTCTGGGTACGAGATCCATCCATGCAAGGGAATCCATTCAGGACACAAAAAACCTGAACTGAAAGGCCAGGTGTCTTTGTTTCAAAATCACTGTTGTACAACATGAAATAATCTATGAATGCATGAGTAAAGAACCTCATTTGATCAGGATCAAGTTCTTTATACATGTTTCCCACTATTTTTTTTCTTCTGTTTCTAGCTTTGAATAACGGCCCTTTAAACTTGGCTCAACCAACGGCTAACATAAAAAGACACAAAGTCAAAAGTTTACAAAGATATTACACATTTATTTAAAAACGGCAATTTTCATTTCATTTTCAATACAGCGCCACCCTTTGGCCAATGATTGTGGGCTTCGCATCCTCACCGTTTGGCATGGCCCTCTACCATATCTCCAAATTTGGTCCTTTCAGGACTGCTTGATCCTTTAAATACAAAATATAAATGAGCTGACTGTTTGCAATTGGCCCGGGTTGACAAGAGTGATTATTTGGCGGCATTACATTTATTATGCAAAATTGTGTCTGTAGTTGGCGGCTATTTAAGTAGGCCTAAGGGCTACAAATATAGCCTACAGTATGAATTGGGCATAATAAGAATAAATAAATATGAGCTTATCACTTTGATTCTACAGTGGTAATTAGGGAATAAATAAAGTCATTATTTATTCCCATTTATTAATGGGGATTAATACATATTTATAAAGCCCATTAATAGAGCACCGAAGTCCTGAGATCACTGTCGGTAGAGGCTGTCAGTCCCCAGGTTCATGTATTTTGTATTTGTATTATAATCCCCATAGGGGGATTTTAGATCTCTTCATATAAGAACTGCGTTTGAAAAATAAACCGATCACCCCGGCCTTTTCACTCATATGGATATGAAGCATCGACTGAAGGTGGAAATGTACAAATATACCCAAAGAGTAACAAAATAAGCGTTAGAAACGAGTCAAATAACCCAGAGACTAAATTTCCGGGTAGGCGGGTGGCTGCATATGCCTGTCGCACAACATAAACTGAATGTTAATTAAGTATTATTTTAATTTTATTGATATTTAATGTTTCGTGGTTAGTACGAGTTGAGTCACCACCAGCTGAGCTTATGTCAACGAGGAATCTCAGGAACGCAATGTGTTGACTGCTGGGCGTGACGTATATTAGCAGCGACATTGCCTTCATATGTAGTTTCAAGGCTTTTGCGGCCACATTAGTTCAATTTTCTCCAGAAACTGGCTGTATCAAATATTAATGAACATCATTAACGACACACAGCCACCCTCCTGACAGAAAGGCCGGGGTGGTCGGTTCATTTTTCAAACATAGTTCTTATATGAAGCGATCTAAAATCCCCCTATGGGGATTATAATGCAACTAAAAAAATACATGAACCTGTGTACTGGCGCCCTCTACTGAAAGTGACGTCAGACTTCGGTGCTCTATTGTTCGTATACCACTGTAATTTAATTCCATAAAGCCCCCCCTCTCTCTCTCTCTCTCTTGGCAGATGCATGCATGCGCGTTGTGAGCTTGCAGATTGGCTGCGGTTAATTAAGATAATTTAGACTTCACTCCATGCTTGACTTTGAATCACATCATCATTATTATATATATTATATATATTAATATATACATTTAACGAGGGGGGTGGGCCCCCTCGCTAAATTTATATATTTAAATGAATATCTGTGGACATGTCTGCGTGCCTGCGTGAGTGCGTGACAGACAGACAGACAGACAGACCTCGCAATGATATCTGATTGGCAGCAGATGTAGCGAGTTGTGAGCTTGTAGAGCAGTTGTAAATTAATTGTAGTTTTTGTGATTTTTGTGTTCTCCTTGTAGGCTATCTATTGTGTTGGGGGGTCGCCCAGTGAGCCCCCAGAAGGACGATCGTGGTCATGTGGATTAGTGGATAACATTCCGAAGGCGGGGTTGGCGAAAAGGGCCTTTCTGTGTGGAGTTTGCAGGTTCTCCCCGTGCCCCCTAGGCTAGGTACCCTCACAAAAAACATGCAGTAATCCTGGTCTCTAAACTGCCTCCCCCTGGCCAGCCGGGGCACCTGATGGAGGGGAAAGGAACTGGTTGGAATAACGTGTTCCTTCCACGCACTACGTCCAACCAGGGAAACTCCCCCCTGTCAGGTGTAAAGGAGCAACTTGGACACTCAGGCATGAAGGAAGCATGAGTTCAAGTCCGTTGCTCTCCCCATGTCCCCCAGGCCGAGGTTGGCGGAGGGTGTGTGGAGCCCAGCAGGGGCGCAATAAGCTAGGGGACGGAGGGGACGAATCCCCTGCCAGCGTCACATTGGTCCCCCTCAAATGAGTTTGGGGGTCCCCCTCTGGCTGGGGGGTCCCCCCCTTTATCCCCCCTGGCTCCAAAGTTATCTTAGGAGTAATACTTGTGAAATCCTGCGTTCATAAACGCGATATATTTTGAAGGGTATATTTGATCCACCCCTGTCTAAATCCCAAAATGGTTTGGCCCACCTTCGGTTTTTTGGAAGTTGTTACACCGCCATCAGTGACCCAATGTGCTTTGTGGTGATTGCGTAATGATTCTAATTATACAGGAACAGGATTCAATAGATCACCATTTTTGGTGTCACGCACAACTTTTGGTAACGTCTAACGTGTATTGACTAGATCGATAGGAGATGAATGAATATAGGCTACTTTATCCTCTACTCTAGTACAGTGGTTCCCAAACCTTTTCGTGTCAATGTTGCGGTTTTCATTTCGATATACTTTGATTCTTGAACTTAAATACGATTTTTCGATGCAGTTACTATATCATTATACCCCAAATTGGAGTCTATGGGCTCGCATGAGTTACATGAACCACGTGAACGGTCTGTTTTCTGCCCCCTCAATGTCGTAACTCTGTCTACTCTATACTCTATGGCTCTGGCTCACAACACCACAACGTGCAAGGGTACCACCCCACAGCGACGATATTATGCATAACTGATGAATTGAGTACAATGGACCACAATGGCTTTTTGTGTTATCCTTCTACCTGTACTGTTAAACAGTAGTGGAAAGTAGTACATTTACTTAAGTACAATATTGTACAATATTTATTTTTTTACTTTCTTGAGTAATTCCAATTTCCAACACTTTTACTTCTACTGCAGAACATCTCAAAGGGAAATATTGTACTTTACTGCCACACACAATGAGCTTGTAGATCTTCTTTTTTCAAAGGATTTTTAGACATTTGAAAACTTGAAATGGGACATTCTGCATAATTAGTAGTACTTTTACTTTTGGAGTTTTGGTACTTTATGTACATTTCAATGCCGATACCTTTGTATTTTTAATCGAGTACATTTTGAATTCGGGACTTTTACTTAACCCATTCAGGACGGGAACCCATTTAGACCCGAGGTCGAATCTACAAATGTGTTCTAAATCCTGACAGTTTCTGAAAAACCTTAAGTTTCTATGTCAGTGGTGCTCAAATTGTTCATGTCAAGGAGCCCCACACTTATACAGTATGCATTTGGCCGCCGACCCCAATCTCAAAATATGTTGTTCCAGGGACCACCCAGAAGCAAAGATTTGAGTTAAAAACGTTTGCTCTGAAAGAATATATATTCAAAGATTTGCACCACATTTTCACGATAAGAAGAAATAGCAGATCTACAAGCTCGCAGCGTGGCACCAGGTGCCACAACGGCATCGACTCCGGGAGTGCTTGAGGGCTGAAGCACCCACTGACACAATAGTAAGCCAAATAGCACCCACTGACTGAAGGCTGAAGCTCCCCTCCCCCTGGTCATTTTGTCACGTATAGGGACACACCTTTACGGTGTTCACAGAACAGGTATTCAAATGCTAATACGGTCGATTTGAACCAGTGACCGCATGGTTCATTCACACTTCTGCAGCAACACTACACTGAGACGGTCAGCGCGGGTGAGGCTGCTGTCTGTGTACCGTCGGCCCGTCTGTAAAGAGCCATGAGCCGGGAGGGAGGGGAGGGGCAGCAACACCGCCGGGTAATCTCCACACTGACTTGAGACTTGACAAACAGAGCCATCTCAGCCAAAATATCCCAACACAATGTCCAGACTACTTTTACTTTAATTAAAAGGTAAGATACAGTGGCTGTAATTGGGTCAAGGATCTTGCTTTCGTGAGCAATGGTGTACGAGATTGGTAATAAATTGGTCAAATCATGACATTGTTAGAAAAAAATGTGTTTATTAGCAAACTGCAAATAAAGTACCAACAAAACTGTTTTCCCCCTGCTGCGGTGGGGGGGGTTGGGTGGCGGGGCGGGTGGGCACCCACTGTCGTTATAAGAACCTTCCGCTATGAGCTTGTAGAGCTGCTATTTTTCAATAGCTCAAGTATAACAATGCTTAAAACACCAAAAGGGGTTCCCACCCAGAATGGGTTAAGCATTGTTATACTTTAGCTATTTAAAAATTAATAGCAGAACTACAAGCTTGTAGATCTGCTATTTTTGAAAAATCGTGAAAAAGTGTTGCAAATCTTTGAATATATATTCTTTCACAGTGAACGTTTGTATCTCAAATCTTTGCTTCTGGGGGAGGGGGGTCCCTGGAACAACATATTTTCAGATGGGGTCGGCGGCCAATTACATATAATATTTGGGGTCCTTGACATGAAATAGTTTGACAACCACTGACAGAAACATAGGGTTTTTAAATAAAACCGTCATGATTTAGAAGACATTTTGTAGAATCTGGTCTCAGTCCTAAATGGGTTAACATAGTTCTACATACTTAAGTAAAGAATCAAAGTACTTTTTCCACCACTGGTTAATAAATCAATCAATCAATCAATCAATACATCCATCCATCCAGCCCAGCTCACTCCTCCTTCCCGTCCTCTTCGCCTCCTGGCCCAGTAGCAGAGGAGAAGGTGCCGGGGATCGTGACGTGCACAGAGACCTCCACGTCCACGCTGCTCTCAGGGTCAGGTGGACCGATGGCCTTCTTCTTCGTCGTCTCCTGCTCGCCCTGCTCCTCCGCCCGCCGCGTGGCCTCCCCAGCAGCAGCAGAGGACGGGGAGGCCACGGCGCCACACGTCAGGATGTTCAGGGGAGGCATCGGGGGGAGGGGCACGCTCCTGGCCAGCTCCTCGATGTAACGCGCCACCTCCAGGGTCTTGAACTGGGTCACCTGGAGGAACACAGAAACCACATTTGAGAAATGAAGATGCATATGGCCCCGTTTCGGAAGCTCCCTCGACCTGTGCCAGAGGTCATCCGCCATGTTGGCTTGTGCGGTGGACATTTTTGTCAACATTGCATTTTTTGCCACAGACTTATAAAAAGAGTGGACAATAATATTACCAGAAACATATATATAGCCCTGGATGACCATAACAGGTCTGTAACTCTGAGAGTGTTCAAATGGAACCAAATGGACTTACGGGTCGAACACTCTCAGAGTTTAGGGGGTCTTTGCAAAAGAAATACATTTGAGAACCACTAGTACAAAACTACTAGCTGGACTCCTAATATGCCATAGTGTCACAGTAAATAATTGTCATACATATTCTGAAGAAAACCTGGAGACTTGAAATTCAGTATTAAAGTGGGTGTTATGATCAAAATAAGATTAATTCATTATAATGGCGTGTAAAACAAAATCAAAAAATTGCCACGGACAAGACCAAGTCTTTGCCTGCACAGACATATTTTGTCCATGTACGGACATGTTGGCGACCACTGCTCTACGCTCTGAAAAGAGATCCCGTATAGAGGTATGTCTGCTTCGGTAGAACGGGGCTTGAGCCGTCCAAAAACAGAGGCGAACACCCTTTTTGCAGTATCGTTTGAAAAAAATTGAGGGCCCTATTTTTGCCATGCCCTTATCCCTAAACATATTTTCCTTTTTTTCTTTTTTTTTTTTTAACCAATTTTTTTTTTTTTAAAGTTGTTCAACTAGCCGATCTAAATCGACACATTGTGAGCTTGTAGATTGGCTATTTGAACTAAACAAAAAAAAAATCAAAATAGTAAAAAAGCCAAAGAAGTTTAGTATAGGGAAAAGGGGTCAGGTAGGATACTAGGGGGGATACGAGGGGGATGCCATACTGTGTGTTGTAGGCTCAATATGTCAGTTTGTCACCTACCCCTTCACATTCAGTATAGATCCCGTGATCCTTTGTGATCAGATGCAACTTGCCGGGGTCCACTAAATAGTAGAAAATAGTAATAAAGAAATCGCCATAAAGTAAAAAATTAATAAATAAAAAAGAAAGGCACTTGTGCGAATGCTCCCTCCCCCTGTCAAAAATAGCTAAAATTGCTTAAAATGAAAGAAAGCAGCAAAAGAAGGGGAACAAAATATTTTACCTTCTCCAATAGCCTAAAACATGAAACCAAAGTTGTCCTTTAAAGGAATATTCACCCAAATAAATTACTTTTTTTCTATCAATTACACAACCCAGGAAACCTTGAATTTGTGGAGATTTGTTAAGATTTTTGACGCTCTCCTAAGCCAATAATTTGACTAGCGTTATTCTATACGGGTGTTGAAAACTAGCACCCGTTCTATACACTTAAAGCAAATTGATTGATTGATTGAAATAATTATTAACAGTTTGTAGAATTACAGTACATTTCAAGCACAAACTCAATACAGAGACTGTTAACTGTGAGTGGACGACCCAATTAAGCATTACACTTGTTTACATTGTTCAATTCATCAAAAAAATGCATCCAGTGTGACTGCGATGTCAAATAAACCAACACGACATGACATAAAGGGGCCGTCGTCGTGGCTATAGCAGTGGTTCCCAAATTTTTTAGCGCGTGACCCAAAAGAGAGATAAAGACGTTTGCCCGAGACGCAAACCGGCGAAAATAGCAGATCTACAAGCTCACAATGTGTCACTTCGTGCCATGTTGTGAGCTTGTAGATCGGCTATCTTGACTACTTCTTTGTTTGTTTATTGAAGGATCCCCATTAGAGACACATGAATGAACCTCTAGTCTTCCTGGGGTCCAATCCTGGGAGGAACAATCATTGAATTTGTGTTGAATTCATTTTTAAACGTTAAAAGATAATAATTTAAAAAATATATATATATATTTTTTTAAAACAATAAATAAAGGGTGTCCGCTACCCACAAATGGGTCCCGACCTTAGAGTATATATTAATAGAGACGGCACCCGGAGGAAACCCTGAGGCGAAATGGACATAGTGGCCAGATTTGGTATTGTAGCTCGAGCCAGCGCTGGGCCGTTGACTATCATTGCGCACGTTTATGTTATTGGAAATGACACGTGAACGCTGGTTCATACGTGAACGCACGCAATGATAGT
Source organism: Protomyctophum bolini (assembly GCF_963924005.1). Classification (NCBI taxonomy): domain Eukaryota; kingdom Metazoa; phylum Chordata; class Actinopteri; order Myctophiformes; family Myctophidae; genus Protomyctophum; species Protomyctophum bolini. The sequence goes on along the minus strand of NC_137874.1, from coordinate 557,808 downwards.
CAACGGCCAGCACGTTCACGATTCGGCCAAATCTATCCCAGAATGCACTCTGTTCCTACCCGGAAGGAGGAGTGAAATCACCTCATGCGCTTTTGAGCAACTTAATGCAAGTGGATGGGAGGAGAAATCTGGTGACGTCTCTATTAATATATACTATAAGGTCCCGACTCAGTGTAGTTTGGGAACCAGTGCTCTATATCAGGGGTGGGCAACTTTGATGATGAATAGTGCCATTATATTTCCACACTCCAGAGGGCCACATTGCATATTACTGTCGTAGCAAAAATAGCGTTTTGAGCTTGTAGATCGGCTATTTTTGCTATATTTGAATTGGAATCCTGAAAAGTAACCTTTTTGTTTACCGTAATATAAAATGCATTAACTTATAGTTATGTTAACATTATGAACTAAATACAAATACATTGGACAATGAAAAAAAAAAAAAACATTTAGTCAATATGCTACTAATATAGACTAGAAGTAATTAAAGCGGGTTATATTTTGCAGGTTTGGAATTGTAACAGCTGACATCAATAATATACTGTATCAGTATTCTGATATTAACCTTGGGGCCACATTAAGTGATGGTGGGGGCCACCAGTTGCCCATGTATGCCACCGCTGCTGTGTGTGTGTGTGTGTGTGTGTGTGTGTGTGTGTTCACTGAAAATAAATAAGTTCATGAGCGCCGCGCCTTTCACAGACATCCACAAAGCAAGTTCAGTCAAGAAACTCAGTGCAGTCGTCACATGATTCACTGCATCCAATCACACACTCATTCCAGCTTCATAGCGGCTATTTAAACTGGAATTTTGAACTGCTAATCCTGCTTGATTGCTTGCTGCTGCACACTGATTCTGCTGCGCTGCTGTTTGCTTAAACATCTGTTGCTCGCCCTCCTTCACCCCAGCTACCACCTGTCGTGTTGGATCTGCTATTTAGGTATAGGGGATTCGGAGTCCCTATGGTTGGGACTGATGTGCTTGGTCAGAGTACCAGATCCAATTCATCGCCAAACCATAACAAATATATTGCTCATTTTATATTCAATAAATATTAGGGCCGGGACTTTAACGCGTTAATTGAGATGAATGAATTACAGAAAAATATCGCGTTAAAAACATTAACGCATTTTAATCGCACAATTCTTTTCAACTCGGAACGTTGTCACTGGACGAGTTTCAGACGGACCGGCGCACCACCCAGTGCACTGAGTGCAGTGTCCGTGTCCTCTTCAGACAAGAACACCACGGCCCTTTCTGAAACCAGTCCCTTGACTTGAAGTGCTCTCGGGAGGTTCCCTCGTCAGGAAGTGCCCCTCCAGCTGAATCAAGTTCCCTTGATTAGGGTGCTGGGTATAAAAAACTGTTTGGAAATACACTTGCCATCCTTGTGCAGAAACAGGAAATAGACACCATTCGTTGCCATGGTTACCATCATGCAATTGTGTTACCTGTTATTTTGTTTGTACAGTTATATTGCATTGCATCGTGTTTGTTTGTGTGACATGTGGATTTCATTAATATGGAAAAAGGAAATACAGCGTGACTGTCAAAAATTGTGTCATATACATCCATGGTGTTTATAAATCATTGTGTTAAAAGTTGTTTTGTTTGTGTGGTTTCATTTATAGTTTTTCACCGTTAGTCGACTGAAATCAGACTAACACCACTCTAAAACATTCTGGGTGACTAAAACTAAAATGAAAACCATTCTAAAGACTACGACTAACGGCGGGGCTCCACCGGGCACGTTGCGTCTCCGTCGCGTGCCTCAAAAAACGAACCGGAGCAATTTTCACGCAACGCAACGCGGGCAGTGGAGCCACCCTTCATTGATTAAAAAGGGAACATTCACTGACGGTGACGGAGACGCGACGCTGACGCGCCCGGTGGAGCCCCGGTGTAAGATACTAAAATATAAATGTGCCGTCAACACTGGCATGCTATTGCAGCCATTCTTAGAACACCTTGCTCAAATGTCACACTGAATGAACCCACTTAGCATTTAGTCTGCATGCAGCGTTTGTATCTTGTACGTGTACGTCCTCCACTTTCCATCTGATTTACTTTAAAAACAGTTTGGAGAATTAAAGTACAACTATACCATATACCATAAACCATTTCACAGTACTTCAACGACACGGGGAGAACATGCAAACTCCACACAGAAAGGCCCTTTCGCCAACCCCGCCTCGGGTATGGGCACTGATGACGCGGAGGAGAGGACACGCCGCCAGCGCCCACAGCTCTAGCTCTACGAGCTTGTGGGTCTGCTATTTTTCAAAAATCGCGAAAATGTGGCACAAATCATATTCTTTCAAAGTGAACGTTTCTAACTCAAACCTTTGCTGCTGGGGAGGGTCCCTGGAACAACATATTTTCAGATGGGGGTCTGCGGCCAATTACATATATTGTTGGGGGACCTCGACATGAAAATGTTTGAGAACGACTGACATCGGTTTTTCAGAAAACTGTCAGAATTTAGAAGGCATTGAGACCATTTAGACTTTAAATACTTTTAATTCGACCTAGCTTTTAATCAAAACTTAGTTTAAATTCCAACCTTTTATTTTGAGCACCTCTTATCTTAGTATCTTATTATATCCACATGTACCCACTTGATATTGATTTTATTTGATTGTATTACTGTTGCTATATGTTGTTCTTGACTTGTACAGCCCTTTGGTCGATGACAGTCATTTTTAAATATGCTTTATAAATAAAGTTTGATTTGATTTGATTTGATTTTTAGAATCGTCCTGAGGTCTAAATGGGATATATACCTTGGCGAGCTCCAGCGTCTTGGCCGAGGTGAGGATGGGGATCCTCTTGGCCACCTCGAAGGCCTTCTGCAGCTTCTCCACGCCCTCCGTGCGGAAGAAGTCGTTGACGGCGCGCTCCGTCTCCTTGAGGTGGCCGCCCAACCTGCAGAGGCGCGCCGCGTTGAGTGCCATGGTGACGGTGAACGTCACCAGGCACACCGTCACGTAGTAGAGGCCCAGGCCGCCGCCGTCCGTGTAGGCCACGCGCACCTCCACCGCGTAGTAGCTGTGTGTGTGTGTGGGATCAAAGTCAGAAAAATCCTGAAAATGTGGTGCAAATCTTTGAATATATATTCTTTCAGAGCGAACGTTTTTAACTCAAATATTTTCTTCTGGGAGGCGCACAACATATTTTCAGATGGGGGTCGGCGTCAGAAAACTGTCATGATTTAGAAGACATTTGTCGAATCTGGTGTCAGTCCTAAATGGGTCAAAATAAAGCCCATCACACACAAAAGAAAACATGGGTGCTTCTCCAAAGGTTAGTGAAAAACACAATGAGTTAAGGTTCACATGGTTTTAACATTAACACCTATATTGTACGTATAGGACTTGTGAAAAAGCAGGCCCCATCTCAGTTCCGTGGCTAAAGTGTGATGTTATGCCTCTTGGAACTATGACTGGTGGCCTTCTGTTGGCATTGCGTCTTTATTGTCAATGTACTCATATGTAATGTGTGATCTGTTTGTTTGTATATGTTATCTGTATCCTGAGGATTTCTGTGCACAAAACAAATTTCCGAAAGGACAAATAAAGTATCTATCTATCTAACACATGAACATTAACTCATTAACATTAATCCAAATGACACAGATTCTAGATACCAGATTCCGCCTTAGTCTGAAAGCTCACCTCTTCAGACTCCATCTTTGCCCGTAGCACTTGCGTGCTTATATTCCAATGCCGGAGCGGTTGCGCAAAGACCCGCCCGGCAGCACTGTTTAATGCCATTTATTTGTGCGTGTTATAAGTAGTTTGTGTTGAATTACTCATGCCAAAGTCATTTTCAATCATTTTATTATTATTATTTTCACAATTATATTACACTGCGTGAAAAGAGGAGTTAATGGGCAATTATGGGCACTGTATGGCTTCTCCCTAACCCTTTTTCGGAACGGACAGGACATGACCTATGGACACTATAAAAAATATTAAAAAAAAGAAAAGAAAAAAAGAAAATGAAAAATGATGGAAACTGTGTAATGTATGAATGTATGTCCTCCTTCCGGAAATAAACTGAACTGAACTGAACTGTATTTTGCCCGTAAACCTCAAGTTTATCGGGCATATGTACAGTTAATATACGGTAATATACAGGTGTGAGTTTCCTGTAATATACACATCCGTATTTTTTTTTAACTGATTATCTTCTTATTAAATACACTAGCTCGTCACACGAAACTCTATACCGTGCATACATCTGTCGCACAAATTATCAAAACATAAGAAAGTATCCAGAATATCTGTATCAGATTGTGAAAATATCATAATAATAATCACATAATAATAATACAATTATTGAAAGAAAAAACTAGTGTATTGTCTGCTGGCGTGCTGCTTGCTTATTTTATGGATATACATATTGTTGACTTTTACAACGTTGTCATGAGTACTTCAACAAAAAATACCAATAATAATAATAAGCACAAATAAATTGCATTAAACAGACTAGTGCTGCCGGACGGGTCTTTGCGCAACCGCTCCCGGATTTAGATATAGGCTTATAGGCAGCACTTGTACTAGCCGCGGCGACTTTACAGGTATATGCAAAGGCTAAACTTATAATTTAGCATTTTATTAGATGTATAACTTGTTATGTAGACGTAGCACAGAGCATGCACTCTATAATGTATACTCATAGCTTCACGGCACAGATAGTCTACTGTTAGACATACAGTATATTAGGTTCTTATGTTGTTCAAGGTTCATGATGACTATTACTATGTATTTGATACAGTATTACATTGTATTGTTTACTTGCTTACTGTACTGCAAATCGCTCTGGATTATACATATCTGCTATATGCCTACATTGTAAATTATTAGGGACAGAAAGCAGCACCTGTAGTTGGAGCCGTGCTGCTCTCCAGCGGCAGAGGAGGAGGAAGGCCAGCGCAGCGAGGCCACACAGGTGTAACGTCCTCGGTCCTCGAAGGACACGGCGGTGATGTTGAGGACACCCTGATCCTGGATCTGCCACCTCCTCCCATCTGGAACGGGAAGATGAAAACAGGACAGATGATAAGGACTCATTCACGGCAGGACAATATTGTTTGTGTAAAAAAAGAAGAAAAAAAACATAGACCGCTTTTACTGCTTCATTGGCAGCAGTGTTGATTTCGTCGACTAATATTAAGACGAAAAATGTTCGTCGACTACCTTTTTTCACTGACGAAAACTAAATGGACACTAAATGAATGATGACTAAAACTAAGACTAACACTAAAACATTCCAGATGACTAAAATGTGACTGAAACTAAATTAAAACTATTGAAGAGACTATGACTAAAACTAAAATAAACTAGAACTGCACTCTGCCGAGTGCATACTTGCTTGTTGCACACTAGTAGGCCATAAATGGCCTACTAGTGCGCAAGCAGAGCGCGCAAGTACTTTCGACCGCTGGAAACTATCACATCTCAGTATCTCTGTGAAGGAACGTTTGAAATGTATAATCATTACGTGTAACTATTTGCTACTTTTTTACAGAAAAATGAATCATTGATATGTGATGAAAAAAAAAGGTATATAAACTGAATTAAAATATATTATACAGTATAATTATTTTATTACTTATTGTAAATTGTCAATTGTTTTAAATGTATTTCATTTTGTACTATAGTGATATTAATACTAAATCATGATCAGAGTAATATGTGTCTCTAACTTCAATTTCTGTAATAATACTTTCAAATTTGTTGAAATATACATGATCTAAAATACTTCTGAAATCTGTAGTTGGATTTGTATCTCAGTGATGACGTAAGAGAAATGGTCATCTGTGTAATCTGGTCCCACCAGATACCACATTACGTCATCGTTGAGAGCTGGGACCAGAGTACACGGTGTGTATATGTATGACTAGCTCTCAGTGATGACGTAAGAGATATGGTCATCTGTGTAGTCTGGTCCCAGCAGACCAGGCACAGATTTACAAATTACAAATCACATTACAACTACATACAGAGTATGTAGTTGTAATTTGATTAGCAGTATACTGTGGTTACTTGGTTCCAAAAAGTGAAGCCAAGTTTTTTTCAACCGTAAGTCTGTGCCTGGTTTGCTGGGACCAGTTACAACATTACGTCATCGTTGAGAACTGGGACCAGAGTACATGGTGTGTATATGTATGACTAGCTCTCAGTGATGACGTAAGAGATATGGTCATCTGTGTAGTCTGGTCCCAGCAGACCAGGCACAGATTTACAAATTACAAATCACATTACGTAATTTGATTAGCAGTATACTGTGGTTACTTGGTTCCAAAAAGTGAAGCCAAGTTTTTTTCAACCGTAAGTCTGTGCCTGGTTTGCTGGGACCAGTTACAACATTACGTCATCCTTGAGAGAGTACATGGTGTGTATATGACGTAATGTTGTAACTTGTAACTGTAACTTGTAACTGTTACAAGTCACAACATTACGTCATATACGTAATGTAGTTGTAATTTGATTAGCAGTATACTGTGGTTACTTGGTTCCAAAAAGTGAAGCCAAGTTTTTTTCAACCGTAAGTCTGTGCCTGGTTTGCTGGGACCAGTTACAACATTACGTCATCCTTGAGAGAGTACATGGTGTGTATATGACGTAATGTTGTAACTTGTAACTGTAACTTGTAACTGTTACAAGTTACAACATTACGTCATATACACACCATGTACTCTCTCAAGGATGACGTAATGTTGTAACTGGTCCCAGCAAACCAGGCACAGACTTACGGTTGAAGAAAACTTGGCTTCACTTCGAAGAGACCAAGCGAAATGATTACTTGCGCGCTCTGCTTGCGCAAGTAAAAATGTGCCGCCAAAAACAATACTGATTGGCAGGCAGCATTTTGTTAGATGTATTGAGTGTCTGTCGTGTTCAGGTAAGGCCTCTGCTTTACGCCGTGGCTACATGAAAAAGACGGCATGAAGTTTTACAAACAGATAGAGCATGGTTCCCAAAGTGGGGTCCGGGAACTCCCAGGGGTCCTTGAGGGAGTTCCAGGGGGTCCCCAGCTAAATGATAGTTAGGAACCAAATGGAGCCTTATGGGTCTGTAACTCTGAGAGTGTACAAATGGAACCAAATGGACCCGTTACGGTCCATTTGGTTCCATTTGTAATACATCTGTAATAATCTGTAATACAATAAATCATTGTCTTCGTGTAAGTACTCAATTGGGGAAGTTTAATGGTGATAACAATCTAATATAGGTATGGTTTTGCCCACTCAATTCATAATTAACATTTCAATTTTGGACTATGGCTCATGGACTAAAAACCAAAAAGAACTGAACCGGTTCCCACTGGGAACCAAGCGGTGGAAAAGGGGCCTGAGAGTGTACAAATGGAACCAAATGGACCCCCAGGGGTCCTTGAGGGAGTTCCAGGGGGTCCCCAGCTAAATGATAGTTAGGAACCAAATGGAGCCTTATGGGTCTGTAACTCTGAGAGTGTACAAATGGAACCAAATGGACCCGTTACGGTCCATTTGGTTCCATTTGTACACTCTCAGAGTTACATACGCTCAGATATAAATGCCATTAAATAGGGGACGGTAGCCTAATTCAGATCAAACCCCAGGGGTCCTTGAAATGAAAATGGCTGAGAATCACTGCTAGAGCCGTAAACATCTTCTCTTATGGGGGTCCTTGGCATATATTTTCAAATGGGGAGGTAATAAGTGTCATTTTGGGGGTCCTCGACATGAAAACGTTTGAAACCGATATAGGGTTTGAGATAGCTTACCTCCACTATTCTTCTCTCCCAGGTCGTGACCCTTGGGGTCAAACCAGCGGAAGTGGTTGTGCTCTCCGCTCACGTTGCACTGGATGAGGGCGTCGGCTCCCTCCTTCACCACCATCTTCCTCACAGCCGGAAGGCTGGGCCCACTGGGGAGACCTGACACTCGCTCCAATAACACAGAGCCATTCCTACACGTAATAATAACAATATTAAAACACATTTAGACCCGAGGACGATTATAAAAAAAGATGCCCTCTGAATCCTAACTGTTTTCTGGAAAACCTATGTTTCTATGTCATTGGTGCATTTCATGTCAAGGAGCCCCCAGAATTATCTGCGGATATTAAAGTCTAACTCATGTTGATTAGGTGATAATGGTGATGTAAAACAAACGGTGCCAACAAAAACATTAAACGCCATTAACAATAAAGAGACACTTGCGTATGACGTAAATGAGGCACATTATGACGTACATTTTCCCTTCATTGTCAATGGCGTTTACAAAACAAACGTTGAACTAAAGACAAACATTAAACCTGTATAAACCTGCTTCTTTGAGGGGCTAGCACCCCTAAAATAAAAAATAAAAAAATACATGAATCACACTTCAGTTCAGTGAGGGGCGCTCTTATCATCAAACATCATCATCATACAGTCAGCCAACGTTTGTGTTCACGCAAACCCTCAAAGCTGGGCATAGGAGGGCCTATAGTGTTTTTGGCAGCAAATTTCTATTCTAGTTTTAATCATAGTCTCTTGAATAGTTTTCACTTAGTTTTAAGTCACCTGGAATGTTTTAGTGTTAGTCTAGTTTTAGTCAACTAAATGTCACAAGATTTTAGTCGACTAAATGTATTTTGGTGGGCTTTGATGCCGTCGTAATGACTGATTTTCCACTTGCTGAAAATAGCCGATCTACAAGCTCACAACGCGTCACAGCGCATTGTGAGCTTGGAGATCGGCTATTTTCAGCATGCAACCAAGTGTATTAGTATTAGTCAGGAGGAGAGGCCACAACAACATTCAGCCACTAGGTGTCACACTATACTCAATTACATAAAATGTAAAAATGTAGCATAATTTAATAAAGTCAATTATTTAATTGTTTTTGGCATTGAACATTGGAGCTGGTATACATATAAAAAAGTGATTTATCTTATTAATAATAATAATAATATATACGATTTATATATCGCTTTTCAAGGTACCCAAAGTCGCTTTACAGAACAGAAATAAAAACAATTTTATTAGAAAAGTTTAAAATTAAAAGGTTAAAAACTATAAATCAAAAGCCTTTGAAGCTTTGTAAAGTAAACTTGCACAGGGCAGATATGACAGATACCTTAAGCATGTCGTCATACTTTAGCTATTGTAGCAGATTTACAAGCTAGATACGAGCTTGTAGATCTATTTTTTTTAATCAATTATTCTTTCACAGCGAACATTTTTAATTCAAATCTTTGCTTCTGGGGGGTCCCTGAACAACATATTTTCAGATGGGGGTCGGCAGCCAATTACATATAATTTGTGGGGTCCTTGACATGAAATATTGAGCACCACTGATATAGAAACATAGGTATTTCAGAAAACTGTCATGATTTAGAAGATTTTAGTACATTTTGACGTCAGGCCTAAATGGGTTAAACATAATGTAGAAATGACTGAAGATCAATGGTGGAAAGTAACTAATTCAATTTACTTAAGTACAGTACTATGTACAATTTTGAGGTATGTGTACTTTACTTGAGTAATTCCAATGTCCAATACTTTTACTCTACTCTAACATCTCAGAGTCAAAAATTGCACTTTTACACCAAAAAATAAAACATACATTAACCACTTCAGCCCTATATTTTGTCCATTTGAAAATAGCCGATCTACAAGCTCACAATGCATCACAATGTGACGTCACAATGTGACACATTGTGATCTTGAAGATCGGCTATTTTCACATTATTGTTATACAGTTGAAAACTTGAAATTGGACATTCTGCCTAATGTGTACTTTCTACTTTTGGTACTTTAAGTACATTTTGATACAAATACCTCTGTACAAGTACAGTACAAAAGTTGCCGTTTTACTTGTACAGAGCAGTTCTACGTTGCAGTTTAGATACTTTTACTTAAGTAAAACATTTGAGTACAAACTGACTATTAAGCGTTTGGACTGAACTGGACGTATAATTGCACTTTTGGTACTTTGTGCTGGCAGCGTTCTTTTGTTTTTTGTTGTTTTTAATCCATACTGGGCGGGAACACCTTTAGGTGTTTTAAACATTATGTTATACTATAGCTATGGAAGAATAGCAGATCTACATGCAAGCTCCTAGATCTGCAATTTTTTTTTTAATCGTGAAAATGTAGTGCAAATCTTTGAATATATATTCTTTAAGAGCGAATATTTTAACTCAAATATTTGCTTCTGGGGGGTCCCTGGAACTACATATTTTCAGATGGGGGTCCGCAGGTAAGATAATTCTAGGGGTCCTTAATTGACATGAAAATGTTTGAGACCCACTGATGCTTTTCAGCACGCCATCATACACACATACCCGGGGCTCATTTTAAATGTTAAATGTCTATGCTACTGTATGTTTTTAGTTTTTAGCTTGTATGTTCATTAAATAGCTTCTACTGTATGTTGCACTGCAAGTATAACTGAGGGGAAATGGTATTTCATGATCTTCATGTAATCTCCATGTACATGTGATGTACATGGGGAAAATGACGAATAAAGTGATTCTTAGGGCCGATTCATACGATTCAATGTGACATCATTTGAGGTTCGGGGGGGCAGTTACCGTCTTAAAGTTGTCTCTTAGGTGCTACTGAAAATTTCTGATGAGCCGAAATCATTTCGGCACTACAGCGCCGAAACAGCGGTAAAATAGGAGTATGAATCGGCCCTTATTCTGAGTGCTTTTGTCCAACACTGGAAAATGACTGACGACAATAATTGCGAGAGGCTTGCTGTACAGTGTTATTTAGTTCCAGTAATCCTTTTAGTAACCTGGAATGTTGTAGTGTTAGTCTAGTTTTAGTCGACTAAATTTACTGTTGATTTAGTCAACTAAAATGTATTTTGGCGGGGCCTTGATACCGTTGTAATGACTGTTTTTACACTTAAAAATAGCCGAACTACAAGCTGACAACGCATCGCGCTGTGACGCGTTGTCAGCTTGTAGATCGGCTATTTTCAGCATGCAACCAAGTGTAAAATGACTTATACTGGATCTCTTGTCCACTATAGTCCCATCCTAACATTTTAGTCTAGTCTTTTGTTTTTTGTTGACGAAATTGTCAGTATACTTAGTCTTAGTTTTAGTCATCACAGCTTAGTTTTCATTTAGTGAAAAAAGGTAGTCGACGAACATTTTCCGTCTTAGTTTTAGTCGACGAAATCAACACTGCTGCTGTATACAGTACCTGTTCGGAGTGGTCCGATCGACCGCCACCGTCGCTCCACACAGCAGGACGGATAGATAAAGTACAACGATGCTTCTCAGCAGCAGCTGTGTGCTTAGCAGCATGTTGGAGAGTCTCAGCTGAGGTTCATGTCTAGTGCTGGAAAAACCTGCCCGACAGGAAACAACAGGTTCTCACGTTCAAACATTCTATAAGAGTGTCGCTCGCAGTCCCGCGCCCAGAGGGACCCAGAAGAGAATTTGCCATGCTTTTTTTTCCCATAGACGTTTAGAGAAGTATTTCTTTAAAAGACCCGTAAGCCTCAGACAAGGCCAACTCGGATCGTGACAAATCATGACAACAAACACAATTTCTTGGGGGCCGAACAAATAATTGGAAAGAACAACAAAAAAGGCAGGGTACACTTTTTCTGTTGTTTTTATTTGTTGTAATTATTTGTTTGGCCCAAAATATTGTGTTTATTGTCATGATTGGTCAATATGCCAGCGACTATATATCCTGAGATTTTAACCGACCAACGAATATTTTTCGTCTTAGTTTTAGTCGACGAAATCAACACTCGTCCCACATTGTGACTGACAGGAATCAGTGTTCAAATGCCCTAATAAACAGTCAGTCCCCTAATAGTTGTAAAGCTCGCTCTTTTCCTGTTAAAATAACATGAGAAATGTCCCCTAGGGCTACAGTATCAAATCGGCCATCCATGACCAAAATTAGCATATATTTTAAAAAACAAAGTGAGATGCCAGAGGGGTTAAATAACCAATGATAGACAATATTAGGCCCATATGGTCAAATAATATGAGTCCCGTCCCCTTGTCCCACACAAACGATAATTCTTTCCCTCAAAGGAACAGTTTGGTCACCCCAACTGTGTTTGTCCTACTTCTATGCAGGCCACAATTTAGCTGTGCGTGCACGGTACTACTGTACCTTTTACGCAGAGCCTCGGTTTAGATGGACGCTGATGGGACGCTTGTTTTACAGCGCCGGCTACTATACCTACCTCAAACCCTAACCCAACCATAACCACAAGGACGGAGCAGTGCATCCCTCACCAACCTCAATCCGGTCGTTTTAACGGACCCCTCACCAACCTTAATCTGGTCGTTTTAACGGACCCTTCACCAACCTTAATCCGGTCACCTGTAAAACAAGCGCCCCCTCAGTGACCATCGACTACCAGGCTCTGCGTAAAAGGTCATCCCGTGCGTGCACACATGCGTGTTATGGTGTTCAAATCAGTGTGATGCGTTGATTCATTTATTTATTCATTTATTTTTAAAACAATGGTCAAACTGTACTGGTCACCGTGGGTACATTAAGGTGGCGTAGCAGCAGCAACCAGTACAGTAAGAAGAAAATGGAAATAAAGTCAAATAGACAAAGAGTTTGACACTAGGAATCTGCAATGGTTAAAGATGGTTAAAGATGTCAAATGATACACAATAAATGTACTGTATCTCAGTCAACAGTGAATAAAATGCATTAATGCATTAATGCATTAAAATATATCTATTACCTGGCTTGCATTACATTATGTAGGCTATACATATGTAAAAAAAAAAAAAAACATTTAGGCCTACAATAACAGAAACGGTATGAAATATGAAATAATCAAATTATTACATTAACACATAAAACAGTCAAAATACTGTGTTAATGTATCCATTCCATAGGCCTATACCTATCCATTCATAACTCTGTAACCAAATGGACCTGTAATGCTCAAGGGGCACACTATGCCCTATATCTTGCCACCCCTTATCCCTAAACTTATTTGCCATTTTTTACTATTTTAAAACATTTTCAAATAGTACAAATAGCCGATCTACAAGCTAACGTGTCAATGTAGATAGGCTAGTTGAACTATTTTTTAATATATGCCAAGACCCCCATAAAAGAAGATTTTATGGCTCTGCAGTGATTTTATTTTCCAGGGGCTCCAGGTTTGACCTGAATTAGGCTACGGACCCCCATTTAATGGCATTTCTATCTCTGGGACCCCAATGTATATTGGAAAATCAAAGTTAATTTAACTCTGAGAGTGTACAAATGGAACCAAACGGACCCATTAGGGTTTGTTTTGTTCCATGTGTACACTCAGAGTTACAGACCCATAAGGGGACCCCCTGGGAACTCCCTCAAGGACCCCTGGGGGTCCCGGGTCCCACTTTGGGAAGCAGAATACTATTTAACAATGCTACTGGACAAACACTATGGCAGTGATTACTATCACAATCACAATAAAGAGCTATTTAACACAGTTACTGAACACTCTAACTCTACAAACACTCTATGATTACTGTCACAATAGAGATATTTAACACACTGAACACACTCTCTATAGCAGTGATTACTATCACAATATAGAGCTATTTAACACTGTTACTGAAAACACACTCTATAGCAATGATTACTATCACAATATAAAACTATTTTTTTTTACCCTTTTTTTCTGAAATCCCACTCTCAATGTGCTCATGTATTAATGTGTGACTCTGAGAGGAGGTTACATTTGTAATGTATGCCCTTATAGAAGTGCACCTGTTACTTGCAATATTGGTAAATAGGCTACATCTGTGGAATTATATTGTAATATAGGCCTACACTAAATGTGATGATATTAAACGAATTAAAGCTAATAATGGAAGATTACTTAACATTCAATTAATGTCTTAACATAAAGCAATAGAAGGCTCGTATATATTTACCTTTCTGTGACTCGAAGTGGTTGTGATTCAGGTTGGATGAATGTGACTGCAGCTGCAGCACTACTTCCTTAACGAACGTCACAAAGTTTTTAAAGGCTTGGCTTCTATTCAGTGCTCAGAGCTCACATCCTGTCTAAAGCCCGCCCCCCATGTCCGGTAAGTTCAACTTGTTCACAATAAAGCGCGCACGGAGACCGTTTCTGTATCCTTTCTGGGCCGGATGTGCAAAGAGCCAACGTGGAGATGATCGGCACTTCCTTGTTTCTTATCAATGGGCGTGGTGGTGGAATGCTATTGTCTAGTAATAAATAATATATGTTTAAAAACACAGCAGCAGTCCCGTCGTTTGGTTTTGTTCCTTTGACCTTCTATTCTTCTGAAAAGCTGGTTTTATTTCCACCACGTTTTAAAATCTACCGGATGTTTGGGTTGATGGAGAATGAGATGAAGTTTAGTGTGAAGGAAAACGGCAATTCCCTCCAACGTCGACAGGTGGCAGCATGTTACTGTATTGACAGCCCATACATTATCCCAGTTTTCATCATTATTTATTTGGCATATTTGAGCCACGGACCACCATTTGATGACATTTAGCAACTCTTAAGGACAGAGACTAAAGAATATTTTTCTGCCGGTTAATAATTTGTCCACAATTCCATTCTGCATTGGAACGACGTTGATCAAAATAACAATTATTTGTACATTCTCTAATTGTGTAGGCTTCTTGTAAATTAAGTAATGCAGATGTTTAACTGCAATAATTGAACTCTTGAGAGCGTACAGTGATGTTACGCTCTCGAGAGTTAAACATCTTTGAATGGTCCATTTGGTTACTTGCCTCAGGCGTTTTTATTTCATTTGGTTACCAGCTCTCCGTCATTTAGCTGGGGACCACCTGGAAGTTGGAACCTTCTCAAGGCCAACTGCTTGAAAACCTCTTGATTATCCTATGCCAGCATTTTGTTGTCGCTGTTGTTGTTATTCAGATTTTACAGGGGCCAGTTTCGATTGAAGCCATCCGTAGGTGCCCTTTGAGAGTGGTTTTGAAGGAGTCAAGGGATTTGCATGTCTTAACCGTTGGTAGGGCGTTCCACATTTTGGTGGCATAGGAGCAAAATGTATTTAGTCCCTTGTGCCAAATATGAGGTTGTTATTGTTGTTGTTTTAATCAATTTTCTAAAAGAAAAACTAACACAATTAAAGGAAAGAAACATCTTACATAGGCAGCATCAAATAGCGTTGCCCAGAGACCTATATAATTAAGCAAAATTATCCTACTGTTTATTGAATGGATCCCCATTAGCTGACGCCAGGGCGACAGCGAATCTTCCTGGGGTCCATATAAAATACATACAAAAAGCACATAAATACATATTTACAATACATTCTACAAGATGAAATACATGAAAATACACAATTACAATGTAGCCTAGGCCTATTCTATAAAATTAAACAACATAACAAGTGTTCCTTTAAAGCATATTTGAAAGATAATTTATTTTGTATTAATGTGGGGTGGTAACATGTTCCAAAATTATATTGATCAATACATAACTATTAAAAACAATAACAAAAATAACAGAAATACAACAAATTAGATTGGCTATTTCCGAACATATTGTATTCTTTGGCTGTTTTTTTGTTTGTTGCTACTTCAAGTTTATTTGAATGCTCATGAAAACCCATCTACTTTGCTTATAAACATGTTTGGCCTACGCATTCCCTGTAGGCTATGCTTAACATGTGTGTGAGAACTAGACTAAGACTAAACTAAACTCTCTCTATAGTTATACCAAATGTTCTGATGAATTGAAAATTAACAAGTCTTGGTGCTTGTCATGGTTTCGTCCACGGCACAAAGTAGCAATTGTTGTATTGACATGTGCCTTCGTTTGAAATGTATCCCTACCCATTCTACATACGGTGAAATAATTGTTTTAATCAATCAATCAATCAATCAATCAATAAACAAACAAACCAACAAACTCGTTAGATTCTCTATGTAGCGAGAGTTAAAATATTGGGCTATGTGAGAACATGTTCATATACAATATGTTTGTTTTGTAAATATGTTTAAAAGTTTATAACATGTTTACAGACATGCGTTAATACCAGTAAGACGCGCAAACGCGGGAAGCGAACGCAGCTCGTACATATTTAAGTTAAGTTATTTTTAAGTTAAGTTTTTAACTCAGCCATAACCATATAAGGAGTCCCCAAAGCAGCTCCATATATGGGCACAAGTTGGACCACGCCATCACACTCATGTCACCATGACTCAGCCATAACCATATAAGGAGTCCCCAAAGCAGCTCCATATATATGGGCACAAAAGTGTGACACACGGACACACAGACAGACAGACAGACAGACAGACAGACAGACAGACAGACAGACAGACAGACAGACATGATCTGCTAGGTCTCATAGTAAGTGCTCACTGAATTCTCAATAAACGTTTAGTGAAAATGTGATTTTACTCCCCGTAGACAGATCTGGCAGCTTTCCTTAGAGTATATAATAACTCTATGCAGCTTTCCTGCTGCAGCGTCAACTAGATCCCATGGCCCGGAGGAGCGAACGCTCGCTCGGGATTGGCTGGTAAAATGGTTGCCACAGAAACCATTTATAACCATGTATTCTTAATTAATTTTGTACTTTCATTATTATTAATTCCGTTTAAGTCCGTTATTTTAATGAATTGACACAGTGTATTTTTATAAATATATGTAAAAATATAGACTAGTTTAAAGGGAAAAAAATAGAAGAAAAATAACAAAAACAAAACAAAAAAAGAACGGAACCAGGGTTGCCATGTTCGCTCATTATAAGGGACCTTTGGCTTGTTATTCATGTGAAGTTGCTTGTTTATTGGTAGTTGGTTTTTCGGTCTTGGTTCTATAGTGTCGTTTATTTGGGCTTGTTAAATCAGTGGTTCTCTAATACTTCCATGTCAAGGATATCCAAATTATTATTTCCCTTACCACAGGGCGGCAGCCAAACCTCGATTCCCACCACCAAAATAATGTTTTCCTGGACCTGGTCACTTATTTCTCTCACAAAGTCTGGCAACACTGACCCGGAACCACGTTGTATAGTTTACTCCCTTGTTCATCCGGGTTCATCACACACACCACACGTGAAGGAAGAAAACATAGCAGCAGCGTCTCGGATAAACAACATTTAAACAACATTAACTTATAAGCTATAAATCAATCCAACGTTAACTATCACTAATAATAACAACAGACCTGTCAAACAGACATCATGCCGAAAACCAGGAGGGCCATGGCGAGGAAGACGTTCGACTACAGTAAAGACAGAAAGAAAGCCAAGAGGAAGATGATGAAGAAACTAGCTCCCACCATAGAAAGGTATGTCACTATTTGTATTTAGTGTTGTTTATTGCGGTGCATTTACATTCCTCTGTACGACATTACTGCTTAGTAACAAGATGTAGCTGCAATTCGCAACTTTTCTTTTTTTTGTTTATTAATGGGATGACTAGACTAGAGTACCCTCCATTGACTCCCCACTCATCCGATTTGCGTTTGCGATCTGCTTGTATTAAACGACATTAAATTCACCAGCATTGCAGCTGGCCAAGCTTGAATTATCCTCTTTCAATCTGCAAATCTTTTGTTTCATACAAATCCACCGTAGACATGCAGGGCTGGATTTAGCAATCAAAGGGCTCTAAGCAAAGGATTGTCAGGGGGATTGCTGCGTGCGCGAAAGATTGACCGTGTGTGCTTTGCGCGTGCGTGCACAACGGTATAGCAGACTGCCAGGCAAAACGGCATAGCAGACAAAGTACAGTGTGAGCTCCCCCATGCCCCAACTTAGCCGCAATTTGCAACTCTAGATTTTTTTTACAATTGCTTGAATCTAGAGTTGCAATAACCTCCATCGACTTCCTATGCATGGTTTTGGTTTTGCATTGGTTTGTGATCTCCTGGTCTTAAATTACGTTAAACTCACCAACATTGCAGCTGTAGTCCAAGCTTGAATTATCCTCTTTCAATCTGGTGTCGCTTGTTTATCATAAAAGTCCCCCGTAAAGATGTTATGAGCTACTTTCTGTCCAAAATATTCCAAGAGTGACAATATCGAGCTGCCATTTTGATTTTTGCAACGTGCCATAAAACAAGATGTGAGGGGGAGTGCTTGTTTAATAGCGTCCCTCCCTCCCTAGGGCGTCGGCCTCTTCTTTGGGTGTCTTACCTGCGCAGGTAAGATTCTATTAAACAAGCGCTCCCCCTCACATCTTGTTTTATGGCACGTTGCAAAAATCAAAATGGCGGCTCGATATTGTCACTCTTGGAATATTTTGGACAGAAAGTAGCTCATAACATCTTTACGGGGGACTTTTATGATAAACAAACGACACCAGATTGAAAGAGGATAATTCAAGCTTGGACTACAGCTGCAATGTTGGTGAGTTTAACGTAATTTAAGACCAGGAGATCACAAACCAATGCAAAACCAAAACCATGCATAGGAAGTCGATGGAGGTTATTGCAACTCTAGATTCAAGCAATTGTAAAAAAATCTAGAGTTGCAAATTGCGGCTAGCCCCAACTATACAATGCATGTACTGATTCAATCATTAGCTCAATCTCAGGGACGTGCACAGGGATTTGGAGGGGCAAGGGCACTTGCGGTGTGCGCACACCGCAGAATATCGGTTATATTTAGGGGTGCTAGACACATTTTTTTATTTCGTTTGCATTTTTTATGTTTGAGCTGTGATATGTCTACCTGACCTTTTTGTACAGGCCATTGTTTGGTTGTTTTTTTGCTTTCTTCTTGTCGTGTTATTAATCTTGTGTTTTAAGTTGATTGTTTTTTTTACCTTGTTGACCACTGTACAGCACTTGGTGACTTTTGTTTTGAAAAGTGCTTTATAAATACAATTTACTTACTTACTTACGTTTTGCGGCGGGTGGGGATACAAGATTATACTAACTATACTTGAGTCAATTAGTACAAATCTACACTCAGTATTGAGCAAGATATATTATTAACATCAATTCCCTGATGAGATCATAGAAAACAAATAGTCTAATTAAGAAGATTCCATTAATGCCAGTGCAAAACAAATACATTCATGTAATACTGATACTATAATTATTTAAAGCAAGACTTAAAGTAATCTTTAGAGATAAAGTATGAGAAAATGTTTACTTTGTTCATCAGGCGATTTGGGAATAAAGTGCTTTAACTTAAAACATGTGCCCACTTTGGCTGCCTCACTGCTTTTAGTGCACTAAACAAACAGTCCATAGACTTGGCTGTTCCCTAAATTGCTCTAACAAGCAAAGTCCATAGACTGTGATATAGAGAAGACAACTACTGTACCCAATTTCTTCAACCTGCCTGACTGTCAAGCAAGCTGTCACAGGAGGGGTCTCTGGGGCTCTGATGATCTATGAGCAATTTAACATGTCTATGTATTACTCTACAACGAATAACGATGGAACACAAACCTGATCATAACTGATATAATCAGAAACCACCACCCAACCAGTCTGCCCTGCAGTGCAGCTGAAATTACTGGTTATAAAAGTAAAATGAACACTTGATTGTGTTGCTGTTATTTGTTATAAATATTAAGTATGACATTTGCTTGATTGCCTGCAGACAGTTTGTGATCGATCAAAATTCAATTAGAAAATTGTGAAATCATGACAATGAGAGAGAGAGGTCCCTCGCTCGTTTGGTCGACAATTTTTTTTGTCCACACAGCACATAAAGTCATATACATGACATGACACAGCCTACCTTTTTCACTTCACTCAAGTGACGAGTGGTTTTGTTTGTGAGCGGCTGTGCCATGCACTCAACTGCATGCATGTGTTCAGCTGGTTTATGTTTGGTTTCCATCCATTGTGTGTATAATTCGACTGCGTTTGCGCGGCGGCGCGGCCGATCTACAAGCTCACAGCGCGTCGTGCTGCGCCGTGTTGTGAGCTTGTAGATCTGCTCTAATTCTGCAGTGCACGCCTGCACGACACTGCGCTGCTCAGAGGGGGACAACAGGGGCCCCACGACGGGACGGCTGGGTGTCGCTTAACGGGAGGATAAAAAGTGACGCCGGTTGGGAGGAGGAAGCGACGCACGGCCGTCGGAGGCCCCAAACTGACCACAGCAACTGCGATGGAACGAACTGCAATATTAAACATTTTTCAGGGAGAACTCTCGGGGCCTCTAGCCGTTGGGGCTCTACGCAGTTGCGTAGTTTGCGTAGCGCTAAAAACCGCCCCTGTAGACATGTTATGAGCTACTGTCTTTCAAAGTCTGCAGGACTGCAGGTGATTATTTTTTTGAATGGTGCCACAGCTATGTGTGTCCCTGGGTCACACAAAGCAAATTGGATGAATGGGGAGTCAATGGAGGGTATTGCAACTCTAGATTCATCCCATAATCTAGAGTTGCAAATTGCGGCTACACTCTGAGTTACAGACCCATAAGGGTTCATTTGGTTCCAAGCCATTTATTTGGCTGGGGACCCCTTGGAACTCCCTCCTGGACCCCTGGGGGTCCCCGGACCCCACTTTGGGAACCACTGATAGTCGGCTGGCTGAGTGGCGGTGGCCAGATCTAACGTTGCTTGCGGCTAGTACTGTAGCTGAGCTAGCCTTGGATCAAGACAATCGCAGATATGTATTTTATTCTTTTATTGATTTTGACATTTCAATGTCTATAGTAAAAGGTCAGATCCAAGGCTGTACCCTGCTATGACTCTTATTGCCATTAGACATTAGACAAGCCATCCCGCAAGGTCAACCATAAGTGCCTTTATACAATTATTCAAGTGATGGGGGTTTTGTAACATACAATGCAAACAACCTTTTGAAATAAAACATCCTAAAGGTTAACACACACACACACACACACACACACATTATATATATATATAAACAAACACATACTCCAAAAGTGAAGAAAGACTCACCCGGCCATGCCTAGGGAATTACACATAAAATGATAAGATGGCAAATAGAAGCATCCCCGTATATTTCGGTTCAATCATTGCCATTAATATTCGATCAATCTCAACTCAACTTTATTTATATAGTACATTTATCATGACCAGGTCAACCAAAGTGCTGTACAGGTTAAAAGAAAACAAGAGGGCAAACAATGCAATATAAACAAACATCAAAACATTAAAACGTATACGCAGGCATTTGAAGTAGAAAAATAATCAATGCCGATTTTAGCAGGCAATCCAAAAAACACAAAGCAGACATTTGCGCAAATGAGGGGAGCAGGGCTACCTCAAGTGACAAGCTCGTAAGTGGCGCGCTACGAGCTTGTAGATCTGCTATTTTTCAATAGCTAAATTATAACATAATGTTTAAAACACCAAAAGAGGTTCCCGCTCAAAATGGGTTAACATATGTCCATATTTCAAGGCACATGGAGATGAACATAAAATAGAGAAAACGGCCAGTGTGAACCACAACGCCCATCGAGTTCCCATTACGGCAAGCAAGAATGAATGGTTGCTTTAACACTGGCATAAATACCTTAGTGCAAACATGTCCCCCTAGCCTAGGAGGAGGGGAGAGTACCCGGCTGGCACCCACGGAGGTTATGGACCTGGCGGGATCCCGGTCCAATTAAGGCGCATGAAACAAAACAATCTACAGAACCACAATAACTATGGTTAACACAAACGCCATACAAGGCCATATTTAAAGGACTACATTCAAAGGGCTGGCAAGGTAGACTAATAAGGTACAGTGGAACCCGACGCGCGCCATTGCACTCGCACACCAGTAAATAAAGCCCTCACATTTCTGGGTCAAATCGTGATAGCCCAAGGCATCTAATGCAAGGGCAGACAAAAATCAGCACCCCTCCTCATACCCAAATAAGTGATCCAGAATTGAAACAATCCTCTGGGTATCCCCCGTCCTGCCAAAAAGTCCCGGGAAAAGGTGACAATGTAGTAACCACGAAATTTGAGGCGTCACAAAGCCTAGCATAATGGCAAAACAGATATCATCCCAGATTGGGAGGGGGGGGGGGGGGGGGGGGGGGGGGCGCTTTGGTGGTGTTGTTGTTGTGAAGGAAAGCCTGCACTATGTGCGGTAGGCAATACCCCTGTTACCTGAGGTCGTCACACTCCTACACCTGGATATCCTATGGTTTAGTGCCCTGACCAGCGGTATCCCAGACCTATTACCCTGTATGTCAGTTGCTCTCAAACACTTTCCTATCAAGGCCCCCCAAAAATATATGTAATTGGCCTTCCGACCCGTATCTGAAAATATGTTGTCCAGGGACCATCCCGGAAGCAAATATTTGACTTAAAAACGTTCGCTCTGAAATAATATATATTCAAAGATTCAAAGAACACTTTCACGATTTTTCAAAAAATATAACATAAACATAAAGCTTAAAACACCAAAAGGGGTTGGGTTGGTATAGTATAGATCAAGACACGGATGTATTTTATCGATGTGGATCGATAAAATACATTTGGTCTTGGTATAATATATACCATATAACAATTTCTAAAACGGGTAGTCCCAATACTTCATTCTGATTGGCTGGTTACCATCACGTGACCGGTGTAAATTTCACCGATAACCCACTCCTTCAATCACTTTGTATCATCTTGCAGCCTTGTAGCTGAACTGGGGAAGGAGAGCGCTTGATTGATTTACAAACACATGCCGTGCGGGCGTCTAAGCACCGCCCGGCTCATAATGACTGTGGATGTGTGGCTCCAGGCAGCCCCGTAAAAACATCAAGCGCTATTCACCCGTCACATAGCCTACTTGCCGAGCACAACAAGGAAGTTATGTGGCTCGCTCTGGTAGCGCAAAGCGTAGCTACTTTTGTGAATTCAATAGTTTTATTAGGTTAATATGGTACATATGTTTGTAACCGTTTTAGAAAAGCAATAAGCCACTCGAGGCCCCAGCTTACCGGGTATTTTACACTGGCTGCGGGGTAGAAGACCCTCGACTGCGCCTCGGGTCTTCCTACGCCCCCAGCCAGTGTAAAATACCCGGTAACCTGAGACCTCTCGTGGCTTATTGCTTAAATATTTGTTTACTAATGCATTTGGGACCATTGCATTATTTACTAATGCAGAACGGACCATTAGATTGTTTAGTAATCAAAATACACTATGTCACGAGTAAGTGAAATGTTTTGTGGCAGCTGTCAACATTTCAGCTACCAATTGATTAATCTGTTTGATCATGTAGAGACATTCCAAATAATGTGCTGTTTACTACTTAAAATATGAATGCTTGTCTCACTCCGTCCCATTGTTATATTTTGACTGTTGGCTGATTTTTAGCCTTGGCTAATGGCTATTCAAAATAATAGCAGATCTACAAGCTCGCAGCACAGCACAAAGTGGCGGGCTGTGAGTTTAAACATTGCTATTTTTTATTTATTATTTATGAAAAGTGTGAGAACTACTGATTTTCGAAGGCATTTGTAGAATTGGCCACAGGTCTTAATGGGTTGAACCTAAACGGGGTTCAGGTAAATTGTGACTTGTGACAGGTAATTTGTGTACTTTTCTTTTGCCATTTTCCTATGCCTATGGTAATGAATCCATATTTAATTTGTATTAAATTTGTGTTCCATAACTTCAATGTCTAAAAGGTGTCAAAGGCTCTGCTAACTTATATGTACAGTGATCACTAAAACAGTCCCGTCTTTCACAGGTCTGTAACTCAGAGTGTACACACACACACACGTCCATTTTATTCCATTTGTAAGCTCTCAGCGTTAACCCATTCTAGACGGAAACCCCTTTGGTGTTTTAACCATTATGTTATACTTTAGCTATTGAAAAATAGCAGATCCACAAGCTCATATCGCGGCACCTAGTGCCACGCTACGAGCTTGTAGATCTTTTACAAGCTAGAGCGAACATTTTTAACTCAAATCTTTGCTTGTGGAGCTGCACTATCGGCGATTCACTTAATTGTGACAGGAGGAAGACGGAGGAGTGGAGGCAGGGGGCTTGGCGCGCGCAGCACGCTGGCATTTCAGACTTGCATACTGACTGTGCGCAGGCATGACCAGAGAGAATTGAACGGTGGGGTTGTTTATACCGCTGGCTGGCCTCTGGTTTGTGGCACACCAAATGAGCTTCAGTTCATATGCTAAATGTTTTATAAAATCAATCTGTGAAAAAGCGTCAGGTTTTCGTCATGTTGCAGTTGCACTGAGCTATCTCGTTAAATACAGCTGGCTGCGATGAATAACCTAATCATTAGGCCTAATCAACATCATATAGTCACCAACCGATCCATAAAATGATATAATTCTGTAGTGTATGATGACCACGCAATGTTACAGACCACTGCAGGCTACAGGCTATTTGATTTCCAAAATCGATAAGTCCATTGAACTCCATTCTCACTCTCACAGTGACTCACACAGACACACACTGAACCACGGCGCTGAGTCTGGCTTTATCGGGCTTCAGTCCTAACATGGTAATTTGTAGGGTCGGGCCGAGCTTCGGGCCGACTCAGTTAGGGTCGGGCCGGGCCTTAATCTTTGGGCCTGTTGAGAACTTTAGTCTGCAGCCAAATACAGAAAATTCTGGGTGTCCTTGACATGAAAAAGGTTGAGCACCACTAGGGGTGCAACGGTTCAGTTAGACCACGGTTCGGTTCGAACCTCGGTATGGGGGCCACGGTTTCGGTTCGGTTTCGGTACAGTAAAAAAAAATACCCCCTTGTGAAGTGATCCCCAGGAACGCGCCCTACTGTACCCTCTACTGTACTGTACTGTACTGTACTAGTGTCACTGTACTGGCACACACGAAATCATCATATATACAGTTAATAATGTGCGTGTGTGTTAGGTTGTGCACAGGTGGTGAAAAACAACCACGCTGTTTTCATGCTCATACCCAGCCAGCCAGCCAGGCAGTGGCTTGCACCACTCAAAAAAGTTTATTTATAGCATTTTCTTTTCTTCTCTTTTTTTAGCATATATTATTTTATTAGGCATTTCTGCCTTTTCATTATTTTAAAGGGGGAAAAAAACCTTATATTGCTATTTTAATGTGCCTCATCATTATTTTTAAGGGGAAATAAATGCACCTATGCGCTCACACGGGGCATTAAGCACATGCAGGAAAGAGGAGAGGAGAGTGTCTCCTGGGAGGGGAGTCATTCACAGTGAATGCGTCGTGTCTCAGAAAAATAGCCTACAAAAGTTTACAATAAGTCTACATGAGGATTTAAGGATATTATGCTTATATTATTAGAAGAAGGGCTTCTATCTACAGTCATGGATTGGACATGGGAGTATTTTGTTGGTACTTTTCTGACGGAATGAATGTCCTGCTGCGGGTTGTTTTTGCTCTCACTCTCCCTCTTAATTAGCACTCAAACAGCGAGTGCAGATGCAGAATCAGATCTGAACAAACTTACAACGACCGTGCTTAGAAGCCTGTTGGCGCGAGGTTACTCCGCTGTGTGTGTCTCTGTGTATGACGATCAATAATTATTCCAAGAACGACGTTTAAAGACGAGTTCTGGATTCTCCTCATCATGCCGTCTCTCTCTCTGTGTGTGTGTGTGTGTGTGTGTAGGGGGTGGGCCGACAGAGTGCTACACTTCTGTGACCGAAAGAGTGCTAGACTTCTTAGTAGGACGGTGTGTGACCGATAGAGTGCTAGACTTCTAAGTAGGCCAGTGTGTGACCGAGAAATACATTCTTCGCAGCTGTAATAAATTAATTAATGCAAACCGAAATAGCGCGGTTCATTAGAGCGCATTGAACCGTGTATGTGGAACCGAACGGTTCGGTTTTCGGTTGAAAACCGTTGCACCCCTAAGCACCACTGACATAGAAACATAGGTTTTTCAGAAAACTGTTCTCGTGTCAGGTCTAAATGGGTTAAATAGAGTGTCAAAGCAAATTTTAGCATCGTGTCATACCATTTGATAACGTCTGTGTTCGGAGAAAATGCATTTATTTTCTTACGCTTTGAATACATCTGTACGTTTTCCACCGCTTCATATCCATAATGAGGAAAATTGTGCCGCAGGGGTCCATTTGGTTCCTAACTATCATTTAGCTGGGGACCCCCTGGAACTCCCTCAAGGACCACTGCTGGTCCCCGGAACCAGTGGTTGAAACCCACTGTTCTATACAGATCTCTGTTAACCCATTTTGGGCGGGAACCCCTTTTTTTGTTTTAAGCATTATGTTATACTTTAGCTATTGAAAAATAGCGGATATACAAGCTCATAGCACGGCACATGAGCTTGTAGATCTATTTATATATTTTTATTGTGTAAATGTGGCGCAAATTTCGAATACCTGTGTGTGTGTGTGTGTGTATATATATATATATATATATTCAGAGTGAACGTTTTAACTCAAATCTTTGCTTCTGGAGGGGTCCATGGAACAACATATTTTCAGATAAAAACCAATTACATGTATTTTTTGGGGGTCCTTGACATGAAAATGTTTGAGAACGACTGATATAGAAACATGGATTTTTTTCCTGAGAACTGTCTTAGAAGGCATTTGTAGAATCGTCCTCAGGTCTAAATGAAGGTTAACACCACCCTCTTTGTCCGTAGTGTGCACATGCGAAATGCGTGGGACGACGAGAAGTCCATGGCCACCAACCTGTCTGAGATGGGCCTGTCCTTCGACCCCAACCGAACTATGCCCGTTAAACACACAACCAAGGTAAGCAATGGTCTACACATTACAGGGCAACTTTGACGATGGAGAGAGAGAGAGAGGGCCCACTGTAGTTCCACACTCGACTCCAGAGGGCTATACTGTCCAGTGTTTTTGGCAGCAAAATTTTGATTTTAGTTTTAGCCATAGTCTCTTCAATAGTATTAATTTAGTCACGTTTTAGGGCCGATTCATACTCCTATTTTGCCGCTGTAGTGCCGAAATGATTTCGGCTCGTCAGAAATTTTCAGTAGCACAGAGGAGCCGACTTTAAGACGGTACCCGCCCCCCGAACCTCAAATGACGTCACATTGTAGGCTCTACAGAGCCGAATCGACTTTTATTCGGCTCTAAAATTAAATAGGAGTATGTCACATGGAATGTTTTAGTGTTTAGTCTAGCTTTAGTCGACTAAATGTCATAACATTTTAGTCGCCTACATTTGCTGTTCATTTAGTCGACTAAAATGTATTTTGGCGGTCGTAATGGCTGATTTGACACTGAAAATAATGCATGGTTGGCTACGGGAGTACAGCATGAACAGCCAATCAGCGTAAACAAAATAAGTGACGTCATCTCCACTCTCCAACCTGTATTTAAAACGCTCCTATTTAGGGATGCATGATTAATCGGTAGCATAATCGGAATTGGCCATGTCGGCCATGAAAATGCCATATCGGTATATAGAGCGTCGCAGTCCCTCCCCCTTTCAGAACAACGAGTGGCCCAGGAAATTAATCCCAATGCATTTTTCCCATAGGCATTTCAAAACGTATTTATTTAAAGACCTTTTAAGCGTCGTACGAAGGCCAACTCTTGTCGTGACAAATCATGACAACACACACAATATTTTGGACCAAACAAATAATTACAAAGAAGAAAAACAACAAAAAAAGTGTTGTAACCTGCCGTTTTTTCTACTTTCTAATTCTTTGTTTGGCCCGAAAAATTTTGTCATTTGTCATGATTAATTGATTGTTGTTAATTACGTAACGAAAGAATACATTTGAAATGCTTATATATAATTTAAGAACTGAATTAAGGAACTGTTCTTCAACAGTTCTTCAACAGAAGAACATGAAGGTAATTCATGTTCTTCTTTGAGAAGCTGATATTTGACAGTTTGTAGCGGTCGACAGAACTTGCACGCTCTGCTTGTGCAAGAAGCAAGTAGGCTCTCGACAGAGTGCAGTTCTAGTTATTATTATTATTAACACATTCTGACCTGAGATCAGATTCATACGAGGTTTCCACTGGACACACACTGGTCTGATTAACCCATTCTGACCTGAGATCAGATTCTAAAAATGTCAGTCGTTCTTCGATTTTACAAAAATAGCAGACCTACAAGCTCGTAGCGCGCCACTCGGTGGCGCGCTATGAGCTTGTAGATCTGCTATTTTTCAATAGCTAAAGCATAACATGATGCTAACACCAAAATGGGTTCCCGTTCAGAATGGGTTAACGTGTGTTTTCAGGATTGAAACCTAATGCTTTGTATTACAATAAAATAGTCAAAGTAACAGAACTACAAGCTCACAGCGCCTCAGATTGTGAGGCATTCTTGAGCTTTTAGATCTGCTATCCTCATGACAGTGCAACCCCCTTGATGAACGATGAAGTAGAACGTTAATGTATGGCAAATACTATATATGAGAATATATATGGAGACATGATGTTTCTGTCCAATCAGCGTGCAGCTTTGACGCACAAACTTGGGAGAGTTGGGCGATATAAAGGCGTGGGCCGCGCTGACAGTTTTAATGCCGACATTGTGCCGTTCCCAGTTCTGCCTGTGATGGCAGCGAGTTCATAGAAGTGGTTTTGGTGCTGCACACAGATCCGTGTGGTCCAATGATCATACTCAACGGTGCAGAGATCCAGGTCCCCACATAGACCAGAACTCCCCTACGAGACATCTCTTTACATCATGTGGGTGATGTAAAGAGTGACCGGAGGAAAACGGTACATTTTAAATATTTACTTCAGCCAGTGCCCGCCCCCCCCTGGGTGGGAGGTAAGTAGGACACTATGGACTGGGGTGAAAAGTCGACCGCAGACCTCATGAGCGAATACGCGTCTGACGAGCCGGGCTATCACGTGCCGAAGGAGGGCTGGAGAATCTGCCTGGCGCACAAGTTCAAAGAGAAGAGGCAGCCGCTGGGAGCGCGACACGTCTCCCTCGCCAACATCCTGGAGCACCTTTGCTTCGGCGTCCGCTATCTGCTGTGGTGGTACAAAAAGACGCGCGTGGACAAGAAGGCGCCGTTCATCGACATGCTCGGCACGCTGCCCCTGCGCCAGATCTACGGCGCTCCCCTCGGAGGCATCGGCGGAGGCACCATCACGAGGGGCTGGAGGGGCGAGTTCTGCCGGTGGCAAATGACGCCCGGCATGTACCACTACAAAACCGTCATAGCCAATCAGTTCACGGTGTGCGTGCGCCGAGGCGGCCGGACGCTCTATCAGCAGGTGCTGTCGGTGGAGAGCCCCGCGACGCTGCAGGACTGGAACTGGGGCTACCGCGGTGAGCACGCTTTCTACCACGCCCTGTACCCCCGCGCCTGGACCGTGTACCACCTGCCTGGACAGAACGTCACCCTGACCTGCCGGCAGGTGTCCCCTGTCATCCCGCACGACTACCGGGACTCCAGCCTGCCAGTGGCCGTGTTTGTGTGGGACATAGAGAACAAGAACGACTACGCGACAGACGTTTCCGTCATGTTTACGGTGGTGAACGGGTCGGGCCACAAGGACGACAAGAGCGGGGGACACTGGAACGAGCCGCTCCGCCTGGCGAAGGAGGGCGAGGCCGTGGCCGGGATCCTGCTCCATCACTGCACAGCCGCGAACCCTTACACTCTGTGCGTGGCGGCCCGAGAACAGCCCGAGCGCGTGATCAGCCACCAGACGGCGTTCTATCCAAAGGGAACCGGCGGAGGCGAACTGTGGCGGGACCTCGTCGCGGACGGGCGGTTGGACTCGCCCACGGGTCCCAGCCCGCCCTCTCCCCGGGGACAGAGCGTGGCGGCGGCCCTGGCCGCCGGATGCTCGGTGCCGGCCCGGGGCCACAACGCCCTGGAGTTCAGCCTGGCCTGGGACATGCCCAAGATCACCTTCGGCTCGGGAGAGTGCGTGCACGTCAGGCGGTACACGCGCTACTTTGGTACGCGGGGCGACGCGTCCCCCTCGCTCTGCCACTACGCCCTGACGCACTACCGACAGTGGGAGAGCAGCATCGAGCAGTGGCAGGCGCCCGTCCTGCAAGACGGCTCGCTGCCCTCCTGGTACAAGTCGGCCCTGTTCAACGAGCTGTACTTTGTGGCGGACGGCGGGACGGTGTGGACGGAGCTGCCGGAGGACGCGGACGTGAGCGGCGGCGTGCGCAGCGAGCACGGCGGGCTGCCCGCCCGGCCCGACGTCGTCAGGGAGTACGGCCGCTTCGCCTACCTCGAGGGCCAGGAGTACCGCATGTACAACACGTACGACGTGCACTTCTACGCGTCCTTTGCGCTCGTCGCGCTCTGGCCCAAGCTGGCGCTGAGCCTGCAGTACGAGGTCGCGGGCGGCGCGCTCCGCCACGACACCGCCGAGAGGCTCCACCTGATGAGTGGCCGCCGCGGCGTCGTCAAGGCTGCGGGCGCGGTCCCGCACGACGTGGGCGACCCCGACGATGAGCCGTGGCGGAGGCTCAACGCGTACCTCATCCACGACACGGCCGACTGGAAGGACCTCAACCCGAAGTTTGTCCTGCAGGTGTACCGGGACTTCCACGTGACGGGCGACGGCCAGTACCTCCGGGACATGTGGCCCGTCTGCCTCGCCGTCATGGAGTCCCAGATGCGCTTCGACGTGGACGGAGACGGGCTCGTCGAGAACTCTGGCTACGCCGACCAGACCTATGACTGCTGGCCGGCCACGGGGCCGAGCGCATACTGCGGCGGGCTGTGGCTGGCGGCGCTCTGTGTCATGCACAAGATGGCCGAGCTGACGGAGATTAGCGCGGCGGCGGACAGCCGCCGCTTCAGGGACCTCCTGGAGCGCGGCGGCGCCGCTTTCGACCGGCTGCTGTGGAACGGCAGGTACTACAACTACGACAGCAGTGGGCGGGAGCTGGCCACCAGCGTCATGGCGGACCAGTGCGCCGGACACTGGTTCCTGAGGGCCTCGGGCCTGGGCCGCGGAGAGTTCCAGGCGTTCCCGCGCGAGAAGGTCCGCAGCGCGCTCCGGTCCATCTTCGAGCTGAACGTGATGGGCTTCGCCGGAGGGCGGATGGGCGCCGTCAACGGTGTGCGCCCCGACAGCGGCGCACCCGACCACTCCAGCCTCCAGTCGGGCGAGGTGTGGGTGGGCGTGTCATACGGCCTGGCGGCCACCATGGTGCACGAGGGCATGCGGGAGGAGGGCCTCCGCACGGCTGAGGGCTGCTACCGGACCGTGTGGGAGAGGCTGGGCATGGCCTTCCAGACGCCCGAGGCGTACTGCGAGAAGGGCGTCTACCGCTCGCTGGCGTACATGAGGCCTCTGAGCATCTGGGCCATCCAGCATGCCCTGGAGCAGAACAAAAGGGACGGGGCGGACGACGGGGGAAGCGCTGACGCTCCTAATTGACCCATTAAAGCAGAATTCCATGCTAGAAGGCTTTCTTACCGTTTATTTGTAGTTGTTGCGTCCCCACCAAAGAGGTCCAGCTGTTATTTCCCCTACCATAAGCCCTCAATGAATTTAATTGAATGGGGCATTGGGGTGCTGTGCTAATTTGCTTATTTCCATCTCTCAAAAAATATATATATTTTTTGTATATATCACTCTTCATAATGTAAATAGTATCCCAAGTGCCACACTTTACTACTTATTTTGATAAACCCAACCCCCATTGAGGGCTTATATTAGAGGAAATAGCCAATAATGCACTTTGCACAAAATAACACCTGGACCTCTTTGGTGGGGACGTAACAACTACAAATAAAGGTAAGAAAGCCTTCTAGCATGGAATTCTTTCTTTTTTCCCCTGAAAAACCTTACTTTCTCATGTCAACAACCCCCAATGTGTTGTTCCAAGGACCCTCCAGAAGCAATGAATGTGTATTCAATGTTTTTTTTCTTCTTTTTGTTTCTTTCGCGCAGTTTGGAACCCCCATCACCGTGAGGAAGCCATACCTTATCAACCGTAAGGCACACTTCTAATACAAACACATTTATTTACATTTTCCTTCAACCAATGCTGAGGCTGTGAATTTTAATAAGTTTATATATTCAAACATTTTCTCCACATTTTCACAATTTTTCAAAAAATAGCAGATCTACAAGCTCGTAGTGTGGCACTCGGATGCCGCCCTATGGGCTTGTAGATCTGCTATTTTTCAATAGCTAAAGTATAATGTAATGCTTAAAACACCAAAAGGGGTTCCCGTGCTGAATGGGTTAAGACCTGAGGTCAATTCTACAAATTGCTTCTAAATCAGTAGTTCTCAAATCTTTTCGATCATAATCTGTCTGTCTGCAGACCCCCATATGAAAATGTTTTGTGCCAGGGCATTTGTGTAAAAAAGATATTCAATGTTTTTCTATTTTAATCTTTCAAGATTTAAATAAGTTAGCCACATAAACTAATGGTGTTAGGCACTTTGTGCCGCACGGTGACAGTGACTATGAGGTGTCTGTCTGTCTGTGTGTGTGTGTAGAGTTGGAGGAAGAGGCTGCCCGACGTGGTAAAGACACCCGGTCCCTGTCGTCTGACCTCATTGAGTACGTCCAGCACATGGTCCGAGAACACAAGGACAACTACAAGGTAACCACTTCCCAGGCCTCTGAAATCTCTTATCCGCTCCAAGCCCTAAAGTAGTGCTGTCACCATTACAAGTTTAAATTGACGATGAATTACTTGCACAAGCAGAGCACGCAATTACTGTAATCGGCTGTGTATGTCGGTGTTGTCCACCGTATGCCGGTGTTGTCTGTCGGCCAATCAGGGACCACCATTCTTCGTTTGGTGATCGGCTGGGTATGTCGGGGTAAGAATGGTGGTCCCTTATTGGCTGTTGATCGTGACGTAACTCATCATCATTTTTCCGACCGCGGTCGAGATCGTGGATTTCACAATATCACGCCAGACTTTCGGTCCTTCATTGCCATCCCCAGTTCCTGCTTACTGATGCCTGTGTCCCTAGCAATGACATCAGGGAACGACAGCTTTCTACCTCTGGTCTGCTTTGAGGCAGGACTCCAGAGAAGAAGGGCCACTGCTACAGAGCTGACAGTGAGGTTATTATATCTATAACCTCATTGTCAGCTCTGTAGCAGTGGCCGGCAAACTGTGTTCTTCTGGATCGGACTAGTGAAGAAACACGGGGAAGGTTGCCATATATGGGTGGCTCTTGCAAGACAGATTTTGCGCTCTCATTAGAAGGCGGGTGTAAGTGCCATCCAACCGTTTATCTAGTTTCTAACGACGTAACTAAGGTACGTTTCACGGTCAATAAAGGGTCTAAAGGATTTAGAACAGCAGTTGTAATAGACATTAGTTAGTAGCAGTTGGCATCTCGACAGTGGGCATTTTAGTTTGTCGACTAAAACTATGACGCACAATGTTCGTCGACTAAATATATGGACAATTTCATCAACAAATTAAAACTAGACTACAATGTTAGGGAAGGACTAGTGAAGTAGAGATCCAGTAGAACTAAAAGACAAGTCATTTTGTGATTGGATGCATGCTGAAAATAGCAAATCTACAAGCTCACAAGCCTGTGAGCTCATGTGCTTGTAGATCGGCTATTTCCAGCATGCAAAATCAGTGTGTGAAATCAGGCATTACGATGCCATCGAGGCCCTCCAAATTGCATTATAGTCGACTAAATCTGTAGATTTAGTCAACTAAAATCTTAGGATATTTTGTCGAGTAAAATTAGACTAACGCTAAAACATTTCAGATGACTAAAATATGATTAGCACTAAATTAAGTTTCATTCCAAAGACTATGACTAAACTAAAATCTAAGTTAGCTGTTAAATAATTGCAATTAACAATTGAATTGCGTGTTTGGCATTGAACATTGGAATGAAATAAAAATGTAAATTATCTTTGCCTTTTAGGCTTTGTCAAATAACTTGAATATACAAACTATTGATATAACTAGAACTGCACTCTGTCGAGTGCATACTTGCTTGTTGCACACTAGTAGGCCAACTAGTGCGCAAGCAAGTACTTTTGACCGCTATAAACTGTCAAATCTCAGTACCTCTGTGAAGGAACGTTTGAAATTTCTAATTATTGGGTGTAACTACCAATTAGACTCTGGCATTGGGTGCTTTAATCCACATATTTCCTATGTCATCATTGAGAGCTATACATATATACTATGTGTATATGTAATTTGTAAGTTGATTAGCGGTATACTGTGGTTACTTTGCGCCGTACGCACGTCCCAGCCAACCCGCCACTTTTGATGCGTATGCACCGTCCCAGCAAACTGTGCCTGATACGGCAGTGGTGCCAGATTACATACATGTATACACAGGAGCATTACCTTTAATCCTCCCAACACTAAAACATATCGTCATTACGTCACCATCGAAAACCAATTACACTCTGGCATTTAATCCACATATTTCTTACGTCATCATTGAGAGCTAGTTATACATATACACCATGTAATCTGGTCCCAGCAAATCAGGCACAATTTGCTGGGACATTGCATACGCATCAAAAGTGGCGGGTTGGTTGGGACGGTGCATACGAGCCGGGCGAAACTATTACTTGCGCGTTCTGCTTGCGCAAGTAATTATAGATGTAAAGATAGCTGATTTACACCAGTGTTGTTTTTGGCTGCAAAATTCTATTTTAGTTTAGTCATAAGCTTTGGAATTAAACTTCAGTTAGTCATAATTTAGTCACCCGGAATGTATTAGTGTCAGTCTAGTTTTAGTCTACTACATCTACTGGTGATTTAGTCGACTAAAATGTGTTTTGGCGGGCCTTGATGCCGTCGTAATGACTGATGTTACACTTGCTGAAAATAGCCGATCTACAAGCTCACGTGTCACGAGCTTGTAGATGTATCATGCAACCAAGTGTAAAATTACGTTTAGTCTAGTTTTTATTTGTTGACAAAATCGACAGCATATTTTGTCTTAGTTTTAGTCATCATGACTTAGTTTTTATGTATTTTAGTCAAAGGACATTTTTTGTAATGGTACTATTAGTCGATAAAATCAACACTGGCTTAAGTTACAACACTTGCGTGTCACTTCATGAGGCGTTGTATAAGCTTGCAGATTTGCCATTTCTGTTTTTTTTTAAATCCTACTATAAATGTGTGTGTGTGTGTGTGTGTGTGTGTAATGCACGTAACTCGAGAACCGCTTGCCCCACCAACTTCTAATTCAACACACCCCCCAGGGAGTGCAGTGCCCGGTATCGAGTCGGTCGGACCCACGGTTCTCCAGAACCACCACAAAAAGCTCTGCTCAGGCTCTGCCAGTGGGCCTAATCAGCCTAAATCCCCTCACCTGTGCAATTTCCAGCCTCGGCCCCAGCCCTCTCCAATTGTTACTTGCGCAAGCAGAGCGTGCAAGTAATGTTATGACGTCATATGCTGGCACGAAGCTGGTATGTTTTCCGTCATGCTACGAAGCATATGTCCCATGACGTGATGAAGATATGTACCAATGTCCCTTAGAATGCACGCGATATGATGTCATATGCTGGCCCGGGACATGCGTAAGTAGACCGTGCAGATATGCTTTCCGCGAATGTCTCATAGCGTGATGAAGATTATGTACCAACGCTCCAGTTCGGTCTCTGGCCTTCTTTATACTCTATGGTGCATACATGCAAAGGTATCGCATTTGGGTTTAATACTGCATTATGGACAGATGCCTATGCATTGTCGAAATGCTCCCTGTCGTCACGTGCATGCAACAACTGTGGTAGGCTACAACCTCTACATTATTGCATTTAGCTCCCCTCTTGTCTTTCTTTTAATGTTTTTCACCTGCTCCACCATACTTCCACGGCAAACGATGATGCACCACGCAACCACCCCTTGTGTCCCGGTCCCCTTATTACATAGTGAGCGGCCCATGACGTTAGCCGCTGCGGCTATACCCGACAGGCTCGACAAGCCAAACGCTTATTGACACTCGGGTCTCGATAAATGCCTAACCGGGTTTGTAATGGACCTGATTTTCGCTCCATCGCTAACCACAATAGGTGTGAGGTTACCTTGTATTTTAGAATAGCTGAGAGGCGTGGTGAGAGCTGTGCCTGGACTCCTCTGAGACATAGTGAGTAGACAAATGTATGCATGTATTTATACATGTAACAACCTCACGTAGAGTCGTTAGGTACCGTAAGTCTAAGTTATGCCGATCCTACAAGCTTACATGGTTTGCTATTTTCGGGCACGAGAATAGACCTTGCAGTGCAACCATTTCTGTGAGCGTATATTGTAAGTGTTCTGTAAATAATTAAGGGAAACAAGTTTTCATTTCTTGACACCCTTTTTTTCTTTCATGTGTGATTGATGGTTGGTTTTAGGCAAATATTTCATGTGATGTTTGGATGGGACTGTGAAATCCCTGCTGCAGCATGTAGATGGCAGTATCATACAGGCTGTTTCAACAGGCCAGTTGTCTGGAAGAGTAGTAGGAATTTGTTTTCTTTACCCTGCCACTCAAAAATAGGGTTATTTTCCTCACTCAACAGTAAACAAAGTATACAGTCAGGGTATCTTTCACATTTCTAAAGTCACAGTTTATTGACCTTTAAGTTCACTTTTTTTATTAATTTTAAAAGTCTTTAGTGTCTTTCCCAAGTTCCCCCTTTCCCTCCCTCCCCCCTCCTCCTGCTCATGCCATCCTTTCTCCAAGTGACTCCATCTCCAAAGTCTCTGTATAGCTCTCACTTCAAAGGAGTTCTTAAAAGGCAAAAAAATAAAGTATTTACAATATTGCTGAGGAGAACCACAACAACACTTTAAGGGTGTCTTAAACAATTATTACTAAGATCATAAAGCAGGCATTAGGACCAGCGATATAACACAGAGTCTGCTCTCAGTGCGGCAACATGTACTATCCAGTTGTTCCAAATTTGGTAGAATTGTTCTATTCTAGTTCTTAGGAGGTATGTTAATATTTTCAGTTTTGAGAATATCCAGGACTATACCGTGCCAATCGTCCATTGTGGGTGGGATTGGGTTTAGCCATCTTCTAGTAATTTACTTTTTTTGCTTGCTGCCAGGAGCACCTGCAGTAGCTTTGTGTCTCTCGTCTGGTTCAGACATTCAACATGGCCCAGGTACAAGGTTGTGAAATTCAGAGGTATTTGAGGACGATTCTACAAATGTCTTCTAAATCATGACAGTTTTCTGAAAAACCCTTCATGTCAAGGACCTCAGAAATTATATGTAATTGGCCGCCGACCCCCATCTGAAATTATGTTGTTCCAGGGACCTCCAGAAGCAAAGATTTGAGTTAAAAACATTCGCTCTGAAAGAATATATATTCAAAGATTTGCTTCACATTTTCACGATAAAAAAAGCAGATCTACAAGCTCGTAGCGCAGCACTCGGTGCCGCGCTATGAGCTTGTAGATTATTTTCAATAGCTAAGTATAACATAATGTCTGAAACACCAAAAGGGGTCCTGAATGGGTTAAATTTACATTGTTGATTGATATAATGCCGAACCAGGAGATATCTGAAAAGTCAAGTCTGTTCTAATAACTATAAACTGTTTATACCAAATTGGCCAAATAGTACGCAAGATGGAGGAAAACATTGTAAAAAAATAGCCGATCTGCAAGCTCACAACGCCTTGCAGTGTGAGGCGTTGTGAGCTTGTAGATATATGCTATTTTCCACAATATTTATACAAGTTAACCTCATTGATCTATTAACCGCTTAGTTGATGAGCAGCGTTTTTATTTATTTATCTGATAATCTTACTTTCCCTAAAGGCTAGGATATAAAAGGCATATTATATTCCTTAATCAAATATTTATTTGACCATTTGAGATCCAGGGCCAGGCAATGGCATCTTTTATGAGGAATAAAGGCTTCTATACAGAAAGGATATAAAAGGCATATTATATTCCTTAATCAAATATTTATTTGACCATTTGAGATCCAGGGCCAGGCAATGGCATCTTTTATGAGGAATAAAATGTAATGGAAAGTGCAGTCTTGTCACATCCCATGCAAAAGCAGAGGTGTGTGTGTGTGTGTGTGTGTGTGTGTGTGTGTGTGTGTCATTTTGTAACCAACCCACTTGTGTGTCCCTTGGCCACGTGTGTGCACAGACAGCGTTACATTCACAGAAAACCGCCCCAATGATGGAATTGCAGCATTTTCGATTAATTGTTGAAGAATGTCTTAACGGCGATTAACTATTAACAGCCCTTAAGAACCCTTTGCCATATAGTGGTGCGTTAGGTTGCCGTTTGTGTGACGACACGCTGTGTTCCCACAGGCCATGGCCCGAGACGAGAAGAACTACTACCAGGACACGCCCAAGCAGATCAAGAAGAAGATCGACAAGTACATGTGCTTCCACCCGGAGCACTACGCCGCCTTCAAGCAGTCTCTGGCTGCTCAATGAAACACCGATATAAGAACCAGGGGTCGCCAACATGTCCGTACACGGACAAATGGCAAAGACTTGGTCATGCCCGTGGCATTTTTTTATTATTTTGTTTTACAAACCATTATCTTATTTTTATCATAACACCCACTTTAATATGGAATGTCAAGTCTCCAGGTTGTATTTACTATGACACTATTGGCACATTAGGAGTCTAGTACTAGTAGGTTCTCAAATGTTTTATTTGCAAAGACCCCCTTAACTCTGAGAGTGTCTGAATGGAACCAAATTTGGTTCCATTCGAAAACTCGAGAGTTACAGAGCTGTTATGGTCATTCAACCATGCACATGTTTCTGGTAATATTGTTGTCCTCTCATTTTGTATGTCCGTGGCAAAAATGGAATGTTGACCAAAAATGTCAACCACATTGCAACATGGCGGTGAGCCCTGATGCAGCCTTCATGCAGTGCTCAATGAAACACAGATATGAACCAATGTCCTTTCAGCTTGGAGCGGAAACGTGGGCGCCCTCCCCCCGGCGGAGAGTCTGCTCTCGCCCCGGTGTTCCCCCCCCCCCAGGGATCTATACTAGAGCCCCTCTGTTTCTTTTGCCCTGTACAACTGGGGTCTTCAATGTTTTTTTAGGCCGAAGAGCTGAGAGAGAGATGAAGCAGGGACCCTGTTGTGTAAATTCAAGTTTGTTTGTTTGTTTACCCATAATCTGTTCTTATTAACATGTTGTGTTCATGTGTATTTTCAGACATTGAATCACTTAAACCTGCAGTACATATTAAACTTGATGTTTGGCCCTGTACTTGGTTTGTTCTTTTTTTCCCTCCCTCCCTCTGATCTACAAGCTCTTGTTTCGGTCTTGTAGAGCTGCTATTTTCAGCGAATGTTGACCCAGAATACGGGATACAGTTAGGATCAAGTTGTTGATGTAGATTTTTAGTAACTGGTGTTGGCCCCGGGTCCCAGGCAACTTTGACGATGTAGAGGGCCACACTATTTCCCCACTCACTCCACATTGCATAATACTGTCGTAGCAAAAATAGCCGATCTACAACGTGTCGCAGTGTGATGCGTTTTGAGCTTGTAGATCAGCTATTTTTGCTATTATTTGAATATAAATACTGAATTAGGTTTAGCTATTTTTGTATTGGAAACCTGAAAAGTAACCTTTTTATTTAATTTCAAATGCCTTTAATTACAGTATGATTGTTAACTTTATGAAGTAAATACAAATACATTGGACATAAAAGACATGTAATACTCATTGAGCTACTAATCTACGTATCAGTATTCTTGTATTAACCTTCACTTAATTAACCGCATTAAGTGAAGGTGGGGGCCGCCAGTTGCCCATCCCTGGTACAGTATGTGGTCCAGTGTTCTTTTTGGCAGCAAATTAGTTTAGTCAGTCTTTGGAATGAATTTAGTTTTAGTCACCTGGAATGTGTTGATAATTGATGATAATTTATGATTACCGTGATAAAAAAATAATATATATATTGATATATATATTATCACATGAAAACCACTTTCATTTTTCAACTCCCAAAACTACAGTAGCGCCCCTCAAAAAAGTATACAGCATTTGTTAAAATTACGCTTTTTTTAACGTTTTTTCATTGACTGTCAAGTTTTCAGCCTCGAGGAAGAAACCCTAAATACAAAGGGTATCACATTTATGAGCTACAGCAGGCGGAAGGGAGTTATTCTCCAGATAATGAAGTACTACATTCAAACTTAAAGTACTGTTCTGTCAACAACAACATCCATCTGGTATGATTTTATTTACATTATCTAATAGTAACGTACAGTATCCTATACAGCATGTTTGAATGGACAGTGTTTTACCGATGCTCACAACACAACGGCACAAACAAGGGACTAAATTATTTTGTTGGGGGAGTGAAATGTGGCTCGGGAAAGGAACCCAGGGCACGCCGCCATGGCATTAAAACCTACACCACCATAACCCTCTAACAGCGGTTTTCAACCAGTGGTCCGGAGACCAGCAGTGGTCCTTGAGGGGGTTCCAGGTGGTCCCCAAAATGGAGAGTTGCTAACCAAATGGACCATTAGGCTATAGATCTTTAAATCTTGAGTGCATTCAATTAAACCAATGGTCTGGACGCTTACGGGTCCATTTGGTTTTATTGTACGCTGTCAAGAGTTCAATTATTGTTTTACAAGAAGTCTACACAATTAGAATTGTAGACAAAATCGTATCCAAAATATTCTTTAATGTTGGGTCTGAGAGGCTAAATGTCATCAATTGGTGGTCTGTGGCTTAATAAATGCCGGTTGGAAACCACTGCTCTAACACTTTCCCAAATAGTAATAATAATCAAATAGATCTACAATCTCACAATGTGGCACATAAGTGACGTGTCATGTGAGCTTGTAGGTGTGCTAGTTTCACTCGTTTGGGTCCGCAGGGTCAAATGTCTAATTTCTCTTAGAAGACAAGACAAAACAACATGCAAGAATACTTACAGCTAAACAGAAAAACACATAGTACTTAAATGGATCATTGGTTGCTTAAAATACATGTTAATGATTATGTTATAGTGATGATTAGTCAAAGCATGAACAGGTGGTCCCATAGTGAGAGGACAGTGCTGATTTAAACAACCAAAATGATGGCTTCACAAAATATCTGTCTGACTGCCCCCTGGTGTTATCTGAATGGTCTGATAGAGTCCAGTGACACACTGGTTCTTGTGATCTACTTTGGGGATCCCATAGCCCACGCCCTGACGCTTCTCAACAGCTGCCTGAACCCGCTGCTGTACGTGTTCAGTCAGGGTTTCAAGGATGTGTTCCGCAGGTCCATCCTAAAGGTCCTGGAGGAAGCCTTCACTGAAGAACAGTCTCAGACAGACACTCCCACAGACCCAGACGTCACCTGTCCAATGATTGCCCTGTGTGAGATAGAGGGTAGCATTGGTCCGCCCGGAACCCAAGACCCGTCAGGAGACTGCCCTGTCTGGGACACTGGTTTAGGGTTTTGAGACTGTCCTGTCTGAGACACAGGTTTAGGGTCATCTTTGAATGTACTTTAATTTGTGTAGAAGATTGAAACAATGATGAAAAATATCTCTGCTGTCGGGAATAAACCACCTAACTCCACAATGTTCATTTTTCAGGAAATAAAAAATATGCATTTTTCAGGAAAGTAAGAAAACCATTAGAAAACAAATAAATACTGCCTCAAAGTTGGTATTGTGACTTTATATAATATATATATGTTGTCAATTGCTTGCATGAGAGGGGGAGAGGTGGTGGAGTTAGCTGCTTTAGCAGTCAGTTTGAGAGGTGGCCCAATGGAGTTGGTTTTGTCCGAAG
This sequence comes from Protomyctophum bolini, assembly GCF_963924005.1. NCBI lineage: Eukaryota > Metazoa > Chordata > Actinopteri > Myctophiformes > Myctophidae > Protomyctophum > Protomyctophum bolini. Next base: position 516,261 of record NC_137874.1, on the reverse strand, counting down.
CACTTTTTAATATGTTTCATTGGTTCATTTCTTTGTTATTGTTTTAACCAACACAGAGATGTAAAGGCTGTTCAATAGCACTGATTTATTAAAAAGAAAAAGGAGTTCCCGACAGCAACAATACTTAACGTGTTGTGAGCTTGTAGATCTGCTATTTCCGGTGAGAGATTTGGTGTACTTTTGAACAAAGAAAAATAAGTGTGTCTGTGGTCTTTCTGACCCATTTTGAGATTGTGATGTGTTATCTTTGCCCGTGAAGCTTTTCCTAAATATTCGATTCAAATCATCTTTATTTAAATTTGTATCTGAATCATTTAAATGTATCTAAATATGAAATATGAATGTAGGCATACTTTTCGGTTGGGTTTTCAAGTGGGTGCCGTGACGCAATATAGGCATTTGGCAGACACTCTTAATCCAGGGAAAGCAGGTAAATCCAAGGTAATACATCAAATACCTAGAAATAGTCACCCACAAACCGGGTTGAGTTGAGGCGAGGCGGTTTTAAATGTAGACCACATTTCAACAACAAGGCAGTTCAACGTGCTTTACACAGAACAATCATCGTCTTACTGGTATACTGTGTATAGCCATTTTAAGCTTGGCCGGCTGCCATTTTAAATGCCATCTTGGAAATTACGCCTTTCCGCCAGGTGTATGTTAACAATTTCCAGAGGTACCAGAATCGATTGAAAAATCCTTTGCAACATTTTTTTCCATTTTGATATAGCCATTCTAAGCTCCCCACAGCCATCTGGGATGCCATCTTGAAAATGGCACTTTTTGGGGGATTATATTTTGGATGCCCAATACCATCAGAATCCATGGAAAAACCTTTTGTATCAATCTTTTGGGGGTTAAGTGATAGTTTTTCATATATTGATTCATTGTTTTTCATATATATATTCACCTAATAGTTCCAATCAAAAGGACAAACATTTCCTCTGCAGTGGCGGACAAATGGTAAAGAGCGCAGTGCTGAGTACTCCCATACAGTGGTTTCATAATGTAATGCTTTTAGATAGATAGATAGATAGATAGATAGATAGATAGATAGATAGATAGATAGATAGATAGATACAGTGGCGTCAACTCCGTGGGTTCAGAGGCGCAAATGAACCCACTGGCATTTTGGCAAAATATATCAATATGCAGTATATGCACCCACTGTCCACTGAAATTTAAATGGTACGTCAATAAGCGACCGCCACAAAGCGACTGCTTTACTGTTTATCATTGATCATGCTGAAATGTTGAAACAGAACAATTTAATGTTATAGCTAGGAGAAACACTTTCCTCGTACTTTAAATGGTACGTCAATAAGCGACCGCCACAAAGCGACTGCTTTACTGTTTATCATTGATCATGTTGAAATGTTGCTGAAACAATTTAATGTGTTCTTCGTTGTGAACTGAAACACTGTTCATTAACAAACTGTAAATTAGTACCAACCGAAAAAACAAAACTCGTTTTTTTTTCACCGCTGGGGGGGGGGGGGGGGGCGTGGCGTGGCTGGGGGCGTGGCTGCATGTACCCACTGCCGTTATAAGAACCTTCCGCCACACGCGCCTGTGTGAGTGAATTAACTTGCAAATAAATGTTTTAAACAGAATCTATTCATGTTTAGTCATTTTTACATAATGTATGCATTATTAACATGTTTGTGACATGTCTATGAGCTTTACATGGTGTATTATGGCTAATATGCAATATTATGAATCTAAATTTCAATAGAGCTATATATTATGCATGATTATGTTATTTATTTACATGTATGGACCTGAATGTGGCATGTATGCACTATATAAGTGCCATATATGTTGCATATATGTCCTACTTATAGACATATATATGCACATACATGAACCTGAATGTGGCATATATGCACTATATAAGTGCCATATGTTGCATATATGTCATGCTTATATACATATATGCACATATGGACCTGAATATGACATATATGTTGCATATATGTCACACATATATGAACATATAAGTCCTTTCCATTTAAGGACTTATATGAAAGGACTGTGAAGGAGCAGATCGGTGAAGGAGCAGATTGAAAGCTGATCCCACACTGAAAGAGCTGTTCAATTTGGTTCTACCCAAACAGGAGGTGAAGAATCGTACACAGGGGTACTCAGTGTTGTACCCGAACCGAACGTGTTCAACGAACGATAGTTCACGAACGTGTTCCTATTTCGGCTGAACGTGAACTGAACGTACTGTATTTCTGCCTGATGAACGTCATTGTGAACACGTTCATTTCTGGCGTGTGTGAACGTCACTTTCTCACGTTCAACTTCGTTCAAAAGTGAGTGAGACTTCCAGGCGAAAATTGCCTGTTTGCAATTCAGATGGACCAACCACTATGCACTCCACATGAGGAAACACATGTATCTTGTCTGATATAGTTTCAACTTTAAAGGCAAAAAAAAATGAACAAGCTGCGATGACAAGCGTGGATATAGCCAGGTCAAACTCACATCATTCTATATAAGTTCCATATAAGTCCTGTACACACACACACACACACCATCCATAATAAGTTACTGTTATGCACTGCTGCTGCATGCTGCCCGTTGATTTTATAGACACATGTATGACGTGGTGACCCATTTTATAATCATAATAGGCTATTATTAGATAGGATATAGAAAAAATAATATGTTTTATAGTCAGCTTGTAGATCTGCGGTGCACACACAGTGCGTGATGGGCCTATAGCCATATATCCATATAGCTGGCTGAGAGACTTCATACTGTCTAGCCATGTATTGCCTCTGAATAAAACAATATTTGATATAGTTATAGCCCACATATTACTGATTAAAGATAATGTTAATATTGTTGTAGGCCTAATCTATTCTTTATTTCATATGCAATGGATTAAATAAACTGAACAGAGCCATGGCCATGCATATGTGTATTAGCCTCGCTAATAAGCCAGACCGAATCAGCGACAGTGTTGTGTGATATTAGTCTGGCTTATTAGCCAGGCTATATGTTTATAGACTATACTGTGTATAGCGAATGCGACACATAGCAATATTCTCATAAATAATAGCCTACATAATAGCCTATCATAGGCTAAAGGCTATGTGAATATTGATATTATTTCATTGTTATGTTTGGTTTCACTGTCAATTGGGCTGCTTTATTTCTGCTTGTGACAAAATACGCTCTGTAGGCCCTACCACTATTGCTTCTGATATCTCTCTCTGGAAAAAAAACAACTAATAATGCACAGACACGCTGCGCATCTGGGGTTCGGTAGGTAAGTTGTATTAGCCTCTTATATTGTAGGCCTCTCGATTAAAGAGCATGCTGTTCCCAGAGTTTGTATAGAGCGCCGCAGTCCCGCCCCCTCTCAGAAAAACGAGTGGCCCAGGAAATGAAACCCCAATGCATTCTCCCATCGGCACTTCTAATATAATTTATTTAAAGACCGTTACGCCGCGGACAAAGCCAATTCGGATCGTGACAAATCATGACAATGAACACAATGTTTTGGGCCGATCAAATAATTTATAAGACGAAAAACAAAACAAATAGTGTTGTCTCCTGACTTTCTTTTCTTCTTTCTAATGCTTATTTGCAACGCCCTGCAAAAAGACTAACAGTAACATATGGGTGAGTTCGGATATGCACACCGGGAGTGGGAGAGTTTGTATTGCAGTGTGCTCAGTGTGCTATCCGAACGCACCCCTACAGTACACACACACACCTTAAGTACACCTTAGGTTTGTGTACATAAATGACATGACAGCTGCAGGTGGGTGTGGGAGTACAAACTTAAACTGAAATTGGGTATGAGAAGTGTTTCCTGATGCATGTAACTTCAACTATACAGCTTATTGTGTTCAGTCTTTTGACTCTTTTCACATCAAATAAGGAAGCTCACATGTTAATATCATGTGTTTGTAACAGAATCCACCATGGGGACACTTAAGCAGCGCATGTTGCAGGACACTCTGGATCAGCTGCTTCACGATGAGTTTGAGAGGTTCAAGTGGCATTTAGAAGATCCTGGAAATGTTGAAGGTCTCAAGCCGCTCACAAAGAGTGCTCTGGAGAAAGCCAAGAAGACAGACACAGTGGACCTGATCGCGCAGAACTACCCTGGTAGAGAAACTCAGATCATGCTGAATGTTCTGACAAAGATAGACAGGATTGATCTAGTGGAGGGGTTTAAAACCAAACCAACAGGTAGGTGAAGAGAGGATAGATATTTTAAGTTTATACGTTAATATTATATTAAAACACCCTTGTAACTAGAAATGTCAAAGTGTGGTTGCCGCAGTCGCTTATACAACCTCTGTCACAGACAGGTCTCCAGGTCACCCTCCTCCTCCGAGACCCGCTAGCCCAGAAAGAGGAAGGCAGAGGAAGAGGAGGAAGCAGGGTACGTTGGTTTTTAACCCTACAACACTAAACGCAATTATGTTTTCTGACGCACGCACTGCACGCACACAAGCACAGACGCGCGCACACACACACACACACACACGCATGGAGGCGGACCCAATGGGAGGATGTGTCTCCACTCTGACCAATCACTGTCTCACATTTCAGCTTTGACAGGAGAAGAGAAGGCAAGACGAGAGAGAGAAGCCAACTGAGAGGTAAGGTGTGTGTGTGTGTGTGTGTGTGTGTGTGTGTGTGTGTGTGGTTGGTTGGTTAGCTTTTTGGGCTGCAAAGCAAGTTGTAGTTTGTTCTTTATATAATCAGGTTAAGAATGAGATGTTTTGTGTGATTTAGGAATGAGTTGTTCCTGAGCTATTGAGCCAGCGTTGATCATTGCATCTGTCTGTATGTATTTTTGTTGCCAAGGCAACTTCCCCGTCCGGGGACTTAACCCATTTTGGGCGGGAACCCCTTTTGGTGTTTTAAACATTGTTATAATTAAGCTATTGAAAAATACCAGATCTACAAGCTCATAGCGCGCCACTCGAGCTTGTAGGTCTGCTATTTTTGAAAAATCGTGAAAATATTTATTTCAGAAAACTGGAGGATTTAGAAGATTTTTTTTTAATTTCGAGGTCGACATTTTAAAAATGTCTTCTAAATTCTGACAGTTTTCTGAAAGATGTTTCTGTATCAGTGGTGCTCAATATTTAATGTCGAGAACCCCAAAAAATACATGTAATTGGCTGCCGAACCCCATCTGAAAATATGTTGTTCCAGGAACCCCTCAGAAGCAAAGATTTGAGTTAAAAACGTTCGCTCTGAAAGAGCAGACCTACAAGTTCATAGCACGGCACTCGGTGCCGCGCTATGAGCTTGTAGATCTGCAATTTTTCAATAGCTAAAGTGTAACATTAGACTTAAAACACCAAAAGGGGTTCCCGTCCAAAATGGGTTAAACCCTGTTGTTGCACGCTAACAGTAGGCGGTTAAGAAAACGTCTCCATTTGGCCACCCCGAGTCCCCGACAGATAAGCATTCCGTTTGTTCACTACAGGTCTGTTGGAGAGAACATCAGGGTATGAAGAACAACTTCAACGCAACATGAGCGGTACATATCGGAGTGTAATTTTGGTCACAATGCTTAAGGTTGTGTTTGAAAAGATCTTCATATGGCTCTACAATGTAGACATCGAAGACACAGACATCCACAGCCACCATGAGGTCAGACAGATGGAGATGAAGAAGGCAGGAGAGCGAACCCTAATCCAACTCATTGAAATGTTCAAAGACCGTTCTGGAGTAATCATAAGAACAGTGCTGACCGTTGGCTGTGCAGGAATTGGCAAAACTTTCCTCGTGCACAAATTTCTGTCTGACTGGGCCAAGAAATGTTTCCCCCAAGATCCACACCTCGTGTTCCCGCTCAAGTTCTGCCAGTTAAATCTGCTCAAGGGGGAAAAGTTTCTTTGGCACAGCTAATTCACCACTGCATCAAGGAAACCAGATTCATTGAGGAAGACATTCTTAATGACATCTTTAACGAATTGCAGAAGTCAGTAGACTACAACGAGAGCCCCTTTAAAGTCATGATTGTTATGGATGGATATGATGAAAATATTTTCCCATTCGATTTCAAAGCAGATTTTGGACCCATGAACTTGGTGTGAACCCTGGCCCAGTATACTTAATATTAATAAACAATTAGAAAAAGTGTAAATACTTTAAATGTAAGCAAGTAATAAGAACCCTACTGAGAACAACCCCCCCAGTTCACATCTGCCTCATGCCTAAACCACACCCTCTCTCAGCAACTGGTACCTTGGAGCTTTTAAGAGAAAAGGTTAGGACATAATGCAAAACAGATCATGACTGAACAGGATTAATTGCACGGGGCCCTAGATAAGGCATCCGCCACCACATTTTCTTTTCCTTTAATATGGCGGATGTCCAACGTGTATGACTGAAGAAACAAGGACCATCTAATGAGCCTCTGGTTTGGACTGTGGAGAGAATGTAAAAATGTTAACGGATTGTGGTCTGTGTACACCACCACAGGTCCAGAACCCACATACACCTCAAAGTGCTGCAAAGACCATATGAGAGCCAAAGCCTCCTTCTCGATCACTGAGTAGTTTAACTGATACCTGTTAAATTTCTTTGAAAAAAAACATACAGGTTTGTCAATGCCCAATTCATCCTCTTGAAGCAAAACTCCACCTGCCCCCACATGGCTGGCATCAACCTGTAGTTTAAAAGGCCTTGTCATGTGTGGAGCAGCGAGGACAGGAGCATCATACAGGATTTGTTTTGCCTTTTCAAATGCCTGCTGACAAATAAGAGACCAAATGTATTTTGCATTATTCTTGAGCAGGTCAGTAAGCGGTGCAACAACAGTTGAGAAATTCCTACAGAAAGCTCTATAGTATCCAATGAAACCAAGATATCGTTGCAATTCTTTTTTTGTTGTTGGTGGTGGGTATTTTTCAACCGCTTCCACTTTAGCACGCACTGGACGCACTTCACCCTGCCCCACCTGACGACCAAGGTATGTTACTGTGGCCCGAGCAAAATCACATTTAGCCAAGTTCACAGTAAGACGCGCCTCAGCCAAGCGGCTAAACAGTGCTGAGATGCGCTCAATGTGATCTTGCCAATTATCTGAATATATGACTAAATCATCCAAGTAAACAGCACAGCCTTCTAGGTCCCAAACCACTTTGTTCATTAAACGCTGAAATGTTGCGGGTGCATTGCGTAACCCGAACGGCATGACCGAGTAAGAATAAAGGCCAGAGGGAGTAATAAATGCGGCTATTTCTTGTGCGCGCTTTGACAAGGGAATTTGCCAATACCCCTTTAATAGATCGAACTTGCTAATGAATTTAGCAGAGCCGACCTGATCAATGCAATCATCTATGCGCGGCAAAGGAAAAGAGTCCGGTTTCGTAACATTATTTACTTTTCTGAAATCAGAACAAAATCTGTACGTCCCGTCCGGTTTTGGAACGAGCAGGCACGGCGATGCCCAACTCGAAGCAGATTGCTCAGCAATACCATTTTTGAGCATGTAGTCAATTTCAGAATCCAAATATTTTCTCTTATCTGGATTAGTCCTATAAAACCGCTGTCTTATAGGCTTGGAATCTGTCAACTCAATATCATGTTCAATCACATGCGTAACAGATGGAACATCACCAAATAGGCTTGGGTACTCACGTATCAGCGCCACCAGCTCTGTTCGCTGTGACTCTGATAGGTGAGACAAAACATCAGTTAGACTTGACAATACCTCCGAATTTTTTAATCGACCCGACAACAAGGCAGAGTCATGATTTGGCAAACCATCCTCACAAACGGCATCATTCTCCGATGTTGCCTTCACCCCGTGTGTGTTACCAACACACACAGGACGAGTGCAACTCAACGCTGCGCTCAGCGCCTGTGGCGCGCGGGCCAGATACGGTTTCAAAAGATTGACATGGCACAACTGGTTGTGTTTCCGACGGCCCGGCGTGGCAATGAGATAATTTTGATCTGACAGCTGTTTCACCACAGTATATGGGCCCATGAATTTTGCCTGGAACGGCGAGCCCACAATAGGCAATAAAGCCAACACTTGATCCCCTGGAGAAAAAACACGCTTCTCCGCTCTACGGTCATACAAACGCTTCATTTTAGTTTGCGCCGAGGCCAATTTCTCTTTTGCCAACTCCGTAGCAGAGTACAGTCTGTGCTTAAATCCATTTACATAATCAATTAGATTCGTCGGCGGGTCCACTTCTTTCCAGTCATCCTGTAAAATAGCCAGCGGCCCTCTCACAGTGTGGCCGAACACAAGTTCATTTGGACTAAAACCCAAACTCTCCTGTGTCACCTCTCTCGCCGCCAACAGTAACCATGGTAAACCCTCCTCCCAGTCTTCACCCATCTCAACACAGTATGCGCGCATCAGCGACTTTAACGTTTGATGGAACCGTTCCAGTGCGCCTTGGCTTTGCGCATGGTATGCTGACGCTTTATTGTGCTTGATATGCAACTGCTTTAATACCTGGGCAAACAAGTGAGATGTCAGGTTCGAACCCCTGTCACTTTGGACCGTGCGCGGAATGCCAAAAATAGACATGAACTGCGTAAGAGCACGCACAATTGATTTAGCTGTAATCGTGCGCAATGGATATGCGGCAGGATATCTGGTGCTCTGGCACATAACAGTAAATAAATACTTAGCACCAGATTTCGCGCAAGGCAGAGGACCTACGCAGTCCACAATCAAATGCTCAAATGGCTGAGCCACAGCTGGAATAGGATACAGCGGCGCCACTTTAATGGACTGATTTGGCTTTCCCGTTAACTGGCACGTATGACACGTTTTAATGTAGCCAGCAACGCTCTTTTTAACCCGAGGCCAGAAGAAATGCCTCAAAACACGGTCGTATGTTTTGCGCACGCCCATGTGTCCTGACTCATCATGAGCAACACGCAAAACCAAATCACGGAATTTGGAGGGAATCACAATTTGATAAATAGGGTCTCCAATGAACGCCTCGCCATGCGGCACCCATTTGCGCAATAGCACACCATTTTCCATGAAGTACCCATGCGCAAGATTTTCCAAATCACTTTTCGGGCACACCACTTGGAATAAATCCTTCAAAGAGGGATCGGTTGTTTGTTCACTCACCAATTCAGCACGTGGAATAGCAATTGGAGTATTGGCTAAGGACAACATCAACCCACCCACAATATCACTCTGTGAATCAATTTCCCCCAGAGCCTCCTGGTCACTTGTTCTTTTCATGGCACGTGTCACAGCGCATGCATGAAAAACGTCTGGCAAAACAGTCTCATTTTCATCGGGGCCTTCGGTAACCAATGGCACCGGGACCAGAACTGGACTGGCAGGCTGAACCGCCTGATCCGCCCACACCCGTTCCCCCGCTACACCATTGCCCAGAATGACAGTCACCCCGTCAACTGGAAGCGCCGGTCGCACGCCCATGCGCACTTCACCATCAAACAAAGCCGAGTGGAACAATAGCTTGTGCACAGGGACATGGAACACAGCCATTCCCATACCCAACACAGGTAGAAATGACCCAGTGTGAGTCTCTTCAGAAAAAGGGAGAGCAGATGACAAAATGAAGGAATCAAACGCACCCGTGTCACGCAAGATAGTAACTGGCACCTTCTCTTTACCACCAAGCATGGAGACATGACCTTTAGACATGAAAGGCAAGAAAGCCTCGTCAGGTTTTGACAACACAGGTACCTCAGTAATTATTCGTTTCACATCACCGGTACCAGGCAACGACGCAGCAAATGCTGCAGGTTTCCCCTTAAACCCACCATTCTTGTTACGCCCCTTAAGCGCCGGGCACTCACGTTTCCAGTGCCCTGGAAGGTGGCAGAAGTGGCAGGCACTCTCGGAGTCACGACCAGCCGGTCCACTATTATCCGAGTTCACATTTCCACTGGATTTGGGAGGAAAGTATTTTCCCCCAACAACTTGGCCAGCTTCTCTGCCGCCACCAGACCACCCACCATTACCACGGTTGTCCCCCCGCCCTCTGTGTGTCAATGAGAATTCATCGGCGAGTGCTGCAGCCGCAGCTGCAGTCTTTGCTTTCTGTTCAATAATGTACATGGCGATTGGTTCTGGGACTGAGTTCTTAAACTGCTCCAGCACAACAAGAGCAGCGAGGTCATCATAGTCTTCCACCCCTGAAGCCACACACCAGCGCTCGAAATGTGTTGACAGGTCACGGGCAAATTCAAGATAGGACTTATTATTGCCTCTCTGCCAACTCCGAAAACGCTGTCTATAGGCCTCGGGAACTAGTTCGTATACACGCAGCACTGCTGCTTTGACCAGTGTATACCTTGTGCTGTCCCGTGCAGACAGTGAGGCGAACGCCTCCTGAGCACGTCCAGTGAGCACGCACTGTAACAGGACCGTCCGGTCCGAATCATCCCAGCCCCGAGCGTCTGCCACCCGCTCGAACAGAGTGAAGAACACTTCCACCTCTTTCTCATTGAATTTTGGGACCAACCGTAAACTATTCAAAATGTTGCCATTGTCACCACCTGACTCGCCCCTCTTCACCTCACTCATCGTGCCATCTCTCACCAAGTTGAGCCGTGTACCCTCAACATCCAACCTTTTCATCTCTGCTTCATGTTTTAACCTTTCTATCGCCAAATCTCTTTCCTTCAGTTTTATCTGTAAGTCAGCATCCATCTCTTTCAGCTTCACCAACTCCTCGAAGGTTAGCCCAGTGGCCCCCGCGGGCACTGAGACTGCAGCTACACCCTCCTCCTGAGCCCCACACTCAGACGGCTGCGGGCTCAAAATGTGCTGCTCATACAGCTGGTCCTTGATCATTACCTTGACCTTATCTCTTCCCGCCCTTTTGTCGGGAATGTCAATGCCGTAATGCTCGGCAATTGACAATAATTGGTCCTTGCTAAAGGAATCTAGGCCCTCCTCCGACGGACCAGAAACAAAATCAGGCACCTCCATTGCAAAATTAAACCAAAGAAAACAAAACAAACCACTCAAAGCCAACGGAAACCAAAGAACGAAGCGCATTTACCCAAATAAATGCCCCAAACAAGTCAAATTAAATTGAGCCTCCCCTCTAACTGCCTAACCCAAACTTATCTAAATCTCAACCCTAGTCTTCAGGGGATAGTTGGGACAGGTATTTACGCACATGAAACGTTGGCGAGGGAAAAAGGTCTCCAGCAAGCTGGCCACCGCCCCAAGGCCAAAGAGTGCTCCCGAGCATATAGCTCCAACCCTTTCTCCCCACACTACGTGTATTATATAAATGCCCACAAGTCCCAAAGGGGAAATGCGCTTTGCCTGTCAGAGTCGGCCCAACAAAAAGTGACTTGTAAACAGAAAGGTGTACTTACGTTCCTAAGTTCCGAGACCCGAGTAGCCAAAAAACCCCTCCGCTGGTTCCCCAAATGACAAGGCTCCACCCCACAGCTGCCACTGATGGGAGGTGGGAACCTGAACTTACTTTTGCTTGTTTTAACACATAAGCAACTAAACTACAAAGCCTTGTAGTTTACCAAACCGTTTGCTGTGGACGAGCCCCCATTTGTTAAGGCTGGCTCTTGGGCCTTAACAAAGAGGGGAGACCAGACGGAGTTTAAAGCAGCAAAAAGTATTTTATTTCAAGAATTAATTAATAAATATAATCAAACAGGTCATTCGTAACGTTCCAAAATAAGCTGGCAGGGAACACTGCCCAATTAACAAAACATAACAGAAATCAAAAGTTGCTCTGGTGCTGCTGCCCTGCAGCCTACCTGAGGAGGAAAGAGGAGAGAGAACATATTCACAGCAGGTGCTTTAATAGCGTTTGGGGAGGACACTGGCCAGGTGTCTCCCCTTCTGCAAATTGCAGGCTCCGCCCTCCCAATCCAGCACTGCAAAGGGATTGGGTTAAAGATGTCTGACACAGAACAGCATATAGACTCCTTAAAGGTACAGGGGCCGTCACAGTACCCAGTGGAACATCTGCTTGTAAACCTCATCAAGGGAGAGCTGCTCCCCTCTACTCACATCTGGATAACCTCACGACCTGCAGCAGCCAAACGGATTCCTAAGGCGTTTGTTAACAGGATGACAGAAGTACGAGGCTTTATCAGAGATGACCAGAACTCAACATTGGCACAGGAATGGACTGGTGTTTTTCTGTGATCTCTTTTCTGACGAGAAGTTTATTTCTTTTGAAACACTTACTGCAGATCATAATATACCCTGATCTCATTTCTTAAGGTTTCTTCAAATTCGTAGTTTTACCCAGAAAAAGCTCCCTTCATACCCTTACTTACCACCCAAAAATCAATTGGACATTATATATTAGAATTTAGCCCCAAAAACGTGTGTCTGTCATTTACGATTTGATACGGGATCTAAAACCGTATTCACACCTCTTCAATGTGCATACGCCATGGTTTAATTCTATAATTAAATTAAATGTTAAATTATAATTTAAGATACTACATCAACTCCACTATTCAGGGGATAAGCTGGCCAGGCTCTTTAACATGCCAGACCCTGGATGCCCAAGATGTGGCCAGACCCCCGCCTCGTTAGGCCACATGTTTTGGATGTGTCCTTCCCTCACTACCTACTGGAAGCGAATATTTGACGTATTCTCTCATATGTGTGATACAGATACAGTGGTGACCCCTTCTTTTCACACCGCCATTTCTGGCATAATTCCCCCAGACTGTACACTCACATCTCCACAAGCAAATGCTTTGGCATTTGCATCCCTATTAGCACGTAGACTAATCTTCCTTAATTGGAAGTCCGATAAGGCGCCTTCCTTTCAACAATGGCTGAAAGAAGTTCTATCATTCCTGCCTCTGGAAAAACTCAGGTATAGAGTGGACAGAGCCCAAAAAAACTTTGTCCTAGCTTGGAGTGCCTTTGTGGAGTTTGTTGAGGACTTTTCATTTCAGTGAACTGTAATCCGTACTGTGCCCGACTATGTCCCTGTCAAGACAGGGACATAGTCGGGCACATAACTCTTATTTATTTATTTTTTGATCTATGATTGTCCACTGCTTTTGTTTTTTTTTGTTTTAGCCTAGGGGGGAGGGGTCGTATATGTTTGTGTGTTTTGTGTGTTTACTTACATACATGTAATGCAATGTATTGTCAAAATTTAATAACGGAAGAAAATGTAAAAATAAAGTTTACAAAAAAAAAAGAGATGACCAGAAGAAGGAGTTCTTCAAGAAGAGCATCAGTGATGAGAACCAGGCCAGCTCAATCTTCTCACACATCCAGAAATCAAAGATCCTCCACACCATGTGTGAAATCCCAGTCTTCTGTTGGTTCCTTGCTAGAGTTGTGCAGAACACGGGGATGACAGAGCTGCCCAAAACCCTGGTTGAGCTGTTCTGCCACTTCCTGATGGGTGAGACACTGCGGGAGAAGATGAAGGATCCTTCACTAAACGATGAAGACAAAGAGAAGCTCATAAAGGATGCAGGAGACGTTCTTCTGAAGCTGGGAAAGCTGGCGTTTGACCAACTGGACAATGGACAAATCATTTTCTATGAGAAAGACCTGAAAGTGTGTGGTCTTGATGTGATCAAGGACTTGCTGATCTCTGGCTTTTGCACAACCTTCTTCAAAGAAGACGACTCGTTCTTCAAGAAAACTGTCTACTGCTTCGTTCATCTGAGCCTCCAGGAGTTTCTGGCAGCAGTCTACCTGTTCCACTGTTTCACTCAGAAGAACACGGAGGTCCTGAAGACATTCCTGGGAGATGATGATGACAGTGACAGCTCCCTGTCTGACTTCCTGAAGGCTGCTATGAAGAATACCCTGAAGAGTGAGAGTGGACAACTGGACCCCTTTGTCCGCTTCCTTCATGGTCTCTCACTGCAGTCCAACCAGAGTAATTTAGGAGGTCTGCTGGGTCAGACAGAGAACAGTCCAGAGGAGATCCAGAGAGTCATCGACAACCTGAAGGAGATGAATGATCGCCGTGCCTCTCCTGACAGATGTATCAACATCTTCCACTGTCTGATGGAGATGAACGACCCGTCAGTCAGTCAGGGGATTCAACAGTACCTGGAGTCAGAGAGCAGATCAGGGAAGGAACTCTCTGAGACCCAGTGTTCAGCTCTGGCCTCCATGCTGCTGATGTCAGAGGAGGTTCTGGAGGAGTTGGACCTGGACAAATGCAACACATCATCATCGGGGCGACTGATCCCAGCTGTATATGTATTATGTAACAGACCTCTATCTGAATACATTGTGTGACAGGGACCTGTCTCCACATCAGCCACTCCCATTCTCCATTCCCTCTCTCAGCCCTTGTCACACACCTGTTTCCACCCCCTCTTCAGCCCAACAGTGCCATGCCCATTCCACACCTGAGAACACTTCTGCAATCACCCTGCTCCCTATAAGACTGGACTCATTTCACAAACAAACTGTCAGTACATACATCCTTGTTCCTGTGTTCTGCCTTGGACTGTTATTTTGGGCTTCTAAAAGGTATTTTGTGATTTTGTGTTTTGTATAGGTGTAAGCCTTTGGACTGAGTTTTTGCATTATTGCTTTTTGAAGTATTGCATTTTTTGGACTTCTGGATTTACTTCTTGCATTCCCTACTTTTTGTTGTTAAACTTATTTGGCTTCATAAATAAGTTAATTTGAAACCTGTTCTGCATTTGTCTCTGCAATTGGATTCAGTCTTTCCTGCAAACCGTAACAGAATGTACTGACATTTTTTTTTTGTGAAATGAGTCCAGTCTTATAGGGAGCAGGGTGATTGCAGAAGTGTTCTCAGGTGTGGAATGGGCATGGCACTGTTGGGCTGAAGAGGGGGTGGAAACAGGTGTGTGACAAGGGCTGAGAGAGGGAATGGAGAATGGGAGTGGCTGATGTGGAGACATGGTCTGTAGAGTGACAGACCATGACAGGACCCCCACACCATAATTGTTAATTGTTAAATGTTAATTTATTATTTTCAATTAATTTACTTAAATATGTTTTTGAAAATAGCTGATCTGCAACCTCACCATGTGACACAATGTGAGCTTGTAGATCTGCAATGGAAGATCTCTCAGTTTACTTCCTTGACAGTAAACTTGGTCTAACCTGTTTTGATCGTCTCTCATTTTACATTTAATCTGTCATTACAGACTTGTTGGTTTTGGCCTTTACCTCGAGAAGCAAGACATTGAAGTTGTGGCTTCAGCTCTCAGTTCTAATCCGTCCCATCTGAGACACCTGGACATCAGTTCCAACAACCTGGAGCCAAATATGGACCTGCACTCAGGAGTCCACATTGTAGACTGGAGACTCTACGGTCAGATATTTATTTATTATGTGATTATACTATTCATATTGTGGTGAGGCTTTATTGGTAGAGTGTGAATAAGGTTGATATCATAGTAACACACTTCTATTGTTACTGCTGCCATGTCATGGTTTTATTTCTGTGTTTTGTCCTCTTGGGGGCGCTCTAGGTGTGTTCAATGTGTTGTGGGTTTCTCGTTGTGTGTCTGTGTTTACTCCGGTTTGTGTGTGAGAGAGGTCAGAGGTTATCATTGCGCAGAAGGAAATGCACTGTCCGGATCGCTGGGAGAGAGAGAGCTCTGTGCAGAAGGAAGAAAGCAAAGTAGACCAGAAGAAGTAAAGTAAACTAAGAAGTGAAGTGATTAGTGAACGAAGTAAAGTGAACTGTAATATGTAAAGCAGAAGAAAGTTAAGTACAAGAAATGAAGTAAAGTAAAATAGAGAAAAGAAGAGAAAACAAAGAGGGTTTTCAAGAAAGACTGAAGGATCCAAGTCGACCCCCCCCCCCATTCATGTGCAAGCAGGCAAAGTGGTCAGTATTGTATTTGTTTGTGAAGGTTTATGTATTATCTGAATGTAACAATATGTCCTAAGTAAATGTTTTGTGTCTTTTGTTTTGTATGTCAGTTCTACTGTGTTTTACAGCACAGAGGTGTTAATAAACAGCAGTAAAAAGAACTCCGAGTCTCGTGCGATGGATGGGCGGCACAGTAGAACACTACACTGCGTTGGCGAAGGCTCCGAGCACTGTGTATCTGCGATGGTGAAGGCTCCGTGACGTCGACAGAACGCCGGCCCTAGAAGACAAAGCTACACAGCACACGCTGTGAATGAGGAGGTACTGTTTGGACTGGTTGCGATAGTACAAGCCAGTTAAGGAGCAAGTGGACAGTGCTAAATGTAACAAGGTTACAATTGTAGTTTATTTTCATGTTGAAATCCTACCAAATCTGTTATTCCATTCCAATACCTGTACTGTCACTTTAAGACTTCACTGCAGCCGAGAGTTAATGACGTCATAGGACTGCGTCTCCTCAGTTTATGCTGGACTCACTGAGGGGAGGTATGTGTGTTGTTTTTCTCCGTCAGAGTAGACGTTTTTGTTTTGTTTTGTAAGCAATGTTGCACAACAGTATATAATTGTAAATGCTACTCATATGTTTGTGATGATGCAGGGATGTCTCATGTGTGAATATAGAGTCTGTACAAATACACTTTTGTGACATTTATAGGAGACATGTGTTTCCAATGTTACAGGTCTGTTGCTGAACCCTGTACAGTTGGCTGCATATTCACTGCATATTGTGCATTTATTTTCTGACGTACAGGTATGTTTATTTCGTTGTGTTATGTATTCATTATTATTGGTATGTTGGAACTGGTGTTACTGTTAATTGTATTGTCATTGAAACACTATTATTGCTGTGAATAATAGTGATGATACATAATGTACATTTAAAATGTATATTAGTGAGTTTATGCTGGACTCACTGAGGGGAGGTCTGTTGCTGAACCCTGTACAGTTGGCTGCATATTCACTGCATATTGTGCATTTATTTTCTGACGTACAGTAAAGAATCATCAACAGCAGCGTGTGGTCCCTTCTTTCCTGTCCACCAACACAACACAACGCAGAGGGTTAGCGGATGTGCAGTCAAGTCTACTGACAGAACACACCCGTTACATAAACAAGCAAGCTCGTTGAAGAAATTAGCACAAGGGTTCACTGCCTTTTGAGTTGCTATCACACCAAAGTTTAATCTGTGTTTCTCCTTAAAGCAACAGTGCAGACATTTTCTTCTTGGCAATTGAATTGAGACAAAAGGAACAATTATATAGTCTGAATGAAGAGACTCAAGTGAAAACACCTTTGAGGTTAACTAAAGGTCTAAGATACGTTTTATTTTTTATTTTTATTTGCATTACCGGGTTCAGGCTTATGTGTATTCTTTGAATATTTAAACTATGCAACAGCAGTTCTAGAGTTTAATTATTTTTTCATTTCTATAATTAATTTTGGATTTAATTGATTGATGCTACACTGTTTATGATGTGCATTTTTTGCAAGGTTGAATATTACTAAAAGTTGTATTTTTACATTTAATATTTAGCCTATACTTATTTACATTTCACTACATAAGCACTTAACATGTCACACACAAATGAAAATGCTGCACTGCCAGCTGAAGAAATCAGCCTTGCAGAAGATGGTGGAGCAGAGAAGATTACTCCACCACAGCAAACTGACATTGATGAGCAAGACAAAGCGACACCACAAAACATACAACCTCTGACTGGTGCAGATGCAGTCAGAAGGAAAAGCCAGCGTGTAAGAACCCCCTCTGAGAAGGGAAAGGCTCTACTAGAAGATAAATTGAAAAATTTGAGAATGCATCTTGTAAAGGTGTATACAAGATGGAAGTACCACATCAATGGCTTGAAACGATCCATTAAGAGCCATGAGGCTACTGACTTGATTGAAGAAGTGATGAGTACAATCAATGCCAGCCAAGCTGATGTTGACGGTATTTATCTACAGATGATGTCCATCTCAACTCCGGACCCTGAAATCTGGAGAATGAATGACACATGCCATGCACTCACTAAAACTGCAAATTTGAATGCTCAACACTACTGTGGAAGTAATGATGAAGCCTGATGAAGTTTGATGTGTCCAGCGTTGCCTCGGCTAGTACATGCAAGTCAAAAACCTCTTCTAAGAGTTCAAAGTACGACAAACAACAAGCAGCAGCAGAAGTTGCAGCTTCAAAGGAAGTACTCAAAATAATGAAGACACAACATCAACAAGAGGAAGAAATACAAATACTCGAAGCAGAAGATCAAAGGTTGAAGGCTGAAAGAGAAGTGTTGGAAAAGGAAATTGAAGCAGAAAATGCTAGAAAAAGAGTTAAATTTGTTTCAGAAACTGCTGCCATACGGATGAAGCTGGAAGAGAAAAGGAAAGAAGTGGAACGGTTGGAGGAACTAAAAAGGCACAACGCAGCACAAGCAAGACTGCAAGTGTATACAGACGACGATTACAGTGATGAAGAAGAGTACATGTCAGCTGCTTCCCCTCAACGAGGCCATAGCCAGCCAAGAGTTTCTCCCTATCTATCACTCACACTCAACCCTTTAAGTCAACCTTTTCATCCCCCTCAACAAGTACAGCTTTCCCAAACACACTCTGCTCAACAAGCAGCAGCCACTCAAGTCCAGTTCCCAAGTCAAGTTAAAGTCACCACAACCCCTCCCCCAGGTCTTTCCGTGTTCACCTCAGTTTCCACCCCACAAGTCACTTTTAGTAAAGTTATGGCAAGTCATCAAGCCAACCCCATTCAACCTCCCACACCAAAACCACATGTTAACCAAGCTCCAATCACCCAATCAGCCACAACCACTACCTCTAATGAAGTTTCTAATGACCTTGTGAGAATGCTTGCTGAAGCTATCACAGCCAATCGGATTCCAATACCAGAACCGTCTGTTTTCACAGGAGATCCCCTCAATTATACTGATTGGAAACTTTCTTTCGCAACATTGATCGATCGCAAGAACCTGCCAACACAAGAGAGACTATTCTTCCTGCGCAAGTATGTTGGTGGCTCGGCCAAGAGAGCCATTGAAGGACATTTCCTAGCAGGAACAGAAGCTGCTTATCTTGCTGCATGGAATACACTTGAAGACAGATTTGGTAATCCATTCATAATTGGCAAATCATACCGTGACAAGATCCACTCATGGCCCAAAATTGGCACAAAGGACAGTGAAGATCTTCGTGATTTTGTGGATTTCCTGAGCAGCGTTGAATCAGCCATGCCCTATGTTCAAGGTTTACAAGCACTCAACGACTGCATGGAGAACCAAAAGATGGCTGCCAAATTACCTGACTGGTTGAGTTCAGGTTGGAATAGAAGAGTCACAATGTTTCAAGATGAACACCAAATGTTCCCTGATTTCAGTTACTTCATACGGTTTCTTACCCTTGAGGCTCGAATTGCATGCAATCCTATTACGTCATTACAAGCAATAAAGCCAGCAGAACAAGGAAGATCTAAGCCAACAGAAAGAGACTATAAGTCTCAACAGGATCGCAAGTGTCATGCTAACACTTTCACTACTAGCTCAAGTGAGACAAGTATCACATGCATGTTTTGTAAGAAGCAAGGCCACACTCTGGATAAATGTTGCAAGATAATGGAAAAGTCTATCGAAGAAAGAGTGAAGTTTGTGCAACTGGAGAGGTTATGTTTTGGTTGCCTTAATACTGGCCACTACTCCAGACAATGTACATCCAGAACCATGTGCGCCTCATGTGGAAAATCTCATCCAACATGCTTACATGAAGATCGTGACGAGGACCAAGAACAAAGAAGAAGAGCAAACCAAGTACAGTCAAATGAAAGTAAGGGAGTCTCAGATGAAGAGTCTGAACCAACACGGACTGTTACTTCCAACAGTGTTGTTCAAGAGAGGAACAGTGCTCACACCTCACCTATCGTTCCAGTATATGTTTCCACAACCACTGAACCAGACAAGGAAATTCTAGTGTATGCTTTGCTGGACACTCAGAGCGACACTACTTTCATCTGTGAAGATGCAGCTCAGAAACTAAACGTCAAGAAGGAGTCAGTAAAACTCAAAATGTCTACAATGACATCAAAAGCAAAGGTTGTACCTAGCCAAAGGGTGGACGGTCTACAAGTAAGAGGAGTCCACTCCGACACTAAAATCACACTCCTAGCAACCTACACCAGAGATTATATCCCATCAAATAAGTCCCATATACCCACAAGAGAAACTGCAAAGTCCTGGCCTCACTTACGACATCTGGCGGAAGAAATGTCTCCTATGCTTGACTGTGAAGTAGGATTGTTGATTGGCTATGACTGCTCTCAAGCCTTACGTCCCAGAGATGTAATTTGTGGCAATGAAGATCAGCCTTTCCCACAGAAGTCTGCGTTAGGTTGGAGCATTATAGGCCATAAGAATGAAAGTGTCGACCAAGAAAGGTTGGTGGTGAGTCATCATATCATCACAAAGCAAGTTATGCCATTTGACAAGAAAGAACCATGTCTCTCACAGGCCCACCACAAAGGAGATGGTAGAGTCTAGCTGCTTCACTGGGAAAAGGAAGCTCCCTAAAGAAGAAAATAAGTTTATGGTGGGAGAACTGAATGAAGACCCAGAACGGAAAGGAGCCCAGGTTCTAACTACAGCAAAGGAGGATTGCCTACAGACATCTTCAGTTTGGATGAAAGTAAAAGGCCACAGCAAGATACAAGAGTCATGGAAAGAAGCAAAAGACATGAAATGAAGATCCAAGGAAGCTGAAGAAACACGCACGCACATGCACACAGATCGCACACACATACAATATGTTTTATTGAGACTGGAAATAAGTGATGTAACTACGTTTTGTTGACTACAATGTACCATTTATTTTTGAGTTTTTTCAAGAATCACACAAGTGTGATTGGTGGGAGTGTTACTGCTGCCATGTCATGGTTTTATTTCTGTGTTTTGTCCTCTTGGGGGCGCTCTAGGTGTGTTCAATGTGTTGTGGGTTTCTCGTTGTGTGTCTGTGTTTACTCCGGTTTGTGTGTGAGAGAGGTCAGAGGTTATCATTGCGCAGAAGGAAATGCACTGTCCGGATCGCTGGGAGAGAGAGAGCTCTGTGCAGAAGGAAGAAAGCAAAGTAGACCAGAAGAAGTAAAGTAAACTAAGAAGTGAAGTGATTAGTGAACGAAGTAAAGTGAACTGTAATATGTAAAGCAGAAGAAAGTTAAGTACAAGAAATGAAGTAAAGTAAAATAGAGAAAAGAAGAGAAAACAAAGAGGGTTTTCAAGAAAGACTGAAGGATCCAAGTCGACCCCCCCCCCATTCATGTGCAAGCAGGCAAAGTGGTCAGTATTGTATTTGTTTGTGAAGGTTTATGTATTATCTGAATGTAACAATATGTCCTAAGTAAATGTTTTGTGTCTTTTGTTTTGTATGTCAGTTCTACGGTGTTTTACAGCACAGAGGTGTTTCAAAATCGGCATAATGGTGACGTTACCGCCACCCTCAGGACTGGGTATAATACTATAGGATTGCCGTGTGAGAATGAGATGAGAGATGGGTTAATGAGTGTGTATATCACGGATTTTTCTATTGGCATTAAAATGACAAATTAAACATATGAATAGTGCAATCCACTGTTAATTAGGCTGGCCATAAGACGGTAAGTGACTGATCGTTATTTATCAAAGGTTGGTATGGTGCAAAAATTATTAATCATTAAACAATTTTTTTAGCCTGAGGGGGGGATATGTTTATTTTTATTTTGGCTTGGGGGAGGTTGTACAACTTTATTTTGCTGAATTTTGTATTTAAAAAATGTTTTGATTATTTTGTTTTTCATAGTGTTTCACTCATATCTATCTATATAAAGTTTACCCTGTGTGGCGAGTGTACTTGGTATCTTCCATGTGTGCGCAACTGCGCATGCAAATAGAACAGATCTACAAGCTAACAACGTGTTGCTTGGTGACACGTTGTTAGCTTGTAGATCTGATTCTGTTCTACCAGCAAAGGTCCCTCCCCCGGCCGCTGATGTAGTTTGCTACGTCTGACGTGTACCCACTTCAAAACAGCACGGGACAGATTGATTCTGCTTGATTCTGTGTTCATAACATTTCCAGTAGAAAAAGCGAAAAATGTTTCAAGCTATGAACCGCGATGTTTGAATTGTGGGCCAGCAGCAGCAGGCCGCTGAAAAGAGTGAGTGTTGTCGGTCAGAGAGGAGGAAGGCGAGGAGCAGCAGCGGTTGACAGCACCGCTGCTGAGGTTGCGGTGGTGGTGTGAGGTGTCTCGGTGAAACCCAGCGCCGCATCACTGAGTCAGGAAAATGTCAGACTGAGATGATAATAACAACAATAATAATAATGTTGGGGCTGAGGTCGTGGATGATGTTACAATATAAACTTCTCACAAGTTACTGTTTGTGACTGAAGTTGCTTGTGAACGAAGCTCCTCCACATTGAAAGTAGCAAAACATCACAGGAACACCTTGAGGCCTTTATGTTGATGGACATGGAACATTTTGATGGAAGAGACTCTACCGTCTTTGGACAACGCATCGTCGTCTCGTCGACATGGTGGCAGGCGAGACAGATTCTCATTCAGAATACGGTAGGGCTGGTCTAAAAGCATGCAGCTATCATGTGCATCTTTGCGCACTCTGCAATGGTGGATTGTTGGTGTGTGCGTCACAGTAGCCAGGCCTGCCATGTCTCACCCTTTGAGTGTGACAGTCACGCAATTTGACCCTTTACCACGCACCACGCCACACATGCCATTTCACACGCATTATAAATTAAAAAACATCTCTGCGGCTCCGCCGCGTAGTAACGCGCGCTCATGCTGTGTGCGTCCTCACAAACGGAAAAATAGCCGATCTGCATGCAGCGCTGATATATGCAGTAGGAGGGTAAACAGTGGACCAAATCCTCAGCAGGGTCCCTGACTGTGTGACGCATGGAAATGAGCCATGCAGAGTTTAGTAGCCTACTTGTGTTTTGTCCGCGGTGCCATGTACTTTTGTCTGAGTATGTGGTTGTAATAGATTAAATAAAGAGTTATACTATTTGGTGGTGCCTGGCTGGCTAAATGAGCCGAGCAGGCATTTGAACGTTGGTGTTGCGCAAATTGTGCTTTTCTCTGTGGAGTATGACGCTGTAGTATTATGGTATGCGACTGCGTGACATATTTATTTAGCATTCATTCATTTTCATCATCCTGGGCTTAGACACAGAGGCGAGGGGTGCCCACTGCCTTGGCAGCTTGGCTAGAATGACTACGCACGAGGCTCACCTTAAAAATAGCCAATCTAAGCTCACAAATTTGCGTCGCGTCATCAGCGTGTTGTTGTGAGCTTGTAGGTCTGCTTATGCTATTTTCGAAGCTGCCAGATTCATATTTAAATCTTTAGTTGGAAGAATGCAATGGCATATCATCAGTGTTGAGTGTTGACCATAATGTAATGACGGATATGGAACCAAATGAACCGGCCGCCGCCTAATAAACGATCAGCGTTTACTTTATGCTGCTATACTGTTGGTGTGAATATAAAATAAATATGGTCTATGGTGTTGGGGGGGGGGGTTATATATATTCTTCCAGTCCCTGATGGGGGGTCCCGAAAAAATATTTGGAGGCTGGGGGGGGATGAGGTAAAATAAAAAAAATGAAATCACATCTGCACCACCCCACCCTGGTGGATAAATAACGATCAGTCCCTAAGAGAACATTTTAGCATTGTCTAAGATTCATCAACATGTTTAAGAAAATAGCCGATAATACAAATGATTGTATTGTCTTTTGCTCCAGCAGATGTCCTTCTTGTGTCTGTGACATCACCAGTTATCAGCTTCACTGTCTTCAATCCAGAATAATGTATTTTATAGCAGACAATCAAACATGTGGTGTTTTATTTCTCATTTAGACTGATGAACTGCTGGTTGTCAGAGAGAAGCTGTGAACGTCTGGCCTCAGCTCTCAGATTGAATCCTCATCTGAGAGAATTAGACTTGAACTTCAACGTCTTGCCGGTGTCTGGACTGGAGAACTTCTCTGGACTGGAAACGCTAAAGTGAGTAGACTGTCTGTCTGTCTGTCTGTCTGTCTGTAAACTGTAATTTGGCATAAAACAACTTTTTTAGAGTCATGTATGCCTGAACATTATGATGCAACTCAAATATCACTTCTACATGCTCAAATAGCAGATAAGCTCAAATAGCAGATCTACATGCTCAAATAGCAGATCTACAAGCTGAATAGAAGAGCTACAAGCTCAAATAGCAGATATACAAGCTCAAAATAGCAAATCTACAAGCTCAAATAGCAGATCTACAAGCTCAAATAGCAGATGTACAAGCTCAAATAGCAGATGTAGAAGCTCAAATAGCAGACCTACAAGCTCAAATAGCAGATCTACAAGCTCAAATGGCAGATCTACAAGCTCAAATGGCAGATGTACAAGCTCAAATAGCAGATCTACAAGCTCAAATAGCAGATCTACAAGCTCAAATTGCAGGTCTAACAGGAGATGACACAGAAGGTTCCCTCTCAGTCATTTCATGACAGTTTCTCAGCAGCACATACTGTTGCAGTTCCATTTGAGTGTCCTCAATGTATCAATGTATGACCACAGCCTGCTGGCCAGTACCATGGGAAGAAATCACATTAGAATTGTAATTACAACAAGTATTTCTAGGTCCTCTGGTCCAAGCCAGGTGGCAGTGAGTTTGTCCGGTCAGGCTGCCTGCCCTGGTGAAGATAATGGTAGCAGAAACACTGTAGTGTCAGAGACGTTGTGTTAGACAGTCAGACATTGATGTATTGTTGTTCTACTTCCTACAGCGTGAAACATGGAGGAGAACTCTGGACTAATCCTCAACTTGCTACACAATGTGAGTGTCTGTCTGTCTGTCTGTCTGTCTGTCTGCTATGTGTTGCTACTGGCATGTGCAGTGGTGGAAAGTAACTAAGTAATTTACTCAAGTTCAGAAAACAGAAAAGTACATTTTGTAGAATCTGGTCTCAGGTCCTAATGGGTTAATTGGTTTTCTGCCAAACGTATCTGTTGATTTTAACAGCAACGTTTTGATTTTACAGCTACCACCTGGTAGCTGGGGTGGAGGAGGGTGAGACAGGGTGTAGCTGGGGTGGAGGAGGGTGAGACAGGTGGTAGCTGGGGTGGAGGAGGGTGAGACAGGTGGTAGCTGGGGTGGAAAAAGTGCCAGCAGACTCGCTGATTTACTATATATATACCGCGGACCCCCTCCGCCCCGCGCCCAAGATCACACACGACAAGAGTTCACCAACATGCGATCCAGACCCGATACATATAGGCAGCGGCTACATCATTTGTTTTTTTTATTCCAATTCATTTTGACGTGCAGTGTCTCTCGGAGTCTCTCTCTCTCTCTCTCTCTCTCTCGCCACGCAACACACACAGGAATTGGGCTAATATAGGCTACCAATACAGGACGTTATAATCTTGAGTTTCATTAAATAACTGTCTTTCTCCGCATGCGCACGCGCGCACACATTATTCAAGTGAAATGCGTAACGCCAATATTGGGCTAATATAGGCTACCAATATGTGGGTATAGCCTACAGGGATTTACAGACGGAATGATTTTTGATTGATTGATTGATTGATTGATTTAAATATTTATTAACAGTTTGCAGAATTACAGTACATTTCAAGCACAAACTCAATACAAAGACTGTTAACTGTGAGTGGACGACCCAATTAAGCCTTACACTTTGTTCAATTCATCAAAACATTTAGAGACAAACAAATAGACACTTCTATGTAGTTAAAGAACAGAACAGGAATTCATCATATAGGAAGCAAAAAGGGAAAAAAATACAGTGAGGGGAAAAGGGGGGTAAAAGAAAAAGAAAAAGAGTGTAGGGCGCCTGCACACAACACCATGCGTTGATGCCATGTGTGCACATGTGCAGGCACCCATCACCACGTCCATACAAAAACATAGTACAACAGATAAAAGAAGGACAAAGTGCAGGGCGCCTGCACACAACACCATGCGTTGATGCCATGTGTGCATATGTGCAGGCACCTAACACCACGTCCATACAAAAACATAGTACAATACTAGGGTTTAATGCCGGGATTACGGGCCTCCCGGTTATAGGGCACGCAAATTCCCGACCGAAATTTTCTTCGGGACCCGTCATCCCGGAGGTGTTGTTTCTTCTTGTTAGAAATTACACTAAAGGAGTTTTCACACAGTGCACGTTCTTTCCCCAGCTGATCTATGAGTGCTCAAATGTCCAATCTGAACCCTCCCATCATTTTCAAACATGTTTGATATTTATATGGAATTATGGATCACACTGGGCTGTAACGGGGAGTCAGCGGGACCCAACGTAAATGTTGGTGGCACGGGCGGTATTTAAATACCTGCGGGCGGACACTGGCGGTCAAGATAAAATCAGCGGGACTCCGCGAATCCTGCATCCTGATACAGAGCTTATTATACACTTTAGCAAAATAATGAATGTCTGAGGAGAACGTATAATTTCCTGTCTGCGCTGGACAGGCAAAGCACCGAGTCACTCTCTCCAGAACTGTGTTGGACATCTTCAGGCACGCTCCCAAAGCTGCTGGCCTGGCTAATAAGCCAGACCAATCAGCCAAAACAAAAGATTGACAAAGCTGCTGCACTTGTCAATCATTTAGCCTAATCAGTCTCTGTGAGAACTGAGAAGTGTGTTTTACCCATAGAGTATTAAAAGGAGGGTTTTACCGACGGAGCGAGGAGTTTCCTTTCCCCGTGATGGACATTATCACTTCTAAACCCCTTTTGGCTTTTGCCTGCATGTGTGCGTCACTCAGCAGTCAGCAATAACGTGAAATGGAACACAAACAAAGATGAGTATCGGCTACAATTTGTTTTATATAGTAACCACCAGCACGCAGCCCCCCCCCTCTCTCTCTCTCTCTCTCTCTCTATCTCTCTCTCTCTCTCTCTCTCTCTCTCTCTCTCTAATAATCACTAATCATCAGTGTGCTGTGCTGCGCACTGGCCGTGCTGGCTATTATTTCATAATCTGTTCTAGTGAGCAGAAACAATCAATAATAAGCAGACTTGGTAACCTGACTGTAGAAAGTAACAGTACAGTAACAGAACCTGGGGGTTATTATTGATTCTGAATTGAATTTTAATTCTCACATTAATCATGTTACCAAGATTGCCTTTTTTCACCTTAGAAATATTGCATGAATCAGAGCCTATTTGTCCTTGGACGATGCAAAAACGCTAATCCACGCCTTTGTTTTCTCTCGGCTTGACTACTGCAATGCACTTTATTCAGGACTGCCTAAGAAAACAACTGACAGATTACAACTCGTCCAAAATGCAGCAGCCAGAGTTTTAACTAGAACTAAGATGAGAGAACATATTACTCCAGTTTTGGCATCACTGCACTGGCTTCCGGTTGTTTTTAGGATTGATTTTAAAATTATTTTACTTGTCTACAAAGCTCTCAATGGCCTCTCAAAGCTCTCAAAGCTCTTCCTACCTAAATGACTGCCTGCCTAAATATGTCCCAAACCGCCCCCTAAGGTCTTCCACTGCTGGCCTGCTCGCGCTGCCAAAAAAAATGGCAACTAAAAAATACGGGGAAGCAGCTTTTTGCTTCTATGAGCCGTCGGCATGGAACAAACTCCCACTGTACCTTCGTCAGGCAGCCTCTGTAGACATTTTTAAAGCTCAGCTCAAGACCCACTTCTACAACATTGCTTTTAATTGAGTTTTAATTTGCACGTTCCCACCCTGTCCTGACTGATTTGGTGCATGTGGTTTCCCCCCCCCCCGTGACCCGTGCGTCACATTAGTGCAAACTCCTTAAGTGTCACGTTTTCTGAATAGCGTAGTAGGCCTATAACATTATTTTATTGCAGGCTATATGTTCATATTTCGTTCAAATAAAACGTTTTCAACCAAGAAATTGTATATATTGAACATATGAAGTATCTATACATATAAATGCATTTTGGTGGGCACTTTTTTTTCCTTCTCTTTTGGTTTTTTTCTGACGGGAATTCCCGCGGGAGTCCGGGAAAAGGTCTGCAAATTCCCGGGAATTAAAATGAGCCAAATCCGGGAAAATATTAAACCCTAGTACAATACAGATAAAAATTCAGCTTTTACAGATAGTGTGGTACGAGGTGTATTTCCGTAGGGTTTTTTTGCTATAAGTGCTTTTTTTGCTTTTTTGGCTTTCATAGGGACCAAACTGTCAGAAAAAGATGGGGTTCAAATTTTCCCGACCCCCACCCCTTATTTGGGGGGTCATATATTTTGGGACCTCCCATAATAGTACGGCAGAAAATTAATGTCCGATTTTCATAATATTAGGGTTGTTTTATAGGTTTTTAAATATTCTGAGTTGATTTATTACACTTTGAAAGTAGCCAGAATAATCTTTTCTGACTTTAGGTTGGGGTCTTTCTTCACCGGGACGGGACCCCCCGGACTCATCTCAGTACTCATTACATTCCTCGCTCTGCTCCTGTTCCAGAACAATGTCAAATTAGATAATACTTAAAGCATTAAAAGTGTATGTAGCTGGGCACTGATTACAAAAATGAGTAGTAGTTAATACCAGGGGTCTTCCACAGGGGGCCGGGACTAGTTTTTCCCCTATTCTTGCACCCATATATACAGATTTGCAAGTATTTAGAATAGTATTAGAATATCTTGCGTTTATGTAAAGTACTTTGATAGTTTATTAGTATTCTACCATTATTGTTGACAGATGTTACTGCAGGGAATAAAGGTATTGCAACTTCTCACTTTGGGCACGCAGAATGTGTCCATTTATTTCACACACTGCACTCACACTAACACACGCACACACACACGCACACACACGCACACACACACACACACACACACACACACCTATCCTCTTAAAGAGCCCATGGTCAATTATGCCTACAATACATTATTTGCAGGATCTATTCATCTTCGTCATCATCATCTTGAATGTCCTCCCTAATAGTGTTGACACAGTCTCCACCATAGCATTTGCAGAGAGGAGTGCAAGGCAGGTTATTGTTTGAGCAGCTGCACCGTCCCTTGCAACCTGCTTTGCAACCACATTTGATGAGCTCAAGTACTGCTTTTGGAGCAGGGAGGGCAAGACACCTGACTGGAACATACCCTCCACTATCTGAATTCCATCCATTATGTTCGATTGGTGGAAGCTCAGGGCAATTTGGCAGGTATGAATGACTTATCCCGCATTGTGACGTAGTTGGCACAGAGGATATGTGGTAGCAGTGCAGCACGAGTTGGAGGTAGCATCTCACCCTCCAAGTTCTTTGACCGAAATAGTTCCTATCTGAGTAATGGTAAGGTTGTTGGACCTTTTGGACTATAAACACGGCATGCAAAATGCTCCAATGACTCCAATGGTGATGGAAGCTTGCCGTTAACAAGCTCAGGAGGAATGGAACCCATCCCAAGGTCCTTGAAGCAATTAATGGCAGGATCATCATCATCATCAAGCCTCAAGTAGGCATTGACCCATGTCTTCTTGGAGACCAGAAAAATTGTGTAAGCCCAGGAAAATTGTGTAGGCCCAGGAAGAATGTCATTTCTTGCCCCATCTGACACAAGCGCTGATGAAACCAGACTCTTCAATGGTGTGTTCTCTTTGAACAGATTGCCTCCACAGTGCAACTCAATCAATTTACATTGCTTGAGAGCATTTTCTCTTGACCACAATGCAATCTCTCCTGAGAGCTGATAATGTTCTTTCCTTGAAGACCTGGAAGCTTTTGGGAAGCTGTTGAGGTACTGATTCACTAGACCAGAAAGATGAGGTGTGGTAGTGACTAGTCGGTCCAGAGCTGCTATACTGAGTCCAACCATCCACTCCATGATAGTCTTTCCAGCTTAGGTCTTGCCCAGGGTCCTCTGAACTCATTCAACATTAGACACAGGAAAACATCACACCTGTGTGAAGTGAGGGGCGCTCCTATCATTGTACATCAGCATAACGTAACATGTCGATTTGCTCGTCCACTTATGACGTAAATTCTCCTTTAATTGTCAATGGGAATATGTTGAGAACCAGTGCTTTTACACCAATCACATCAACAGCTCATCCATCCAACGGCTTCCCTCATTGGCTGACGCTACACGTCGTCTCCACGGATTGGCCGTGGGCTTCACGTGACGTTTATTCCGCTGTAGCGATATAAGAGGGTGGTGTGTGGAGCCAGAACTGCATTGTGGGACAGAGAGAGACAGAACTGCATTGTGAGACAGATTTGCACGAACATTGTGACGTTAGAATGATCCGCTGGACCGTCCATCTGAAAGGAGGAGCAGAGAGATGTCGCCGTGCAGCTGTGGTGGCGCTGCAGGACAAGCTGTACTGCTTTAATGAAGGCAGTGATCACATTGATGTTCACGTCTTCAACACAGTGTCTTTATGCTGGAGGAAGTTGACCCCAGTGACCCCTGGAAGAGGAGGAGGACGCCACCTAGAGGTTCCATCCAGGCGCTGGGGACACACAGCTGTGTTGATAGAATATACAGTCTACATCTGGGGAGGGTGCTGGAGTAGGGAGTTCTACAATGTGCTTTATACATTTGATGTTGACACCCACAGATGGTTCAAACCCAGCGTTTCTGGGACTGTTCCAGAGGAGAGGTACGACCACTCAGCCTGTGCGTTGGAGAAGGTCATGTTTATCCATGGAGGAAACACCAAGCTGACTGGACCCTCTAATGACATGTACAAGTTGGACACCAGCACAATGGTCTGGTCAGTAATTAACACCAGAGGAACTCTACCTCCTGCTTCCGGGGGTCACTCTGTCACCATCATCGGGACAAAGATGTTTGTATTTGGAGGCTGGAGGTACCAGAACACTATCGGAGTGTTTGACACAGAGAACAACCATTGGCTCAACACACCTTCTGCACAGCTCCTTCCAGAAGCACGCTGTTGGCATTCAGCCTTTACCTACAATGGAGAGCTGTACATATTTGGTGGCTTGAACGATAACCAGACCTTCAATGATGTGTGGAAATTCAGTCCAGAGACCTTCTCCTGGAAGGAGGTTGAGCCCAAGGGGGAAGGACCATATCCAATGCGTCGCATGTGCTGTTGCATGATGGGAGATCGTGTCGTCCTCTTTGGAGGATACAAAGGATACGGCACACCCTCTGACGACCTTTTCATCTTAGACTGGAGTCCTAGTCTTAAGACCTTATGTAATCTAGCAGTTATGCAGAATGGTCTGGACCAATCAGAACTCCCACACGACATCAGGTGGGAACTGGCAGCCATGACAACCAAAGACTAGTGCTGTCAGAACGAATTTCATAATATGAAAGAAATTGGAGCAGCTACTGTACACGTCTGTTTGCATCAACATGTTGCTGGCTTCACAATGAATGATAGACTTTATCGTTGCGTCTGCCCGTGTTTAATGGTCAGGGTTTCACTGTCCACAGCAGGCAGACCTGTCGAAACTATGCACTTCCCAAAACTCACAAGACATGCCAGCCACGAGTATTATTATAGGCTAAATATGAGCTAAAATAAACAATGTAAATATTCGAATATTTTCGAAAATTACAAATAATGAAGCAATGAAATTCGAATTGGATTATAGAGGTGAACTGACAGCCCTACCAAAGACAACATAAAAGCATGTTCACAATAAAGAAGGACAATAAAAATACAAATATGACACAAAAATAAAACTCTAGTGTCCCATTGGCCGTGGGGCTTAGTGGGGGTTAGTGTCCCATTGGCCGTGGGGCTTAGTGTCCCATTGGTCGTAATAGGGCTAGTCTCCCAACAAATACAATTAAATTAAATCTTAATAAAGTAAAACATAACATTGAACCCAATAAGAACAGAAGAAGCTGTGAGCTGACTGTGATTGGTCATCTGTAATGGCCTCGGTCAGCTTCAGATGAAGATGAAAAGAAAATAAATAAACACACAAACAAAAGCCTTGATGGGTTTCTTTTCTCTCTCTCTCTCTCTCTCTCTCTCTCTCTCTCTCTCTCTCTCTCTCAGAATCAAATGTTTTATGGTCATTATTCACCAGGATCCTGGATGTCTGCATTCTACACTTAAAATAATTGATACCAGTAAGACGCGCAAACGCGGGAAGCGAACGCAGCTTGTGTTAGGATTGTGTGTTCTCATATATTGTATTGCATTGTACTGTATGGCCTATGGCCAATCCCTGTTGTTACAATTGCATTGTGGGTGTTAACGTCTCAATGACGTATATTGTAGGGGACAGTTTTTGCCCGCGCTCTCAGTTGAGCATCTAGAGAGAGACAACCACAACAGCATGGCTGCACAAAAGAAAAGAAAATAAAACTTCAAGTGAACACAAGTCTCTGTGATATTGATTTCAGTATGGCTGACGGAAATAGAAATCCAACAGGTTATGGGCCCAGACGTGATGGAGGCAAGTGGCAAAGATTAATATTTGACGGACAGGAAGACTATTACGAACTCTGGGAAGTAAAATTCCTCGGATACATGAGGACGATCGGCCTGAAAGAAACGATCCTCTTAACGGGCGTACCTGCAGATCAAGAGTTAGACGCAACGAAGAATGAAGAATGCTACGCAGAACTAATCCAATACCTCGACGACAGAAGCCTATCGTTGATAATGAGAGAAGCGGCAGATGGCGGGAGAAAAGCCCTTGAAATACTACGGAGCCACTACGCCAGCCAGGGTAAACCCAGAATTATTGCCCTTTATACTGAACTGACGTCGCTAAGAAAAGAGCATGAAGAGACTGTAACAGACTACATTCTCCGAGCTGAAAAGACTGTGACAGCATTGAGAAATGCAAAAGAGACAATTGGTGATGGCCTGATAATAGCCATGATTCTTAAAGGACTCCCAGAGTCTTACAAACCGTTCGTCGTTCATGCTACACAGAGCAGCGAGGAGATAACGTTCACCAACTTCAAAAGCAAACTGCGGAGCTACGAAGAGACAGAAAGGTTTGACAATAAACCTAAAACAGACAATGTGATGAAGGTGGATATGTCATCTGTAACTTGTTATAGATGTGGAAATCGCGGACACCTTGTGAGAGACTGCCGCCAAAAGGGAGAACAACGACAAGCAAATAAATGGTGCAGTTACCACAAGAGCTCAACACACAGCGATGAGACATGCAGGAGTAGAAAATACATGCAGAAAGATGACGCAAAACAAGCAGCAGGGGGCGCAGACGTCCACAAGGAAGAACAACAAACGTTTGTATTCAAAGTTAGTCAAGGGGTACTACCAGACAACATTAAGAAGAATGGTCTCATGGTAGACTGTGGAGCAACATCGCACATCATAACAGAGAAAAACAACTTCAAGAGATTCGACAGGACATTCAACCCAAATCTACACTTCATGGAACTTGCGGATGGAACCAGGAGGAACAACGTGGCATTGGAGCGAGGCGACGCAGAGGTGACACTTCAGGACATCAAGGGAAGAGACGTTGTGGTCACACTGAAAAAGGCTTTGTTCATACCATCATACCCACAGAGCATCATTTCGGTGGAGTCTGTAGCAGCTGATGGAGCAAAAGTGATCTTCCAAAAGGGACAGAATGAACTAATAACCAGAGATGGGACAGTCTTCCGCATTGAGGAACAGGAGAGACTGTACTACGTGAAAACGGTAATTAACCATGATGAGCAATGTGCTTATGATTCAGTGAATGATATATTATATAGTGACAAAGTGAACCTAACTTGTGATGTCAAAACATGGCATGACATTTTGGGACACTGTAATGTTGATGATGTGTTGAAATTACCAGATGTGGTAGAAGGTATGAAAATCACAGGTAACACCAAACTAGACTGCAGTGTCTGCACTGAAGGAAAATTCACTAATAGCAGAAATAGGAAAATGGATGCTAAAGCAAAAACACCACTGGAATTGGTACATACTGACTTGGCAGGTCCCATTGACCCAACTGGTCAAGATGGGCATAGATATGCCATTTCATTTACAGATGATTTTTCTGGGGCTGTGGCTGTTTATTTCATTAAAAATAAAAGTGACGCAACACAAGCCACAAAGAAATTCCTATCAGACTGTGCACCTTTTGGTTCAGTAAAATGCATAAGATCAGATGGTGGAGGAGAATACACAGGTGAAGCTTTCCAGTCCCTTTTAAGAGATAGAGGTATAAGACATGAAACATCATGTCCCCATTCTCCACACCAAAATGGTACTGCTGAGAGACAGTGGAGAACCCTTTTTGAAATGGGAAGGTGCCTTTTATTAGAAAGCGGATTGCCAAAAATATTGTGGCCTTATGCAGTTCAGAGTGCAGCTCATATCCGCAACAGATGCTACAACGATAGAGTTAAGAATACTCCATACTTCATGTTAACAGGAAGAAAACCAAATCTAGCAAACATGTGGGTGTTTGGGTCTGAATGTTATGCATACAAGCATGATCACAAGAAATTGGATCCCAGGTGTGAAAAGGGAATATTTGTGGGATACAGTAAGAACAGTCCAGCCTATCTGATCTACAATCCACATACAGAAAAGGTGTCAAAACATAGGCTGGTGAAATTCATCAAAAATAATTGTGTGGAACAACAAACACAAACTGATGATTATGAGACTGAGATCCAGGAATACACAAATAGAAAGCCTAAAAATGGAAGTGACACTGAGTTACAGCAGATAGAAGCAAGCCTAGGAGAAAATGATGAACAGGCAGAAACAGATGGGTCACAAAATGGTAAAATTACAGGAACTGAATCTCAAGATGAGAACAAAGACAGTGCAGATCCAAGACCTAGTCACAACCAAAACCAACGCTACCCGAGAAGAGAAAAGAAACCCCCCAAATACTTGGAGGATTACATATCAGACCTTGATGATAAAGATGTGTCAAATGCAAGTGTTGATTATTGTTGCAGGGCAATATGTGGAGTGCCCCAGACCTATAAAGAAGCCCTGCAGTCACCAGAATGGCAACGTGCCATGAACGAAGAGGTCGACTCACTTAAAGAAAATGACACATTTGAACTGACTTCTTTACCTGTGGGTAGAAATGTAGTGGGGGGGAAATGGGTTTATGCCCTTAAAGAAAATGCTGAAAAGGGAAATGTCTTTAAAGCTAGATATGTTGCTAAAGGTTACAACCAGACGGAAGGTATTGATTATAATGAGACGTTTGCTCCAACAGCAAGCATTACTTCAGTACGGGCACTAATGCAAATAGCAGTCCAAAATGACCTCATTGTCCATCAAATGGACGTGAAGACTGCTTACTTACATGCTCCCATAGAGGAAGAAATTTACTTGGAACAACCTGAGGGTTTTGATAAAACATCTGAGAAGGGAGAACAATTGGTGTGTAAGTTGAAGAAATCCCTGTATGGCCTGAAACAATCAGGAAGAAATTGGTACAAACTTCTAAATGATCATCTTGAACAAGATAACTTTGTGAGAAACCTGTCTGACCATTGTGTGTATAGGAAGCAGATAGGACATGAGGAAATCCTTGTAATCATATGGGTGGATGATCTTATAATTGCAGCAAGCAGCAATGATCTACTAAACAGGTTCAAAGGTACAATGAAAGCCACATTCAACATGAAAGACCTGGGTAAAATATCATATTTCTTGGGTATAAAGTTTGAACAAAGTGAAGAGAAAATCATAATGAATCAAAGAAGGTATATCCTAAAAATGCTTGAAAGGTTTGGGATGTCAGATTGCAAAGCTAGATATACCCCATGTGAACCAAAAGTAGAGGGGGTCAGCAATAATGAAGACAACAGCAATGAGCCTGTGAACCCAAGAGAATACCGGGAGATAGTAGGCAGTCTGATTTATGCCATGACTTGTACCAGACCAGATATTAGTTGGATTGTCAGTAGGCTGTCACAAACATTGGCAACTCCAAAGGCAGAAAACTTGGTGGCTGCGAAACACGTGTTGAGATACCTAAAGGGTACTATAGACTATGAGTAGGGTTGCCAACTATTAGATTTTCAAATAAGGGACATTTCTCGGGCACGCGGCGAAGCCGCGTGTCCGCTGCGTAGCCGCGCCGAAAATTTTTGGTGTCCCTTATTAAAAATTGGTGTCCCTTATTTGAAAATGTTATAGAAAAATTGGGTAATTTCCGGTCAAACCCCCCCCCCCCAATTTCAGGTCTAAATTACGTTAATCAATTACATTAAATTAAACAACACAGTACAATCTTTTGGCTTCCAGCGACCCCACATTGTTTTTTCAGGAACAATATTTCTAGTTGTAATATTGTAATTGTAATATAATATTATATAATTAATATCAAATACTACCTGACCTGTATTGACATGTAGGCCTATATGAGCTGTTTGAGAGTGTAAAAGTGCTACAGTATATAGTATGCATTATTTTTATTATGAATAAATATTAGTCATTACATCTACTTGCATTATAATATGATTTAGTTGATTTTAATGGTTTAAAAAATATATATAACAGTGTATCAGTGTTGGGGTACTTAATTAGTAATTACATTGACCATTTAGCAGTATGAAATTGACAAAAAACGAAATCTAAAAGTTAGTAAAGGTATGATTTGGAAAGTATACATGACTTGAATGAATCTGCAGTCTGCACTGACCTAAAACTTTGCTCTACCCTAACCCTTCCAACATATAGTTCATGCCATAAGGTTTTATAGGTTTAACAAACAGCATACAAAATATTAAGCCTTAAATGGCAAATGTTCAAATCATAAACTTGACCTTATTTCAGACCATTTTACAAAGCATACAGGCTTCTCAGTACCTGGTTTTAATTCACATTTACAGTTACTAAGCCAGTGGTTCCCAAAATGGGGTCCGGGGACCCCCAGGGGTCCTTGAGTGAGTTCCAAGGGGTCTCCAGCTAAATGATACTTTGGAACCAAATGGATCCTTATGGGTCTGTAACTCTGAGAGTGCAGGTCCATTTGGTTCCATTTGTATACTCTCAGAGTTAAATTAACATAGATTTTACAATATAAATTGGGGGTTCCAGAGGTAGAAAACTACATCAGGGAAAAAGTTTGGGAACCACTGCTCTAGAGTTGCTTGATGAACAAGGAACTACAGTAGCCTATATGTGTCCCTGT
Organism: Protomyctophum bolini; assembly: GCF_963924005.1. Classification (NCBI taxonomy): domain Eukaryota; kingdom Metazoa; phylum Chordata; class Actinopteri; order Myctophiformes; family Myctophidae; genus Protomyctophum; species Protomyctophum bolini. The sequence goes on along the minus strand of NC_137874.1, from coordinate 479,286 downwards.
CAGGGCTAACTGGCACATGATGACAGCACAGTCCTTTGCAATTTGCAACTCTAGATTTATTATAGCCTAATGATATGAAGTGACTTGCCATAAACCATCCATTGACTCCCCATTCATCCAATTTGCATCTGCTTGTATTAAACGACATTAAACTCACCAACATTGCAGCTGTAGGGAAAGGTTGAATATCCACTTTCAAACTGCAAAGCTTTTGTTTCATAAAAATCCACCGAATCTTTTTCCCACTCAGCTCTGCACTTAGTTTTTCTTCTTTTTTAGTTATATCTCACTACTAGAACTTTCTGACTCTGAGGTAGATAAGATGTTTGGCTGTGAACAGCATCCATTAGTTTTTTCAATGTTTTGGACCGAGAGCCTGGTGAAATAGTTGCTAAGATACGACACTGCATAGTGATTGGCTCTGCTGCATGCCTATGAAGAGTACTGACCAATGAGCTGTGCCTAGCGCCTCTCTAGACAGCAGGTTCCATGTATTCCTCCTGTTCCCATAGCTCAGATGGCTGCCCCTTCTACTTGTGTGTGAGTGTCCGCATGTGAGCGACTGAGAATCACCATAACGCGCTGTCATTCTTCCACGACCCCAAAATACGGGATTAAGTGCGTCCCGTATCGGTTCATTACGGGACAGGTCTTTTAGTTGTCAAATACGATACAAACCCGTATTTTATGAGCTATGCTTTAAGAAAAGTGATGAGAACTTGAACCTCATAGCATTCAGTGATTCAGATTGGGCATCTTCAGTCGAAGATAGGCGTAGCACTACAGGTTATTGTTTTAGCCTGACAAAACAAGGCCCTGCCATTTCATGGAAATCAAAGAAACAGGCTACAGTGGCACTGTCGACATGTGAGGCTGAATACATGGGTTTAGCAGCCACTACTCAGGAAAGCCTGTATCTAAGTCAACTACTAAGTGGTATGGATAATAGAGATTACAGTGGCACCAACATCCATGGAGACAATCAGGGTGCCATTGCACTGAGTAAGAATCCTGTAAATAGGCAGAGGTCCAAACACATTGATGTGAAGTATCATTTCATCCGTACTACTCTGAGTGAAGGTAAAATAGATCTAATCTATTGTCCATCAGAAGACATGGTTGCAGACATATTAACAAAGCCTGTAGCAAGAGTCAGAATTATCAAATTCAAAAATTGGTTCTTTGGTAATTAAGAAATTGTTTTCTTTTTGTGTACAGTTCTTTTTTGGTTTGTTATGATGAGAACAAGTGGGGGTGTTAGGATTGTGTGTTCTCATATATTGTATTGCATTGTACTGTATGGCCTATAGCCAATCCCTGTTGTTACAATTGCATGGTGGGTGTTTATATATTGTAGGGGACAGTTTTTGCCCGCGCTCTCAGTTGAGCATCTAGAGAGAGACAACCACAACAGCATGGCTGCACAAAAGAAAAGAAAATAAAACTTCAAGTGAACACAAGTCTCTGTGATATTGATTTCAGTATGGCTGACGGAAATAGAAATCCAACAGCTTGTACATATTTGGGTTTTTTTAAGATTTATTTTTAAGTTATTATTTTTTTAAGTTAAGTTAAGTTTTTAACTTAGCCATAACCATATAAGGAGTCCCCAAACCATCCACCCCATGTCCCTTTAGCTTCTTGATTTCCTGCTCAAGGTCTTGATCTGTGAAGAGATGAGTGAACGGTATCTCTGACTTTGCCAGTTGCCACCACAAATTCACCTGACTTCAGTGCGTTCCATGTTTCTGGGTCATCCTGTTCAAGAGCGTTCATTTGGGCAAGATAGTCGAGCATATTTAAGGAGATCACGAGCAAAGAAATACAAATACTTGATGAGTTCCTCTAAGGATGACAAGTGGAAGACCCCTCATATTGGCTACTACCATTTTTTTTATATCAGAGCCCAGCTACAAATACTTTTATGCTTCATTTATGATCTAATTTGACAATATTCTGGAGCAGGAGCAGAGCGAGGAATGTAATGAGAACTGGAATAGGCCCAGGGGTCAGTACGGGAGGTCCCAGGTGAGGATCAAACACCCCTACCAAAAGTAAAAAAAGATTCTTCTAACCACTTTAAAAGTTTAAGAAATCAACTCAGAATGTTTTAAAACATACAAAACAATTCTAATATTATGAAAATCGGACATTAACTGGCTGGCATACTGTTCTGGGAGGTCCCAAATAGATGACCCCCCCCCCAGAAACGGGGTGGGGGTCGGGGAAATTTGAACCCCATCATTTTCTCATAGTTTGGACTCTATAGAACCAAGATCTGCAAAAAAATCAATTTTAGCACAAAAATCCTACGGGAGCTGTTTTTTTGACGCCTCGTACCACACTAGTGTGGTACGAGGTGTATTTCCGTAGGGTTTTTTTGCTAAAAGTGCTTTTTTTGCTTTTTTGGCTTTCATAGGGACCAAACTGTCAGAAAAAGATGGGGTTCAAATTTTCCCGACCCCCACCCCTTATTTGGGGGGTCATATATTTTGGGACCTCCCATAATAGTACGGCAGAAAATTAATGTCCGATTTTCATAATATTAGGGTTGTTTTATAGGTTTTTAAATATTCTGAGTTGATTTATTACACTTTGAAAGTAGCCAGAATAATCTTTTCTGACTTTAGGTTGGGGTCTTTCTTCACCGGGACGGGACCCCCCGGACTCATCTCAGTACTCATTACATTCCTCGCTCTGCTCCTGTTCCAGAACAATGTCAAATTAGATAATACTTAAAGCATTAAAAGTGTATGTAGCTGGGCACTGATTACAAAAATGAGTAGTAGTTAATACCAGGGGTCTTCCACAGGGGGCCGGGACTAGTTTTTCCCCTATTCTTGCACCCATATATACAGATTTGCAAGTATTTAGAATAGTATTAGAATATCTTGCGTTTATGTAAAGTACTTTGATAGTTTATTAGTATTCTACCATTATTGTTGACAGATGTTACTGCAGGGAATAAAGGTATTGCAACTTCTCACTTTGGGCACGCAGAATGTGTCCATTTATTTCACACACTGCACTCACACTAACACACGCACACACACACGCACACACACACACACACACACACACACACCTATCCTCTTAAAGAGCCCATGGTCAATTATGCCTACAATACATTATTTGCAGGATCTATTCATCTTCGTCATCATCATCTTGAATGTCCTCCCTAATAGTGTTGACACAGTCTCCACCATAGCATTTGCAGAGAGGAGTGCAAGGCAGGTTATTGTTTGAGCAGCTGCACCGTCCCTTGCAACCTGCTTTGCAACCACATTTGATGAGCTCAAGTACTGCTTTTGGAGCAGGGAGGGCAAGACACCTGACTGGAACATACCCTCCACTATCTGAATTCCATCCATTATGTTCGATTGGTGGAAGCTCAGGGCAATTTGGCAGGTATGAATGACTTATCCCGCATTGTGACGTAGTTGGCACAGAGGATATGTGGTAGCAGTGCAGCACGAGTTGGAGGTAGCATCTCACCCTCCAAGTTCTTTGACCGAAATAGTTCCTATCTGAGTAATGGTAAGGTTGTTGGACCTTTTGGACTATAAACACGGCATGCAAAATGCTCCAATGACTCCAATGGTGATGGAAGCTTGCCGTTAACAAGCTCAGGAGGAATGGAACCCATCCCAAGGTCCTTGAAGCAATTAATGGCAGGATCATCATCATCATCAAGCCTCAAGTAGGCATTGACCCATGTCTTCTTGGAGACCAGAAAAATTGTGTAAGCCCAGGAAAATTGTGTAGGCCCAGGAAGAATGTCATTTCTTGCCCCATCTGACACAAGCGCTGATGAAACCAGACTCTTCAATGGTGTGTTCTCTTTGAACAGATTGCCTCCACAGTGCAACTCAATCAATTTACATTGCTTGAGAGCATTTTCTCTTGACCACAATGCAATCTCTCCTGAGAGCTGATAATGTTCTTTCCTTGAAGACCTGGAAGCTTTTGGGAAGCTGTTGAGGTACTGATTCACTAGACCAGAAAGATGAGGTGTGGTAGTGACTAGTCGGTCCAGAGCTGCTATACTGAGTCCAACCATCCACTCCATGATAGTCTTTCCAGCTTAGGTCTTGCCCAGGGTCCTCTGAACTCATTCAACATTAGACACAGGAAAACATCACACCTGTGTGAAGTGAGGGGCGCTCCTATCATTGTACATCAGCATAACGTAACATGTCGATTTGCTCGTCCACTTATGACGTAAATTCTCCTTTAATTGTCAATGGGAATATGTTGAGAACCAGTGCTTTTACACCAATCACATCAACAGCTCATCCATCCAACGGCTTCCCTCATTGGCTGACGCTACACGTCGTCTCCACGGATTGGCCGTGGGCTTCACGTGACGTTTATTCCGCTGTAGCGATATAAGAGGGTGGTGTGTGGAGCCAGAACTGCATTGTGGGACAGAGAGAGACAGAACTGCATTGTGAGACAGATTTGCAAGAACATTGTGACGTTAGAATGATCCGCTGGACCGTCCATCTGAAAGGAGGAGCAGAGAGATGTCGCCGTGCAGCTGTGGTGGCGCTGCAGGACAAGCTGTACTGCTTTAATGAAGGCAGTGATCACATTGATGTTCACGTCTTCAACACAGTGTCTTTATGCTGGAGGAAGTTGACCCCAGTGACCCCTGGAAGAGGAGGAGGACGCCACCTAGAGGTTCCATCCAGGCGCTGGGGACACACAGCTGTGTTGATAGAATATACAGTCTACATCTGGGGAGGGTGCTGGAGTAGGGAGTTCTACAATGTGCTTTATACATTTGATGTTGACACCCACAGATGGTTCAAACCCAGCGTTTCTGGGACTGTTCCAGAGGAGAGGTACGACCACTCAGCCTGTGCGTTGGAGAAGGTCATGTTTATCCATGGAGGAAACACCAAGCTGACTGGACCCTCTAATGACATGTACAAGTTGGACACCAGCACAATGGTCTGGTCAGTAATTAACACCAGAGGAACTCTACCTCCTGCTTCCGGGGGTCACTCTGTCACCATCATCGGGACAAAGATGTTTGTATTTGGAGGCTGGAGGTACCAGAACACTATCGGAGTGTTTGACACAGAGAACAACCATTGGCTCAACACACCTTCTGCACAGCTCCTTCCAGAAGCACGCTGTTGGCATTCAGCCTTTACCTACAATGGAGAGCTGTACATATTTGGTGGCTTGAACGATAACCAGACCTTCAATGATGTGTGGAAATTCAGTCCAGAGACCTTCTCCTGGAAGGAGGTTGAGCCCAAGGGGGAAGGACCATATCCAATGCGTCGCATGTGCTGTTGCATGATGGGAGATCGTGTCGTCCTCTTTGGAGGATACAAAGGATACGGCACACCCTCTGACGACCTTTTCATCTTAGACTGGAGTCCTAGTCTTAAGACCTTATGTAATCTAGCAGTTATGCAGAATGGTCTGGACCAATCAGAACTCCCACACGACATCAGGTGGGAACTGGCAGCCATGACAACCAAAGACTAGTGCTGTCAGAACGAATTTCATAATATGAAAGAAATTGGAGCAGCTACTGTACACGTCTGTTTGCATCAACATGTTGCTGGCTTCACAATGAATGATAGACTTTATCGTTGCGTCTGCCCGTGTTTAATGGTCAGGGTTTCACTGTCCACAGCAGGCAGACCTGTCGAAACTATGCACTTCCCAAAACTCACAAGACATGCCAGCCACGAGTATTATTATAGGCTAAATATGAGCTAAAATAAACAATGTAAATATTCGAATATTTTCGAAAATTACAAATAATGAAGCAATGAAATTCGAATTGGATTATAGAGGTGAACTGACAGCCCTACCAAAGACAACATAAAAGCATGTTCACAATAAAGAAGGACAATAAAAATACAAATATGACACAAAAATAAAACTCTAGTGTCCCATTGGCCGTGGGGCTTAGTGGGGGTTAGTGTCCCATTGGCCGTGGGGCTTAGTGTCCCATTGGTCGTAATAGGGCTAGTCTCCCAACAAATACAATTAAATTAAATCTTAATAAAGTAAAACATAACATTGAACCCAATAAGAACAGAAGAAGCTGTGAGCTGACTGTGATTGGTCATCTGTAATGGCCTCGGTCAGCTTCAGATGAAGATGAAAAGAAAATAAATAAACACACAAACAAAAGCCTTGATGGGTTTCTTTTTCTCTCTCTCTCTCTCTCTCTCTCTCTCTCTCTCTCTCTCTCTCTCTCAGAATCAAATGTTTTATGGTCATTATTCACCAGGATCCTGGATGTCTGCATTCTACACTTAAAATAATTGATACCAGTAAGACGCGCAAACGCGGGAAGCGAACGCAGCTTGTGTTAGGATTGTGTGTTCTCATATATTGTATTGCATTGTACTGTATGGCCTATGGCCAATCCCTGTTGTTACAATTGCATTGTGGGTGTTAACGTCTCAATGACGTATATTGTAGGGGACAGTTTTTGCCCGCGCTCTCAGTTGAGCATCTAGAGAGAGACAACCACAACAGCATGGCTGCACAAAAGAAAAGAAAATAAAACTTCAAGTGAACACAAGTCTCTGTGATATTGATTTCAGTATGGCTGACGGAAATAGAAATCCAACAGGTTATGGGCCCAGACGTGATGGAGGCAAGTGGCAAAGATTAATATTTGACGGACAGGAAGACTATTACGAACTCTGGGAAGTAAAATTCCTCGGATACATGAGGACGATCGGCCTGAAAGAAACGATCCTCTTAACGGGCGTACCTGCAGATCAAGAGTTAGACGCAACGAAGAATGAAGAATGCTACGCAGAACTAATCCAATACCTCGACGACAGAAGCCTATCGTTGATAATGAGAGAAGCGGCAGATGGCGGGAGAAAAGCCCTTGAAATACTACGGAGCCACTACGCCAGCCAGGGTAAACCCAGAATTATTGCCCTTTATACTGAACTGACGTCGCTAAGAAAAGAGCATGAAGAGACTGTAACAGACTACATTCTCCGAGCTGAAAAGACTGTGACAGCATTGAGAAATGCAAAAGAGACAATTGGTGATGGCCTGATAATAGCCATGATTCTTAAAGGACTCCCAGAGTCTTACAAACCGTTCGTCGTTCATGCTACACAGAGCAGCGAGGAGATAACGTTCACCAACTTCAAAAGCAAACTGCGGAGCTACGAAGAGACAGAAAGGTTTGACAATAAACCTAAAACAGACAATGTGATGAAGGTGGATATGTCATCTGTAACTTGTTATAGATGTGGAAATCGCGGACACCTTGTGAGAGACTGCCGCCAAAAGGGAGAACAACGACAAGCAAATAAATGGTGCAGTTACCACAAGAGCTCAACACACAGCGATGAGACATGCAGGAGTAGAAAATACATGCAGAAAGATGACGCAAAACAAGCAGCAGGGGGCGCAGACGTCCACAAGGAAGAACAACAAACGTTTGTATTCAAAGTTAGTCAAGGGGTACTACCAGACAACATTAAGAAGAATGGTCTCATGGTAGACTGTGGAGCAACATCGCACATCATAACAGAGAAAAACAACTTCAAGAGATTCGACAGGACATTCAACCCAAATCTACACTTCATGGAACTTGCGGATGGAACCAGGAGGAACAACGTGGCATTGGAGCGAGGCGACGCAGAGGTGACACTTCAGGACATCAAGGGAAGAGACGTTGTGGTCACACTGAAAAAGGCTTTGTTCATACCATCATACCCACAGAGCATCATTTCGGTGGAGTCTGTAGCAGCTGATGGAGCAAAAGTGATCTTCCAAAAGGGACAGAATGAACTAATAACCAGAGATGGGACAGTCTTCCGCATTGAGGAACAGGAGAGACTGTACTACGTGAAAACGGTAATTAACCATGATGAGCAATGTGCTTATGATTCAGTGAATGATATATTATATAGTGACAAAGTGAACCTAACTTGTGATGTCAAAACATGGCATGACATTTTGGGACACTGTAATGTTGATGATGTGTTGAAATTACCAGATGTGGTAGAAGGTATGAAAATCACAGGTAACACCAAACTAGACTGCAGTGTCTGCACTGAAGGAAAATTCACTAATAGCAGAAATAGGAAAATGGATGCTAAAGCAAAAACACCACTGGAATTGGTACATACTGACTTGGCAGGTCCCATTGACCCAACTGGTCAAGATGGGCATAGATATGCCATTTCATTTACAGATGATTTTTCTGGGGCTGTGGCTGTTTATTTCATTAAAAATAAAAGTGACGCAACACAAGCCACAAAGAAATTCCTATCAGACTGTGCACCTTTTGGTTCAGTAAAATGCATAAGATCAGATGGTGGAGGAGAATACACAGGTGAAGCTTTCCAGTCCCTTTTAAGAGATAGAGGTATAAGACATGAAACATCATGTCCCCATTCTCCACACCAAAATGGTACTGCTGAGAGACAGTGGAGAACCCTTTTTGAAATGGGAAGGTGCCTTTTATTAGAAAGCGGATTGCCAAAAATATTGTGGCCTTATGCAGTTCAGAGTGCAGCTCATATCCGCAACAGATGCTACAACGATAGAGTTAAGAATACTCCATACTTCATGTTAACAGGAAGAAAACCAAATCTAGCAAACATGTGGGTGTTTGGGTCTGAATGTTATGCATACAAGCATGATCACAAGAAATTGGATCCCAGGTGTGAAAAGGGAATATTTGTGGGATACAGTAAGAACAGTCCAGCCTATCTGATCTACAATCCACATACAGAAAAGGTGTCAAAACATAGGCTGGTGAAATTCATCAAAAATAATTGTGTGGAACAACAAACACAAACTGATGATTATGAGACTGAGATCCAGGAATACACAAATAGAAAGCCTAAAAATGGAAGTGACACTGAGTTACAGCAGATAGAAGCAAGCCTAGGAGAAAATGATGAACAGGCAGAAACAGATGGGTCACAAAATGGTAAAATTACAGGAACTGAATCTCAAGATGAGAACAAAGACAGTGCAGATCCAAGACCTAGTCACAACCAAAACCAACGCTACCCGAGAAGAGAAAAGAAACCCCCCAAATACTTGGAGGATTACATATCAGACCTTGATGATAAAGATGTGTCAAATGCAAGTGTTGATTATTGTTGCAGGGCAATATGTGGAGTGCCCCAGACCTATAAAGAAGCCCTGCAGTCACCAGAATGGCAACGTGCCATGAACGAAGAGGTCGACTCACTTAAAGAAAATGACACATTTGAACTGACTTCTTTACCTGTGGGTAGAAATGTAGTGGGGGGGAAATGGGTTTATGCCCTTAAAGAAAATGCTGAAAAGGGAAATGTCTTTAAAGCTAGATATGTTGCTAAAGGTTACAACCAGACGGAAGGTATTGATTATAATGAGACGTTTGCTCCAACAGCAAGCATTACTTCAGTACGGGCACTAATGCAAATAGCAGTCCAAAATGACCTCATTGTCCATCAAATGGACGTGAAGACTGCTTACTTACATGCTCCCATAGAGGAAGAAATTTACTTGGAACAACCTGAGGGTTTTGATAAAACATCTGAGAAGGGAGAACAATTGGTGTGTAAGTTGAAGAAATCCCTGTATGGCCTGAAACAATCAGGAAGAAATTGGTACAAACTTCTAAATGATCATCTTGAACAAGATAACTTTGTGAGAAACCTGTCTGACCATTGTGTGTATAGGAAGCAGATAGGACATGAGGAAATCCTTGTAATCATATGGGTGGATGATCTTATAATTGCAGCAAGCAGCAATGATCTACTAAACAGGTTCAAAGGTACAATGAAAGCCACATTCAACATGAAAGACCTGGGTAAAATATCATATTTCTTGGGTATAAAGTTTGAACAAAGTGAAGAGAAAATCATAATGAATCAAAGAAGGTATATCCTAAAAATGCTTGAAAGGTTTGGGATGTCAGATTGCAAAGCTAGATATACCCCATGTGAACCAAAAGTAGAGGGGGTCAGCAATAATGAAGACAACAGCAATGAGCCTGTGAACCCAAGAGAATACCGGGAGATAGTAGGCAGTCTGATTTATGCCATGACTTGTACCAGACCAGATATTAGTTGGATTGTCAGTAGGCTGTCACAAACATTGGCAACTCCAAAGGCAGAAAACTTGGTGGCTGCGAAACACGTGTTGAGATACCTAAAGGGTACTATAGACTATGAGTAGGGTTGCCAACTATTAGATTTTCAAATAAGGGACATTTCTCGGGCACGCGGCGAAGCCGCGTGTCCGCTGCGTAGCCGCGCCGAAAATTTTTGGTGTCCCTTATTAAAAATTGGTGTCCCTTATTTGAAAATGTTATAGAAAAATTGGGTAATTTCCGGTCAAACCCCCCCCCCCCAATTTCAGGTCTAAATTACGTTAATCAATTACATTAAATTAAACAACACAGTACAATCTTTTGGCTTCCAGCGACCCCACATTGTTTTTTCAGGAACAATATTTCTAGTTGTAATATTGTAATTGTAATATAATATTATATAATTAATATCAAATACTACCTGACCTGTATTGACATGTAGGCCTATATGAGCTGTTTGAGAGTGTAAAAGTGCTACAGTATATAGTATGCATTATTTTTATTATGAATAAATATTAGTCATTACATCTACTTGCATTATAATATGATTTAGTTGATTTTAATGGTTTAAAAAATATATATAACAGTGTATCAGTGTTGGGGTACTTAATTAGTAATTACATTGACCATTTAGCAGTATGAAATTGACAAAAAACGAAATCTAAAAGTTAGTAAAGGTATGATTTGGAAAGTATACATGACTTGAATGAATCTGCAGTCTGCACTGACCTAAAACTTTGCTCTACCCTAACCCTTCCAACATATAGTTCATGCCATAAGGTTTTATAGGTTTAACAAACAGCATACAAAATATTAAGCCTTAAATGGCAAATGTTCAAATCATAAACTTGACCTTATTTCAGACCATTTTACAAAGCATACAGGCTTCTCAGTACCTGGTTTTAATTCACATTTACAGTTACTAAGCCAGTGGTTCCCAAAATGGGGTCCGGGGACCCCCAGGGGTCCTTGAGTGAGTTCCAAGGGGTCTCCAGCTAAATGATACTTTGGAACCAAATGGATCCTTATGGGTCTGTAACTCTGAGAGTGCAGGTCCATTTGGTTCCATTTGTATACTCTCAGAGTTAAATTAACATAGATTTTACAATATAAATTGGGGGTTCCAGAGGTAGAAAACTACATCAGGGAAAAAGTTTGGGAACCACTGCTCTAGAGTTGCTTGATGAACAAGGAACTACAGTAGCCTATATGTGTCCCTGTCAGGGCTAACTGGCACATGATGACAGCACAGTCCTTTGCAATTTGCAACTCTAGATTTATTATAGCCTAATGATATGAAGTGACTTGCCATAAACCATCCATTGACTCCCCATTCATCCAATTTGCATCTGCTTGTATTAAACGACATTAAACTCACCAACATTGCAGCTGTAGGGAAAGGTTGAATATCCACTTTCAAACTGCAAAGCTTTTGTTTCATAAAAATCCACCGAATCTTTTTCCCACTCAGCTCTGCACTTAGTTTTTCTTCTTTTTTAGTTATATCTCACTACTAGAACTTTCTGACTCTGAGGTAGATAAGATGTTTGGCTGTGAACAGCATCCATTAGTTTTTTCAATGTTTTGGACCGAGAGCCTGGTGAAATAGTTGCTAAGATACGACACTGCATAGTGATTGGCTCTGCTGCATGCCTATGAAGAGTACTGACCAATGAGCTGTGCCTAGCGCCTCTCTAGACAGCAGGTTCCATGTATTCCTCCTGTTCCCATAGCTCAGATGGCTGCCCCTTCTACTTGTGTGTGAGTGTCCGCATGTGAGCGACTGAGAATCACCATAACGCGCTGTCATTCTTCCACGACCCCAAAATACGGGATTAAGTGCGTCCCGTATCGGTTCATTACGGGACAGGTCTTTTAGTTGTCAAATACGATACAAACCCGTATTTTATGAGCTATGCTTTAAGAAAAGTGATGAGAACTTGAACCTCATAGCATTCAGTGATTCAGATTGGGCATCTTCAGTCGAAGATAGGCGTAGCACTACAGGTTATTGTTTTAGCCTGACAAAACAAGGCCCTGCCATTTCATGGAAATCAAAGAAACAGGCTACAGTGGCACTGTCGACATGTGAGGCTGAATACATGGGTTTAGCAGCCACTACTCAGGAAAGCCTGTATCTAAGTCAACTACTAAGTGGTATGGATAATAGAGATTACAGTGGCACCAACATCCATGGAGACAATCAGGGTGCCATTGCACTGAGTAAGAATCCTGTAAATAGGCAGAGGTCCAAACACATTGATGTGAAGTATCATTTCATCCGTACTACTCTGAGTGAAGGTAAAATAGATCTAATCTATTGTCCATCAGAAGACATGGTTGCAGACATATTAACAAAGCCTGTAGCAAGAGTCAGAATTATCAAATTCAAAAATTGGTTCTTTGGTAATTAAGAAATTGTTTTCTTTTTGTGTACAGTTCTTTTTTGGTTTGTTATGATGAGAACAAGTGGGGGTGTTAGGATTGTGTGTTCTCATATATTGTATTGCATTGTACTGTATGGCCTATAGCCAATCCCTGTTGTTACAATTGCATGGTGGGTGTTTATATATTGTAGGGGACAGTTTTTGCCCGCGCTCTCAGTTGAGCATCTAGAGAGAGACAACCACAACAGCATGGCTGCACAAAAGAAAAGAAAATAAAACTTCAAGTGAACACAAGTCTCTGTGATATTGATTTCAGTATGGCTGACGGAAATAGAAATCCAACAGCTTGTACATATTTGGGTTTTTTTAAGATTTATTTTTAAGTTATTATTTTTTTAAGTTAAGTTAAGTTTTTAACTTAGCCATAACCATATAAGGAGTCCCCAAACCATCCACCCCATGTCCCTTTAGCTTCTTGATTTCCTGCTCAAGGTCTTGATCTGTGAAGAGATGAGTGAACGGTATCTCTGACTTTGCCAGTTGCCACCACAAATTCACCTGACTTCAGTGCGTTCCATGTTTCTGGGTCATCCTGTTCAAGAGCGTTCATTTGGGCAAGATAGTCGAGCATATTTAAGGAGATCACGAGCAAAGAAATACAAATACTTGATGAGTTCCTCTAAGGATGACAAGTGGAAGACCCCTCATATTGGCTACTACCATTTTTTTTATATCAGAGCCCAGCTACAAATACTTTTATGCTTCATTTATGATCTAATTTGACAATATTCTGGAGCAGGAGCAGAGCGAGGAATGTAATGAGAACTGGAATAGGCCCAGGGGTCAGTACGGGAGGTCCCAGGTGAGGATCAAACACCCCTACCAAAAGTAAAAAAAGATTCTTCTAACCACTTTAAAAGTTTAAGAAATCAACTCAGAATGTTTTAAAACATACAAAACAATTCTAATATTATGAAAATCGGACATTAACTGGCTGGCATACTGTTCTGGGAGGTCCCAAATAGATGACCCCCCCCCCAGAAACGGGGTGGGGGTCGGGGAAATTTGAACCCCATCATTTTCTCATAGTTTGGACTCTATAGAACCAAGATCTGCAAAAAAATCAATTTTAGCACAAAAATCCTACGGGAGCTGTTTTTTTGACGCCTCGTACCACACTAAGAGGCCGGTTTCGAATTGCAGCCATCCGTAGGTGCCCTTTGAGAGCAGTTTTGAAGGAGTCAAGGGATTCACATGTCTTAATGACTGTTGGTAGGGCGTTCCACATTTTGGTGGCATAGGAGCGAAAATAATTTAGTCCCTTGTTTGTGCCGAATCTGGGTTGTACATGGTTTGTTGCACTCCCTCTGGTGTTGTGGGTGTGGACTTCGTTTACATTACTCTGAATATACTCACCACGACTTCATTCTTACATTATGATAGTTAGAGTATGGGCTGTATGGGCTGCATGGGGTACGTGCGTGCGTGCATGCATGCTTGCATGAGTGTGTACACTAACTGAGTGGTTCTCAATATCAAGAGTAATATACTGAATCAAACTGAGTCAAACTGAATAATATAAAACAAAAATAGTCTCATCTTTTTCTGCTGCATATTCCACATTGTGTACAGTAGATATCTAAATAAAATACAGCAGTTAAATCTCTCTTGACCTTTTAAACTAAATGTTTTCAAAAGGCAGCCAACAAAACTGTACTCTGAGAAATATGAAATATGTGCTATTTCTTACACATTACATGTTTTTGGTTCAGTAATACCTTACAGTACTCGTTACTGGGTTAAATAATAATATTACAGTAATATACAACAAGTAACTCGTTACTGCTCAACTGGCTATTATAAGTACACTGAGTACTTGTATTTAAATATAACAAGTATCCTGCATTCATAGAAAAAAAAATCTGGAAAATGAAATTAAAATAAATAAATCTGAATGAAGTTATCTTTAATTACATTATTATAAGTAATACTATTAGAGTTGTACTATTACTCGAACGATAAACGCAGCGGAACCATGGTGAGGTATGTCAAGTCACTACGGACTCACCTGTCTGACCCTCGCAGCTATATGAGCCTCAATAAGCGCCGTAAGGTTGATGCCGAGAACCGGCACTTTAACCCAAAATGAACCAATGATTTCGCTTTTATTTTGCCATCTCATGCAAATGCAACACCACTATGTTTAATTTGCGTGCAAACAGTGTCGGTTGTTAAGCTTGACAATATAAGGCGGCACTATGAAAGCAAACATGCACGGTTCCACACCGACTTTCCGCCTGGTAGCAAAGCCAGAGAAGACAAGATTATTAATTTGAAAAAATCTTACGCTGGCTCCACAGCCATAATAACAACAGCAGCAACACTAACGCAAGAGGCCACTGCGGCCTCACTACGTGTGACTTGGGAGCTTGGAAAGCCATTTTTGGACGCTGAAGTGGTGAAACGGTGCACACTAGGCATGGTGGAGGAGTTGTATGCTGGGGAGAAACAGAAGGAGGAGATCATCAATCGTGTGAAAACAGTCCAGCTATCTGACTCAACCGCGATGCGCAGAGTTGAACACTTGTATGAGAACAGCTTTTCCTCTTTGGTGTCACATCTGAAATCAGCGGAGGTAGAGTTCATGTCCGTGGCAGTGGATGAGTCAACTGATCAAACGGATACAGCTCAACTATCTGTATTTGTCAGGTACTTTGATGGACATGTGTTCAAAGAGGAGTTACTGTGCCTTTTGCTCCTGGATACGAACACAACTGGAGAGCTGACTTATGCTGCTGTGAAGAATTTTTTTAATGAAAATGCTTTGGATCTCGGTAAAATAAACCTTCTTGTTACCGACGGGGGAGCATCCATGATCGGAAAGGAGAAGGGCTTTGCGTCGCGTGTACGAAAAGACTACCCCACTGTAAACTCACTTCATTCCATCATTCATCAGACTGTTTTGTGTGCGAAGCTGTCTGGCAAGATGAAACAAACCATGGAGACGGTGATTAAAACAGTGAACCATACGTTCAACGTCGAGTTTGCAGCACCGGCTTTTTAAAATGTTGCTCAAGGAACAAAACGCCGAATACGCTGACCCCCTTTCAGCACAACGACGTGAGGTGGTTGAGCAGCAGCGTGTGCTGGAGAGATTCTTTGCACTGCGAAATGAGGTAACTGCTTTTCTCTCCGGTCAGAAATCTGCCGAGTTCTTGTCATTTATGCAAGATCCAGAGTTCATATCACATCTCGCATTTCTGTGTGATATCACAAGTCACCTTAACACACTTAATCTGCAGCTGCAGGGTGGAGGTGCCAGTGTGGCAGAACTTATCCACAAAGTGCATGCATTTCAAGTGAATTTGGATACAGTGTTCCTATCTGAGTTACAATTCCCTACTCTGCGCGGCGTCCCCCTGGACCCTGCTAAAAATGCATGTTCACTGTCCGAAATGGAAGCATTGTTGAAATGCTTGAGAGATAACTTTAAGGCCCGCTTTGAGCATTTCCAACTACCGAGTGAAGTGCTCAGATTTATGCGCGACCCATTCAGCGTCACTGCCACCGGGTCATGCCTAGGGTTGGGATTCGTTAGGATTTTAACGGTTCCGAATCCTTCCCGGATCCCTCTTAACGGTTCCGGTTCCTAACGGTTCCCTTAACGGATCCCAATATAATTTTTCCCCTTTTTTTCTGACATTATGCTTATATTATAACTAACCTAACCAAGTACATAATAAACACAAATTCATTAATTCAATTATTGAAAATGCTCTTTACAATTATGAGGTGGCACTATTATTTTAATTTCACCACCACCAGCTAGCCACCACAACTAGGGGTTACGTATGTAACCAAAGTTATATAACAGCGAGCAAGGCTGCTCACTTATGGGAGTTTGCGCCCCCTAGCGTAAACACAGAAGCATTATATAAACTCACAGACAATTTTGCCTGGGACTTTGAGACGTGATGACGTTGAGAACCGCCCACCGGTGCGCTAGTATAAAAGCGCGTCAACGTCCCTTAGTCTCCATTCGATAACAATTGTTCTCTTCTCAAGCAACAAGAAGGGAATCCTAGTGAGCAGCCTTGCTCGCTGTTATATAACTTTGGTTACATACGTAACCCCTAGTTATATTATTCAGCTTAGCAAGGCTGCTCACTTATGGGAGACTTTATTAACTCCCTTATTGTCATCGCGAAGTCTGGACCCTTAGGGCCCGTACCATCTGTGAGCAAGGACCACAGTACGTCCCCAAAAGGACTACTGCCCCTCCTTGGGAAAGCCAACCAGGCTCAGGTCTGTCATAAGCGCCTAAGAGGAGCCGACAGAACAACCAGCTCAGCACCCTGGAGAAGACCAATGTCCCCCCAGGGAGCCGAGTCACTCCACTAACTGGAGGCCACGCTCAGGACCGCATGCGCCATCGGCGCTGCTGTCACATCCAGCCTATAGAAGGTGGCAAAAGTGGAAGACGATGCCCAACTTGCAGCGGAACAAACATCCTGAACAGAGACCCCCCTACAGAGGGCCCAGGATGACGCCATACCCCTCGTGGAATGCGCCTTCAACCCTATGGGAGGCACCATATTCCTACCAGAGTAAGCCCGCTCTATAGCCTCCACGATCCACTGGGAAAGCCTAATCTTCGAGATAGGCAGTCCCACAGTCTTGGGATCCCAGGAGACAAACAGCTGTGTAGTCTTCCTTGTCGCCTTAGTTTTGTCCAAATACAACCTCAATGCCCTCACCGGACAGAGGTTATGCCTCCTCCTCTCCTCCTCAGAGGCAAAGGGGGGCGGACAGAACGCCACCAGGTCCATCGGTACCGGGGTAGCCAGGCGGTTCTTAGGTAAAAACGCCGGATTGGTCTCCATGACCACCCTAGCATCCCCATTAAACCTCATGCATTCCGCACTCGTGGACAACGCATGGATATCACCGACCCTCTTAGCGGTCACCAAAGCTATTAACAACGCTGTCTTCAGCGACAATAGCTTCATACTCAACTCCTCCAAGGGCTCAAACGGTGGTCGGGACAGAGAGTCCAGAACCAAAGCAAGGTCCCATGAAGGAACCAAAGACTTAGTCACCGGAAGGAGACGACTAGCTCCCTTCATGAACTGGCGTACCAGCGGGAGCTGGCCCACCGTCTTGTCCTCAAAACCGATGTGGCAGGCAGAGATAGCAGCCAGATACACCTTGACAGTACTAAAGGCTCTGCCTTTATCCAAGAGGTCCTGGAGGAACGACAGAACGACCCTCACTGGCGCTTAAAAAGGCACCACTTGAGCTGGTGAACACCAGTCCTCAAACAATCGCCATCTCAAATCATAGGCGTCCCTGGTCGACTGCGCCCTCGCACACTGAATAGTGTTGATGACGCTCTGGGGAAGACCCTCCGCGCCAAGATTCAGCCTTTCACGGGCCAGGCCCAGAGGTCTAGATCTTCCGGCCGCGGGTGGAATATCTCGCCCCCCGCCTGAGTCAATAGGTCCCTGCATACTGGAAGCTGCCAGGGCCGATCGTACAGGAGAGGGACAATGTCTGACCTCCAAGAGCCCCATCCTGGGGCCACTAGGATCACCGACAGGCACTGCGTCCTCACCCTCTCCAGTGTGGGAAGGATGAGAGACAGCGGGGGAAAGGCGTAAAGAAGGCCCCGGGGCCAACGGTGCGCCAAGGCATCCAAGCCCAGCGGCGCCGTCCCTGCTATGGAGAAAAACAGAGGACACTTGCTGTTTTCTTCCGACGCAAACAGATCCACTCGTGGCTCGCCGATCCTCTCCCATATCTGCTTGGCCACTGTCTTGTGCAGCGACCAAGCCGCGTAGAGGTGCCGGCCCCTGTACAACAGATCCGCTCCCGTGTTCAGGAGTCCCGGAACATGGGAGGCCCTGACCGACAGAAGGTGCTCGTCGCACCATAACGTCAGTCTGTGTGCTAGCGCATGCAGTTTGGTGGACCTTAGTCCCCCCTGCTTGTTGATATAGCACATCATCGTCGTGTTGTCCGTCCTGACCAGGACATGGGAACCGCTGATGAAATGTTCGAAGTGCTGCAAAGCCAACATCACTGCCATCAGCTCCAGGTAATTTATGTGTAGTCGCAGAGACGACTCTGAGTCCGCATAAATTTGCCAATCGTCCACGTACATTGCTATCCGAACGCCCCGTTGACGTAGCGGAGCGACGGCTGCTTGCGTACCTTTCACAAAAGTCCTCGGACTCAGTGACAGTCCGAACGGAAGGACCAGATATTCGTATATCTGTCCCCTGAAGCCGAACCGTAGGAATTTCCTGTGTGGCGGGTAGATGGGGATGTGGAAATACGCGTCTCTGAGATCGAGAGTAGTATACCAGTCCCCTCGACGCATCATACGCAGCAGAGCCTTGCTCGTGAGCATTTTGAAGCGAAACACCTTCAAATAGCCGTTCAGAGCCCGTAGGTCTAGAATGGGCCGCATGCCCCCCCCCTTCTTTTTCACGAGAAAGTAGCGGGAGTAAAACCCGGTGTTGCTCTGCTCCGCCGACACCACACGTATAGCCTTTTTCTCCAACAGAGATGTTACCTCGTCTTGGAGAATTTCGGCTGCCTGACCACTCGCTTGCGAGCAGAGAACGCTCCCACAGGTGGGAGGTCTTCTGGCAAACTGTAGTTTGTAACCTTTCGAAATGGTGTTCAACACCCAAGGATGAGCACCACAACGATTCCACTCCTGTAGACACAGCGCCAGAGGGGTCGAAGCCAGCTCCGAGCCGTTTTGTGGCGGAGCGGCGCAACGTACGGTCGGAACTCGGGTCTTGAGCCTCTGTTCTGCCGTACGGACCCTGGGCTCTGGTGCCGTGTCCGAGGTGGTTACACTTGCATTTCGGCCGACAGCCACAGGCCCCCTTGGAGGCCCGGGCCGTGGGCCCAACCCCTTGAGTTTCAAATGTCGACCCACGAGACCGGCTTTCAGTAGAGAACACTGCTTTATTAAAGAAAGTGGTGGTACAGAAAACCTTGGAGAGACATTTATTAACAAACAAGTCTTCTTCCTGTCTGCGTGGAGAGCGTCCTGCATGAGGCCCGTGGCCGCTATGTTGCGCTTTAGAGAAACTCGGGGACGGGTGGGGGAGACAGTGTCCGGTGTCCCCCCTTGGGGCGGGTCTGGTTATTTCGGCTCCCCGCCGGGTGGTCCACCCTTCCTGGCATTGCGGGGGCCGCCGGCCGGAGACGCCGAGGGGCGTCTAGGCCTGTCGCCCTTCCTGCGGGTGCGCGGTGGACGGGAGGACGAGGCCGCTGCTGGCGGAGCCCTCTGACCTGCAGGGAACTTGGGCCCCGAGAAGGTGCTCGTCCTGGACCTGGAACGATCGTCCCTTTCCTCGGGGCGGTCGTAGGACGGCCTGTAGGGCGGAGCCTGTTTGGGCCGTGCTCTGGACGCCGGGAGGCAGGCGCCGATGACCTCCGTGTCGGTCTTCGTTTGCCCGTCGCGGGAGCGCATCTCTTCGAGCATGGACGCGAAGAGCGTTGAGGTGGAGACCTTCTGCTTTAGCGGGTTGCGTCCCACCTTGGGGGACAGCTCCAGCCACCTGGCCCTCTCGAGGGCCAGAAGCCTCGCCATGGTCCCGCCCACCATCTCAGTCTGGGCCTGAGTGAGACGGAGGAGCTCGAGGTGCAGGCGCCTCAACTCAGCCATGTGCTCGGGGGTAGGTGTGTCACCCGCCTCGAGCAGGACATGGGACGCTGACCCTTGCAGAAGGGTCGCAGCGTTCAGCGCTCTGGCCGCAGTCGAGGCGCACTTGTACGCTGCCTTATTCATCTTGGAATCGTCCTTGTCCGAAGGCAAGGAGAAGTCCGGGTCCTCGTGGAAGACGTTGGGATTAACGCCCATGAGCCATCCGGCGAAGGACTTGTCCATGGGAGGCATGGCCTCGAGGCCTGCTTCCCGTTGACCCGCGCAGTCCAGCAGCTTCATGCCTCCGGTCAGAGAGGCGGAGGCTGAGTAAGGCTGTTTCCAAGACATCATGAGGGATTTCAGAAACCCGTCATCGATGGGGATCTCAGCCTTGATCTGGGACTTCACTGGGTTGCCCTGAATCCTCTTGCGGAACTGCTCGCATAGGGTGTCCTTAGACACCGGAGGTTCGAGGCTGGCCGGCCAGACCAGTCCACAGCGGATTGTGGCCTTCTTGAAGAGGTCGACTATGTCTGTGTTATCATAGTGGAGCTCTGGTTCGGCCGGAGCAACTGGGGCCATCGGAGCTATAGCGGCGTCGGCCGGTGCAACCGTAGCAGTGCTTGGTGTCGCGATGGGGGCGGCGACGTCGGCCAACTGAACGGCCTTGACGACTGGAGGCGGGACCGCCATTTCGGTGTCGCTCTCGCCGTCGCTCTCCTCGTTATCCTCCTCCTCTCCAGAGGTGTAGGAGGATGCTGAGTCCTGAGATGAGGACTCGTCGGAGTCCATCTCAGCGTCGCGCTCTGGGAGAGCTCGTACCCGGCCCGCGTCGTCGTCTGCAAGGATGACGACGTCAGGGGCGTCGGAGAGCGGCGCCTCCATGTAGCGGTTAGGGTCAGCTGCCTCCCTAGAGGCTTCCTGACGCTGGGCCTCGTCCTCTTTCCCCTGTGCGTGGGCGTCCCGTTGGGTTCGGTACGCCCTGTGGGCGCGCTTCTGCCTGCTACGCTTCAGAAAGTCGGAAAAGGTGAAGCAATGCGGGCATCGCTCCGGGTTTTCCATCGCTTCCACAGCATGGCCATAGCCCAGGCAGTAGAGACACTCGTCATGCAAGTCGTCATGGGCGAGCAGGCCCTTGCAGGTCTTGCACGCCCTTTGCATGCACTGGCTGTGAGCGTCCGCCCGGGCGTGGCGGCGTTGGCGACGGGTCGTGGTCTCTGCCATCACACGAGGCTAGGAAGCACGTGGAAACGAAGAGCAGAGTTAAGAGCAGCCACGTAGGTGGAGGCTTCGTGGGCGAACACGTTACAGGCAAGGCTCGCTGGTTCATATAACCCTGGTTACAACAGTAACTGCGAGTTTAATCAACCAGTTTCACAAGGCTGCGCAAACACGTTACAGGCAGGGCTCGCTGGTTCATATAACGCTGGTTACAACAGTAACCGCGAGTTTAATCAACCAGTTTCACAAGGCTGCGCGTTTCAGATCACCACGCTGCCGCGGGCTCGAAAGGCCGCGGGACGTTGTATGTGGAGGCCGAGTAAAGAGCTATTATTAGCTGTTAATGCAGGCCGTCAACACAAATGTGAGAGCTAAACAGAAATATTACTATATGCTGTTCAGAATACCACGCCGCCACTAGAAGGGCCGCGGGGCGTTGTATGTGGAGGCCGAAAAAAAAGCGCTATTATTAGCTGCTAATGCAGGCCGTCAACACGAACGTGAGAGCTAAACAGAGATATTACTATATGCTGTTCAGAATACCACGCCGTCACGGGCTTCGGGGCCGCGGGACGTGCGTGTGCTGTGTCGGCTACACTAGCTGTTAAAGCAGGCCGTCGACACAGACGTGAGAGCTAAGCAGAAATATTACTATATATTGTGCAGCTCACCACGCCGTCACGGGCTTCGGGGCCGCGGGACGTGCGTGTGCTGTGTCGGCTACACTAGCTGTTAAAGCAGGCCGTCGACACAGACGTGAAAGCTAAGCAGAAATATTACTATATTTTGTGCAGTTCACCACGCTGTCACGGGCTTCGAGGCCGCGGTACGTGCGTGTGTTGTGTCGGCTATAGCAGGCTAATGGTAGCAGCCACCGATGCCGGCACACGTGTGGAAACTAGCAAAGGGTCGAGACCGTTTCTAGCCCGTCACACGTCCGGGACCTTAAGTCACCGAAGTTTGTGTGGAAGCAAAAACACGCTATTGCTAGCCGTGTCAAAGACCGTCACACGGGTAAAGAAACTCAGCAGGGCTCGAGCCACCACACAAGTTACATTACCCACCAAGTTATTATTAACCTTGGTTTATGGAAAAAGGACTTACCGTTTTTCTTTACTTCTCGAAGCCTCTAGGAAAGCAGTTTCCGCGGTACCGAGAAGTTTTCTCGTCCTTGTGGAAATAACTCAGATGCTAAACCTTAGGGAGACTTCGCTTGCGCTGTGTTACACACATGAGAAGAAACAAATGAATGGAGACTAAGGGACGTTGACGCGCTTTTATACTAGCGCACCGGTGGGCGGTTCTCAACGTCATCACGTCTCAAAGTCCCAGCCAAAATTGTCTGTGAGTTTATATAATGCTTCTGTGTTTACGCTAGGGGGCGCAAACTCCCATAAGTGAGCAGCCTTGCTAAGCTGATTAATATAACAATATCATTGTTGCAATTTGTACTGTATATTGCAATTTGTACTGTATAGTAAATATACAGTACATACACATTGCAATAATGATATTGTTGTGGTGACAAATGTTGTCTTTAATGTTCAGATGAATTTAATATGAAGGACCCCTGGGCCCTTACCCTAATGGAAACAAATAGTGCTTTCTTGGATTATAAAAATTGAACTGTAGGCTACGTTCCTGTGCTTTTTTCTGCAAACTCTTTATAAAGTAATCAATCTATGGAGGTATATGCACCTAAACGCTGGGCTCAACAGTCACGCGATTAATTTAGAGACAAATCAAAAGCATTGATAGTGATATTTAACGTGATTCATATAATATCAGACAGAAGGACGTCGAGTCATTGGCGGTCTAAATTAACACCATTAACAACAGTTGTAGGCTACAACACGCCTAATGAAAAGCTCTGTAGAAGTTTAGTAGTTTTTATTTTCTATTACGTTACTAGCCTGGGGAAAGTGAACGAGCCTTGCATCATCCTCGTCCCCCGCCGGCTGTGGTGGAGCTGCGGGGAGTGCAGGCACGGCTTTCCGCATGGCTCTCAAACGCGATGTGCCTACTGTAGATTATTCTCGTGAGTTGTGGACTCGTGTAGACATATTGATTTTGAGAACTCGTGGACGTGGTGCAACTGGTAGCCTACAAGTTGCAACAACCTTTGCAGCGAACTATAGCATATAGCATTTATTGCACGTTGCGTGCTCAGCCTCAGTCATTTCCCTCTCTGTTAACCACACTATGGAGATCTCTTCGACATACTGTCCCACTCGCTCTGCGGCGGTCGCTGAATGCACAGAACAGTGGGCGTATCCTCCCCGACCCCACTCTCTCATGTAGGTGGGGTGACGTCACCACAGGCTCTGCTTGCATGCATGCACAGACACAGCGGAGCTAAATGACGACTGATGAGAACCGTTTGGGGAACCGTTAATACGAAAACGATGGAACCGGCTCCGGATCCGCAATGTCGGAACCGGGTCTGAAATGGACCCGGTTCCGAATCCCAACCCTAGTCATGCCCAGCCGAAGCAAAGGCTCTGCTGCCCGTTATCGACGAGGGCACGTTCCAGCTGGAAATTACGCAGCTTCAAACAGACGAGCTGCTGAAAGCCAAGTTCAAGGAAGAAGAACTGTGGGCGTTTTGGACTCGTTCTGCACAGCCATATAAGAACAGCAAGAGACTTGCTATTTACCTTTTGACAATGTTTGGATCAACCTATATTTGTGAGTCAGGGTTTTCAACGATGAATCTGATTTAAGAATCAGAAGCGCAACAGGCTGACAGACGCGCACCTCAATCATTGCATGCACATCGCGCTCACCGCATACACACCCGACTTCAGTAAGCTTGCAAAGGAGAAGGTATGCCAACCGTCTCACTACATTTATTTGGTATATTTTATTTTTTTGCTCTCAGATTTGAGCAGTTCCTTACTTTTTATGGAAGAGAAGAAAAACGTTTGTTTAAAGTGGACCAAGTCATGCAATGCAAATGAAAGACATATACTTATCCCTATTCCCTGACATAATTTTATAGCTAAACGGACAGAATTTTATTTTATTTGAATGATGAAACCCAGCTGCCATTAATAGTTCTTCACTTATAGCTATCTATTTTCAGGTAAATTGTTTTATTTTACTCAGTCGGCCATATCACTACTCATTTTTTTTCATGAAAAAGGTCATAGCTGGGTAATCTATTTTCAGGCAGATTGTGTTTATTGTATTTTATTTTACTCAGCCATAACAATTTATTTTCTGTTAACCAACTTGCTGGCTGGCAGGCAGGCAGACAGCTACTCATAGACAGGCAGACAGACAGCTACTCATGGATAATTGGACAGGCAGGCAGGCAGACAGCTACTCATAGACAGGCAGACAGACAGCTACTCATGGAGAATTGGACAGGCAGGCAGGCAGACAGACAGCTACTCATAGACAGGCAGACAGACAGCTACTCATGGACAATTGGACAGGCAGGCAGACAGCTACTCATAGACAGACAGACAGACAGCTACTCATGGACAATTAGGCAGGCAGGCAGACAGCTACTCATAGACAGGCAGACAGACAGCTACTCATGGACAATTAGGCAGGCAGGCAGACAGCTACTCAGACAGGCAGACAGACAGCTACTCATGGACAATTGGACAGGCATGCAGGCAGACAGACAGACAGCTACTCATAGACAGGCAGGCAGACAGCTACTCATAGACAGGCAGACAGTAAGACAGCTACTCATTGACAGACAGACAAATAACTACTCACGGACAGACAAACAGGCAGGCAGGCAAAGAGCTACTCATGTTATGTTATTATGTTATTATACAGCTACTCATGTTATGTGCAATAATTTGTGCAGTTATGGAAACAGCTCTTTGTGTTTATGCAAGAAAATGTAACACATTTATGTATTTACATATTGTGTGCATGCACATTGTACAATGATACTATTTTGCGGAAATAAAGCAATTGAAAGAGAGAAGTTATCAAGTATCATTAATGTCGTAATTTTATCTACTGGCCCCTGGCCATTTTTGTAATGTGGCCCACAGGTAAATCTATTTGAGTATCCCTGACATAAGGGATGGTTTTTATGACAATACACGGTGTGGCAAACCAGGGGAAACAGCCAGGCCTATTCCCCACAGAATGAGGCTGGGGGAGGTGATAGAGGGAGTATATCACCCGGTACAGGTATTGCAGCCAATGGGAGCCTGGACATGGACGCACCTGCAGCCAGTAAGGCAATCACCAGAAGCTGTTAAAGAGCCGACGCCCAAGCTGTCTGGTGAGTGAGTCTGAACTGCTGGAGGAGTGAGGAAGGAGGAATCTCTCTGTGCATGAGGAGGCTGTATGAGGGAGATCTCTCAAGCCGACTGAACTCCTCAAGGGAGAGCCTACAGCACCCTCCCCCAACTAAGTCACTAGCTCTCTCTCTGCTCTACCCACAGGACTGCAAGTGAGAAGCCTAAGCCCCTGAGAAGAGGAACCTTTATGTTGATGTTTTGCCCCGTTTTCCCCTTTCTCTAAGACTTTAAATAAAAGACGATTTAAGTTTATGTTGCCTCTGACTCCGAGCCTCTTACTTTATTGTGAATCTGTACCTATTCTCCCCTGGGTTGCCACAACGGAAATAAAGATCCATTCATTCATTCAGGGACCCCAGCAGTTAGTGTCAAAGTGTCCTTGAGCAAGACCCCTAATTGCTCCCGATGTGCAGGTTGGTGCCTTGCATGGTTTCCTCTGCCATCGGTATGTGTGTGTGTGTGTGTGTAAAGTGCCTTGGATAAAGGCGCTATATAAAGGCACCATTTACAATTCATTAAATCATTAACACACATGCGCACACGCACTCACAGTCCATGTAAAGCAAACAGCAGTAATAAATGTGTTTACAGTAAGTTTCATGGTTCTCTTATAGTCGTACTAATAGGTCATAGTTCTCATAGCTGTACTAATAGGTCATGGTTCTCTTATAGTCGTACTAATAGGTCATGGTTCTCATAGCTGTACTAATAGGTCATGGTTCTCTTATAGTCGTACTAATAGGTCATGGTTCTCGTAGCTGTACTAATAGTTAATACATTGTGGTTTTCAGTGTCATTTCACATCCACAGTGTTTACCTGAGCTCCAAAGCAGTAGAAGCACTATCACTGTCTCATCCATGTCTGGATTCTCTCACACTGGATTCTCAACTGGAACTTCACCGATCTGCACCGACTGGTTCTGGCTGGGATTCTGGTCAACACTCTCTGAACTTCACCGATCTGCACCGACTGGTTCTGGCTGGGATTCTGGTCAACACTCTGGCCCCTTTTCCACCGGGGTTAAACCGGTTCGGTTCTTTCTTCCCGCCAAATATTGAACCAGTTCAGAGTGTTTCCACTGAAAATGAGTTGGTTCCGAACCATAAACGTCCGTTCCCAATGTGAACCACAAAACAGTGGTTCAGCTTTGTAATTGCACGCAGCACTTTGTGAACCGAGACTATATATGTGGGTGTCAGTAGGTTGGAACTTGTCAGTGGGTTGGAACTTGGGAGAACGCAGACACGCAACATAACAGAACTGTCAGAACTGAACTGATAACGATGCCGCCAAGAAAAAATTATGGATCGAACAAAGAATGTGCAATGGTCCGATGAGGAAACGGAATGTTTGTTGTCCGTATGGGCATCTCCTGAATTTCAGGAGAAGTTGGAGAGTAGTACCCGTAAAGCCAAATTATATTCGCAATTAGTTGAAGAGATGGCGAAAGATGGGTTCACCCGAACGGCATAACGAATTATAAATAAACTGAAGAAACTAAAATCTGATTACCGCGATGCCAAAAAGGAATTGTCCAAAAGTGGAGCGGGTTATGATAAGGCTGATGCATTTCCTTATTATGACATAATGGACGGGGCATTGGGACATAGGCCTGCAAACCAGCTGACAGGGTCGCTGAATTCAGCGACAGCAACGCTGGATGAGTCAAATTTTGCATCCTCATCCCCGTCTATTGCAACAGCAAATGATGACGGTAGGTTGGCGGTCGTTTTTTACAGTAGCCTATATTTGGATTTGGAGGTTGTATTGTCGTTCATCATAGGGCAGGCCTATGGGTATCCACTATCCAGAGTATAGTAGGCTATATGCAGCTGAACACTGTACAATGTAGCCTGCAGATGGACACTGTACAGATGTACAGTACAACTTTGGGTACTCATATGAATAGCATATAGAAATGATCGACTATAGTCAGTACATTGTACAGTCAATCAATTATGCATTAGTCTCTCAAGACAGACAGGGGTCGCTGTTTTCCTGTTATTTTCCGATGGGATTCTCAGATTGAACATGCATTGACAATTTATGTCTCATAGACATAGTTTTTCTCTTTCAAATAGTCATATTATGACTGAAACTCTAGCACAAGTTTACCATCAACATTAATAATGCGCACACAATTCCTATCTGTTGTATACTGTGTTATATACTGTTCATGTACCTCATGTGTGTGTGTGTGTATATATATAGCCTTAATATTGTGCTCGTATAATGCTTTTAGAATTGTCCAGCAGTGAAGCAGAATCTACAAGCACTGATACCCCTGACATCCCGACTGAAAACAAAGGGAGTAAGTATGCTAGGCATGCCTTTCTATGTTGTCTTCGGTTGTTGTGTAACCATTCGATTTACGCCCTTCCTGCAATTGTTACCATTATGGCAAGAATGCAATTATCTTTGTATTTATTCATTAAATAATTGTAAACCAATGCTGTTCTGTTCTTTAACTCAGAAAAACGTAAGCTTCAAGATGAGGTCTTGGAGTATCTGCAGAGTGCAGATGAAAAGGCTGAGGAAAGAGACGAGAGGATGCTGCAACAGATGCAGCAGTCTACAACTTCTCTGCTGGGGCTGGTGGAGAATAGAGGGAGTCAGCAACCCTAATAATAATAGCTGAGTGATTGTGTTAATTGTTATAAGAGTGTTTGTTCAGTAACATGTCTCTCCCATCTGGACTGGAGATGGGGAGACCCCTGTTACTGAACAAACACTCTTATGCCATGCATTCATTTGCAACACCAGACACATTTAATGCACTTTATTTTATTTATGAAATCATTTATTTTGACAACTTTTTGCAGTATTTTTTGCAGTTTGTTTTTTAATGTCAAAGACAAAATATATTTTATCCTTATAATAAAAACACTTTGCTGCAATACTGAAAAGCCCAAAGGTTTACTGATGTCTACTGAGCTACATGGGGGACCATATTTGAAAATATGAAAATAGCAAAGTCTAGAAAAAGAAAATACCTAGCATCTCGTGTAATTTCATTAGGAACATAGTCAAGGGGACATAACCCATAAATACATAGGCCATCTACAAGCTCAGAATGCGTTGCATTGTGATTAGTTGTGATTGTAGATTGGCTATTTTTGGTTAAGAGATTTGATGTAAAAACAGAAATTTGTGTTTCTTTCACATCTTAATTGAAACAAAATAACAAGGTGCCCAACTTGATACCAAACTTAAATGGCCAAAAACACAGCATAGACAAAGTAACCACAAATATAATAAAAAAAATATAGCAGCGTACATTCTGCTCATTAAATTAAACAGGGTTGAAATAATCAAACAATGCAGCTCGAACATCAGCTCCATCCTGCTCAGGGTCTTGGAGTTCATGGACAGGGGGCTCCATGTCCAAATGCTGCTGCATTGCTGAAATGCCCCCGGATTCGAAGTATCTGTCTCCTTTCTCCTCACAAATGTTGTGGAGCACACAGCAGGCCAGAGTCATCTGCTTAATCAGGTCCACTTCACAGTCATTTCTCTTGAGGAGACACCTCCATCTACCTTTAAGTCTCCCAAAAGTTGTCTCCACAATTGCCCTAGCACTGCTTAGCCTAAAATTATATCTGAGCTGCTGTGGGGTCAGTCTGCCAGAGTCAGCAAAAGGCTTCATGAGCCAAGGTTTCATGGCGTAAGCAGGGTCACCTATTAAATAGTGTCCAATGTCACGGCCAGAGATATTGTCTATGTTTTGGTGGAAAAATTGGCCATCACTTACCATGTCCCATAAGTGTGACTGTTTCAGTACACGTGCATCATGCACACTCCAAGGAAACCCCACACACACATCCCAGAACAGACCCTTTCCATCCACAACAGCCTGCAGTATGATTGAATGGTAGCCTTTCCTGTTGTGGTAGTCCCGTGCATATCGTTCTGGTGCTACTATGGGAATGTGGCTTCCATCTATAGCTCCAACACACTGGGGCACTCTCCATTTGTTGTGGAAAAATGTAGCCATCTCCAGCAACTTCTGCGCATCAGGGGTCTGGATGTGATCAGGAAGCAACACACTGATGACAGCCTTGCAAAAGTCCTGTGTGGTGGAATTCACAGTCAATCAGTAATAGCTAATAAAGGGGTCAGAGGCACTACTTAAATGGTGGTCCTTTAACACATGAGTGGACATGATGGGAGATAAACAATAGCTCAGGCCCAACAGAGATAGTTTGGCTCTTGTCATGTCAAATATAAAATGTATAATTGGGCACAGAGATGAATAACATATGATGAACATAATGTATAGCCTACTGGAAATAAGGTTACATTAACCAGCCATAATAACATGATTTCTTCCTCACCTGCAAACAATGGCAGGCAGTTGCAATGCCCACGCCAAAAAGGTTGCTGATGGTCCTGTAACACTCATTTGTGGCCATTCTCCAGAGGGCGATGGCAACTCTTTTTAAAACTGGGATGCACTGGCGGTAATTAGTGTCTCTCCGTTGAAGAACAGGGGCAAGGCGGCGACAGATATAATGGAAGCTCTTCCGTGAGACCCTAAAGTTGCTCATAAATCGATTATTGCTCCAAACAGGGACAATAAAATCCCACCAAAGGTGTGCCTGTGGATGGACCCACACCTCGGCCCTTCGTCTTCGGGTGTAGATCAATGACTGTGAAATGTTATATCAAAGTTGAATTACAGTTTTCTTAATTTCTTTTTGATAAATATATGAGCACGAACGCATGCATCGAGAGCCAGAATCCAGCTGAGACGGGGGCGTTTAAATAACGTATAACCTACTGTGACATCACAACCTCGTGGATACTGTTTACATCGGTTTGTGTTGTCACTGTTGTGCAACGCCCTCGGGGCGTCTGCGTGTTTGACGGATCCTCCTCCTTTTCAACATTTTGTGTTTAGGTATATTAGCACCACCAAATGAACCGGGGTTCAATCTGGTGGAAATGCAGCCGGTTCGCGACCGGTTCGCAAAAAGCACCAAGGTTCGGAACCGCACTGGTTCTGAACCGACGTTCTTTTGGTGGAAAAGGGGCCTCTCTGAACTTCACCGATCTGCACCGACTGGTTCTGGCTGGGATTCTGGTCAACACTCTCTGAACTTCACCGATCTGCATCGACTGGTTCTGGCTGGGATTCTGGTCAACACTCTCTGTTGTCTGTGTGTTTTATAAGTGACACATGTCAGCTCGTCATATCTCTTCATCATCATGTGGTGTTTTTTTTCTATGTAAATTCACACTGTAACTGCCGGGAACACTTGCTGGTTTTAACTTCAATTATTTTTGGTTTGAGGTTGATTTGTTTATTTACATTGCTTTGGGATATATTTTATTTTGACACTTCTTGTACGTTTGGTTTACCTTTTAATTTGAAGTGCCCTGTCACCGCTCGCTAAAACCACTCGCTTCACGCACGCCTCATTCATTCACACAGTCAGACAGTGACAGGAGAGAGAGACTACAGCGTGTGCGTATACGTAGAAACACTACGGTATGTTTGTTTGGTAACGCTTCTCACACTTTAATGCTGTAAATGTTGAACCTAGACATTTGTACGGTTGTACCTTCAGTAGACTGAGCAGTTTATACTTTCCACAGTGCCCGCCTGCTGTACTCAGTGTTGACATATAATGATGGGTGACGGTGTATGAAGGTTCCAGGTGGCGTCCAAACAACTTGTTAGCCCCTCGATAGCCGGAGCAAGGTATATCATATGATTGTTTGTTTTGGGTTTTTGTTTATTATTTACTTTGGGCTTAATTGCTTTTGTTTGTTTGTTTGGGTCTACGATGCTTTGTTTTGGTTCATTTTGCATTATGCCTGTTTGGGTTTCTATGTTAAATGCCTTTGCTACTTACTGAATCACTGAATTATAATCGACTATAAAGTATTTTATTGTTGAATTGTACTAACGTGATTATTCAAATGCACTGCTTTTATTGTTGAATGAAACTATGAAATGTTTGAAATGTTAATGTATTTATTCTCAATCTTTCCATAGTTTTCACGGTGTACAATCCATGATTCCAAAGGAAAATATAAACACCCGTTGAGACCAATCCACTCTTATTCTTTCACATCGAGGGCAGCTACACACACCTTTCTTGTTTACTAGAAGCTGCAGCTCCTCCTGCCCTACATAGTGAGTGTGAACTCTGCATGCTTCACATACATTAGAATAGGCCTACATTAATTTAAACAATATACTAGGCATACCATATTCTGAATTACCAAAAAGAGGACACATGCGCGCGTGCATGTGCACTTGTCAAAAAAAGTTTGGCTCCTAAATTTGATCAAATAATTATTAGTTATGTATTTATTTAAAGCAGTGGCTCTCAAAGGTGTGATCCAGGGACCCTCATGGTTCCTTGAGGGGGCTGATCTACATCCACACGTGAGCTTGTAAATGTTTTTGTTTCAAAATAAGGATGTGTTTACAAAACATTGCAGGGTTTGTTTACAAACATTTCAGGGTTTGTCTACAAACATGTGTGATTTGTTTACCTACATTGTGGATTTGTTTACCTACATTGTGGATTTGTTTACAAACATTTGGTGTTTGTTTATTTGGGATTTGTTTATAAACATTTTGGTATTTGTTTATAAACATTTTGGTATTCGTTTATAAACATTTGGGATTTGTTAATAAACATTTGGGATTTGTTAATAAACATTTGGGATTTGTTTATAAACATTTTTGTATTTGTTTATACAATTTTGGTATTTGTTTATAAACATTTTGGTATTCGTTTATAAACATTTTGGTATTCGTTTATAGACATTTTGGTATTTGTTTATAAACATTTGGGATTTGTTTATAAACATTTTGGTATTTGTTTATACCTATTTGGTATTTGTTCATAAACATTTGGGATTTGTTTATAAACATTTGGGATGTGTTTATAAACATTCTGGGATTTGTTTATAAACATTTTGGGATTTGTTTATAAACATTTGGGATTTGTTTATAGACATTTGTAAACAAGCTGTCAAGATGAGTTATGTATTTATT
Organism: Protomyctophum bolini; assembly: GCF_963924005.1. Taxonomy (NCBI): domain Eukaryota; kingdom Metazoa; phylum Chordata; class Actinopteri; order Myctophiformes; family Myctophidae; genus Protomyctophum; species Protomyctophum bolini. The sequence goes on along the minus strand of NC_137874.1, from coordinate 446,620 downwards.
TAAAGCAGTGGCTCTCAAAGGTGTGATCCAGGGACCCTTGAGGGGGTTCCAAATGGACCCATTACAGGTCTGTAACTCTGAGAGTGTAACATATGGACCCTTACAGGTCTGTAACTCTGATAGTGTAACATATGGACCCAAATGGACCCATTACAGGTCTGTAACTCTGAGAGTGTAACACATGGACCCAAATGGACCCTTACAGGTCTGTAACTCTGAGAGTGTAACACATGGACCCAATTGGACCCTTACAGGTCTGTAACTCTGAGAGTGTAACACATGGACCCTTACAGGTCGGTAACAGTTGGTAGTGCTGTCGCCTCACAGCTAGAAGGTCCTGGGTTCGATTCCCGCTCGGGGAGCTGTGGGTGCTGGCGGCATGTTTCCTCCTCCACGTCATCAGTGCCCATACCCGAAGGTGGGGTTGGCGAAAGGGCCTTTCTGTGTGGAGTTTGCATGTTCTCCCTGTATCCCCTAGGGTAGGTACCCTCACAAAAACATGCAGTAATCCTGGTCTCTAAACTGCCTCCCCCTGGCCAGCTGGGGCGCCTGATGGAGGGGAATGGAACTGGTTGGAATAACGTGTTCCTTCCACACGCTACGTCCAACCAGGGAAACTCCCCCCTGTCAGGTGTAAAGGAGCAACTTGGACACTCAAGCATGAAGGAAGCATGAGTTCAAGTCTGTTGCTCTCCCCTTGTCCCCCATATATGGGGACTAGGTTGGCGGAGGGTGTGTAGAGCCCAGGATCACATTAGATGATTGACACAGGGGTGAAAAATGGGTTACAAAATCGTGGGATAAAAATATATATATAAAAAAAAAAATGTCTGAACATAGAAGCAGTATCCGAAACCAAGATCCTAAAAGCCAGGTTGCAATGCATTTTCTGTCCGCAAAACACACTGTGGCCACTCTCAGATACCAGGGGATTGAACATGTTAAATGCCCCAGGCGAGGAGGGGATCTGAATAGAATTTTGTTACAGCGTGAATCCTTTTGGATTTACACCCTAAATACAATGTCCCCAAAGGGAATGAACGAGGACTTCCCCATCAGCCACTTTTTGTAATTTCTTTATTGTATGCTGTATATATTTGAATTGTTGCCTAATTAATTAATAATACCTGATTATGTGAATCACTGTTTTAGATTATTTAATAATCATGATGTCCTTTTGTCTTACTCCACTGTGGTGGATTTGAGAAATGTGTAACACTGTTTTTAATGATATTTCAATATTTGATCTAATGACCATGTAGTGTTAGTTCCACCCACTGACTAGTAACGTGACCCGTGGGTGTCTATTTAAGTGGGTGGATCACTGACATCTTGAGTTTGACCAGATGAAGAGCCTTGGCTCGAAACATCGTCAATAAAAGTTATCTTTTGGAGCATACGAGTGTGCGGGTTCCCTTCTCTTTTCAGACAACACAAACATTAAACACTATAGCTGCTGTTAATAATAATAATAATAATAATAATAATAATAATAAAGTGCATTCCTTCGTCTTCACGTCTGCTCCTTTTCGCCCGACAAGCCATGAGGACGACCTCTCTGGTCTGGGGACCCTCAGGGGTCCATGAAGTGTTACAGCTCTGTAACACTGTGTACAGTACACATGGAACGATTTAGAACGGTGGTTATCAAAAAATAGCAGATGTGCAAACTTGTGTGAGCTTTTATATTTTCGATTTTCTTTTTTACATTTTTGAAAAATCTTGGAAGAACCTCCAATAGTGTTGATTTTGTCGACAAAAACTATGACGAAAATCTTTCACTGTCAAAAACTGAGCTATTCTATGATGAATTAAACTATGACTAAATATATTGACAATTTCAAAGGCCTGCCAAAATACACTTTAGTAGACTAAATCAACTATAGATTTAGTTGACTAAAATTATACAGTATTTGGTCGACTAAAACTAGACCAACAACACAAAAATGTTCAAAAGACTATGACTAAAAGTCTAAAATCAAAATTAGCTGTCAAAATCAACACAGGGGGCCCCTCAAGGACCCTTGGTGGTCCCCAGACCCTACGTTGAGAAACGTATACAGCGTGTGTGGAGATAAGCTTGAAGTTTGACGTCTGTCCACGGGGTTAGCAACTTTTTACTTGAGTTGCTGTTACATGTCTTGATGTCATATTAGACCGTGGGCCTAATATTTCCTATCATTGTTGTTATTAAACCCCTCGGGAGTCTCACATTTTGTTTTAAAATGCAAATTTTGGTCATGGGGTGGTATGGTCGATTTGGTACTGTAGCCTAGACCAGAGGATATTTCTCATGTTATTTTAAGGCTTAAACAAAACAAAAACATCATCTTGCTGGAAAAGAAAACGAGAAAGCTTTAAATATGGAGTGCCACAAGTTTTTTCCAGTTTTTCATGTGTCTAGGTGACAGTGCTTCATTAGACACCCTGGAGTCGTTTTTATGTGCAATGGTGTATTAACTTTGTATTTAAGGTTTCTTCCTGGAGGCTGAACCCTTGACAGTCAAACGGGCCAATGAAATAAACAGTATAGTATAGTGACATCACACTATCCCCAGCCCCTCCCCCTTTATCATACAACTACAGCTGTGGGTGCGGCTTCAGTTCAGGTAGATCTGACCACCCATCACCACCCACCAGGCAAACCAGGCAAACTTAATGAGATGGTGGGCGTGTCCACATAAAAGCATGATTTTAACAAATACTGTACACTTTTTGGAAAAAGTTCTTGCTCATTATATTATAATAATACCTGATGATCATGTTTTAGGGTGGGAAAAAATTGTGGCACTTCATCTTTAAAACAGAAAGCCAACTATTAAGGCATTCGGACACTAGATGCCTGCCAGTCACAATGTGGGACAGATCAAGTCTCAATTTGCGGGACGCCTAATACGTCTTGGAAATGAGGGACTGTCGCACCACGCAACGGGGGGGACATCTTGTCACCCTACGATGTACAGCTTGTCTGGTAGTCCGGCAGTCGAGGTCGACGGGTGGGAAATTTGGTATATAGTCTTTTTTATTGGCCTAAATTTTTGTCTAAACAATATATTCATGAATCTGCTTTCTGACCGGCTGTCGGTATTGGGCAATTTTAGGGGTTTCTTGTGACCCTACCATTAATATCCTATGGCAGGCAAAAATGTCAAACTTTTTTTTTGCTTTAAGTAGCATGTAAACTGGAGGTTTTCATTATTCTGAATCCATTCCAAGCATTAGTTTAAATTAGTTTAAATCAGCCATAGCCACTTGCCAAAATGTGCTGACCTCATTCAGAATTGTGAAAACCCCCTAGTTTGACATGTCACATGCTACTTAAAGCATGAGGAAAGTTTGACATTTTTGTAAATTTTGCCTGCCATAGGATGTTAATGGAAAAAACTAATATTTACCAAATTTCCCACTTTAAAAAGACTATGGCGGATGAGCTGAAGTTGTAACGTGCGTGACTCCACAGACGGCTCCTCCTCCTCCTCACACCAGCTGCAGCAGCAGGTCCTGGAGCGCCTGCAGGCCGTGCTGGGAGGAGGAGGAGGAGTCATTCCTCAGCTGGGAGGCCAGGAGGTACAGCCTGCGCTCCTCCGACACGGAGCCCAGGGACAGGGCCTCGTGGAGCTCTGGCACCCCCACTGCACCGGGCATGTCCTGAGAGAGAGAGAAATTATGTCTGAATTTCAGTGGTGCATGGAGAGTAATAATAATAATAATAATAATAAAGCTTTATTTATATAGCACCTTTCAAGAACAAGGTCACAAAGTGAGGACTGGACAAACTTTTTTACAGGGAGAGGTCGGATGTGGTAGAGGTCGGAATAATTAAGAGCAATTTTTAGGTATTTTGCACTTTACGTCTACTTTTAACTTTTACTTCTACTCCATTACATCTCAGAGGCAGATATTGTACTTTTACTCCACTACAACTATTTGGTAACTTAGTTACTTTGATTATATATAATTGCAAAGAAAGCATACAATCAGTATGACAATCAGTCCTAAATATCACATTTAAAGGAGAAATACACACATGTAATAATAATAATAATAATATCTCAAACTTATATAGCGCTTTTCTGAGTACCCAAAGACGCTTTACATGGGGGGGGGCTTTACAGAGGTAACAACAAAATAAAAACAACTTTATTAGAAAAAAGGAAAAACACTAAAAGCTAAAGAACATTAAAATACAGTGAAAGGGGTTAGCTAGGGAAGGCAATATTGAAGAGGTGGGTCTTGAGGGCGGTTTTGAAAGTTTGGAGGGTGGCATCTCTGAGTGCCTAAGGGAGGGTATTCCACAGGGTTGGGGCAGCAAAGGCAAAAGCTCTGTCACCCCACGTACGGAGTTTGGTTTTGGGGACGTCGAGGAGGTTTGCATCACCAGACCTGAGGGAGCGAGAGGGGACATGACGTTTGAGGAGGTCACAGAGGTATGGGGGAGCCAGGTTGTTTAGTGCTTTGTAGGTGGTCAGGAGTGTTTTGAAGTGGATTCTTTGTTTAACCGGTAGCCAGTGAAGGTCACGGAGGACTGGTGTAATGTGGTCTCTGGAACGGGTACTGGTGAGCAGACGGGCAGCTGAGTTCCGGACATATTGCAGTTTATTGAGGACCTTAAAGGTGGTGCCGTAGAGGATACTGCGGGATGTGATGAAGGCGTGGATGAGTGTTTCAGCTGTGGAAAATGATAGAGAGGGTATTCCAATATGGCCGCTATTTTTCATGATGGCGCCTATTACGTGACTAAAATGTAGTGTTTTCAGAAGTTGTCTGATCACAGATATTGCAAAGGGCAACAGCCATGATCATTTATTCACTTTTGTATACGAGTGATGTCAATTAAAGCACAACCAGGGCATACTGGTAATGTTATATTATTGTAATCCATTTATTATTTAATGCACACTTAATTAATGAAACTGAACGGACCGATGGCATCCACACGATGCACGGCATACATAGCCTATTGTCTTATTTTAATAGATTATCATCTTATAAAAATACAATTAATTGTAGGGATGTGGAAATGTGTCCAAAAGAAAATGTATTAGTATAATTCAATATTAACGATTAATCGAGAAAATAAATTGTCATGTTAAAAAATGTACCATAAAAAAGGTTCAATTGCAATTGCACCTCAAGGACCACTGGTGGTTTTAAAACATGTAGAAAAACTATTGCAATGGCAACCCCAGCCTAGGCCTGATTAGGTGAATTCCCAACACCTGCTAAGCCCTGAATTTTAATGACTGGTGTGAGACACGCAGGGAGGAGAGTCCTCAGTTTAAATTCTGGAAGCTTGTGTTGTCAATGGAATTGGTGGTTTTCTCTTTGGTCAGATCTTTCAGAGAGGCTAACTTCAATTTCAATTCACTGTCTGCTCTAATCCCCTTCTTCTTTGCAAACAACAATGTGAACTATGCTCGATGGCTCCCCATCCACCTCAGAGACATGGGGCTGTATTTTGCGTGTCTTAAGTACCAGGTCTTATTCCCTAACTTGAGTAAACTAAAGACCTGGAGGCGTGATCAATGCCATTTGGCTATTCTGAGTGGCCAAAGAGCATTGATCACGCCTCCAGGTCTTTAGTTTACTCAAGTTAGGGAATAAGACCTGGTACTTAAGACACGCAAAATACAGCCCATGGTTTCTTTGGAGCAAACTCATCCTCAGGTGTTCAATGAATTTAAGCTGGGAAAGTTTGTGGTCCACAAGACTTACAGGGAGTTCTCAGCCATTGACCAAGCTCACGAGCAGGCCAATGCAGTTGTTAAAAGTGATGGTGGTGCCATTGGAGTTACTGAGGATCCATCTGCACTGAGGTGGTGGATGTCACAGTCCCAGGCAGGGCTGTGGTTTTCTTGTCTGTCTCTGTCTTGTCAGTGTCTGTGCTATGTGTGGGTGTGTGTGTGTGGGCCTATGCTTGGCTCCATTTACCTCTTGGCTCACCTGTTTCCAGTCCCTTCATTCCAATCTACGCTCCTGCCTGCCATCAGCTCATCAACTCCAGCCTATAAAGACCCGGCCTTCCCACATCACCAGCGCCAGATTGTTAAATCAACCACAGTGGTAGTAGACACTTCTAGTCAGTATATGCCAGTGTTTGTTCCCAGTGAACTTCAGTTTCCTTGTGTTTTTCTAGTTTGCATTTTGCCTGTACTCACCGCTCTCCTCTCCTCCTCCTCAGACCACACCTGCCTGCCAGCCACTGCACTGACCAGCCTGTTTGGACCTTGCTCTGCTCTGCCTGCCTGCCAGTTTGTTTTCAATAAACACCCTTGAACTGTCAAACTTTTGTCTGTGTCTGCATTTGGGTCCGCCAGTCCTTGGTACCGTGACAGTGGATGGTGTCTGGACCAGAAGTTAGCCAATTAGTCAACCAGTATGAGTTGGCATCACAGGTCAAAGTAGCAAATTAAGATATCAGGCATCATGAGCAGGCCATACAGTCTCAGAAGTCCTTCACTGAAAAGGTGCAGAAGTTGTTTAGTGTGATGAAGGATCTGGGCAATCCTTTCCAGGAAGAGTCCAAAGATCTGCTCACATTGGACACAAAAAACGATGCACATCCCAGTGCTGCTGAGCTCAAAGACGACTGTTCTCGCAGCTCTTCATATCCTGCCAATCACGAGAGTTTGACTTGCTTGCGTTCTTTAAGCATGAGAATCAGTCTTTCCCTGCAGCACTGAGCGACACAGGTAAATTCCACTCTAGTCAAAAGTCTCAGCTTGCAAAAATTCTGGAAGCTACCATTTCTCCTCCTGACAAACAACCAAAATGTGATGCTATTATCATTGGTGGTTCCTCTCTTGTGTATTCATTGTCTCCAAAGACATCAAAGACCTTTGAGGAATATGCTGTCCAAGCTGTAGTTCCAAAGATCCTGACATAGTCATCAAAGTATGAGCGAACATACATAATCTAGTCTACTGGACTTCAAGCCTGAAGGCTGAAACAAGGACAAACAGAGGTAAGGGAGGACGACGTAGAGTGACAGACAAAACCAAACTACCACCCAACTGGAAGAGCTTCCTTCGAGACAACGACAACAAGACTGAGCTCTTCGGGTTCCTAGCTGACAAGATAGTGACCCTGTGTCCCGACAATGTCGTAGTTGTGACCAAGGGAGAGCAGGCTCTTTCAAACAAAAGGCTTAAGTCCTTGCAACCATGAAGAAGCTGACTCGAGAATCTTCACACATGCTCTTCATGCAGCCAAGCAACAGATGAAGTCTGTGTTGATTAAGGCATGCGACACAGATATTCTTGTTGTTGCAGTTTTTGCGACTCTTCAGGATGCAGGCTTAGAAATTATTTGGGTAGAATTTGGTCAGGGTCAGTCCATTAGGTGGTTGCCAATTCATGTTATGGTGGTGAATCTTGGCCCAGAGAAATCCAGTGGCATGCTGCTCTTTCACGCCTTCACTGGCTGTGATGTAGTTTCAGCTTTTCGCGGTAAAGGCAAGAAAACTGCATGGCAAGCATGGCAGGTTTGCCCTGAAGTGAGCCCTGTCTTCAAAAAGCTCAGTCAATACCCACCTATCATAGAATATGCGGACCTCAACATCCTTGAGAAGTTTGTCATCACCATGTATGACAAGCACAGCGCTACAGGCAAGGTTGATGAGGCAAGACTGGACTTGTTTGCTCGGATGCAAAGGTCTTATGATGCCATTCCACCGACAAGCGCATCACTCGTTCAGCATGTGAAGCAGTCTGCCTTCCAAGCTGCCTGCATATAGGGCCAGGCAACAGTGTGCAAAATGCAAACTGAAAGCCCTGCCAACTGGGGCTGGCAAAAAAGATGGTGAGGTCTGGCAGGTTCTCTGGACAACCCTTCCACCCATTGCTCAGTCTTGTGAGCAGTTGACAAAATGCGGTTGCAAGACTGAATGCCGAGGATGATGCAAATGTTATCGCTTCGGCCTGAAGTGTACACGGTTGTGTGCCTGCAAATGTGAGGACTAAAATAATTAACAAATAGTAACAAAAAATATATATAAAATATATTAAAAAAAACATTGGGGGAGACAAAGACAACCTCTACGTCTCCCCTACAAGTAGCTTACTGGTCCAAAAGCCGAAAGTGAAACTAATGTCTTTAACGCATCTTCTAGGACTGCTGAAATGCAATGTGCACAGTTTACTGTCCTACCACATGTGTACATTGGTGATCACGCACCTAGACATCACATCGGAAACATCACCAAGAGTGTTCTTTCGTTTAATTTGCATTGTATCGTCATAATATTCAATATTTTTAAATTTTCTAAATTCAGAAGTGGATTTCTCATACTCAAGAACATATATTTTGAAGTATAGGCCATCAAATAGGATTTTAGAGCTCAATATAGCTCAAACTCTGTTTAAAACCACCTCGAATGGCGGCCATCTTGAAAAATGGTGTTTGTTTTTTTCAAGTGGACAACATACTTTTCTGAGAGAGTAGGTTCTGAAGCACTTGCCAATTTTGGTGCTTGTATCACCAAATGAACGATCGTTTCAGTAATCTGCTCCACTATGGGAGGATGTATACGATGAAGAGGAGGGGACCAGGTACAGAACCCTGGGGGACACCATGGGTAATGGGCAGTGGAAGAGTTGCAGCTATTGATGGAGATGAATTGTTGTCGATCGGAGAGGTAGGATGCTAACCAGGAAAGGGCAGTGCCGGTTAAACCGAGGGAAGACTGGAGACGGGTGAAGAGGATGGAGTGGTTGATGGTGTCAAAGGCGGCGCTGAGGTCGAGGAGGATGAGTATGGAGAGGTGACCAGAGTCGGCAGACAGGATGACATCGTTGGTGACCTTAGTGAGTGCAGTTTCAGTACTGTGTAGTGAACGGAAACCGGATTGAAATTATTCGTAAAGGTTATTGGTGTCACAATGTGGTTCTGGAGGTGTAGGACTCAGGTGCAGAACGAACCAGACACAGGCAGAGGAGTGAATTAAAGGGTTTTAATTATCAAAAGATGCACATCGTGAAACAACTTGGAACAACTAGACATAACTAGGACTTGGAATAACTAGGACTTAACTAGTGAAACACAAGGTACTGACCACATCATTCACGACAACAAACTGACAAGGAGCTGAAAACACTGTCTGGGGAATAAATATAGACAAGACTAACTACACACAGGTGAACTGAAACACACAGTCAACAACAGAACACAGGTGGCTAGGGTTACACTAATACAGGGGGGTGAGACAAGGCAGGCGACAGAAAATAAGGCAGACAGGAAATCACAGAACACTATTACAAAATAAGGTACAGTCCCAAAACACAGACAAAGTCCAAGGGCAGAGGAGCGTACCGTGACAGTACCTCGAGGCCCCTCTGCGGACAGCTTCCAGATGTCCCAAAACTCAGACAAGGAACATTGAGCCGGGTGGGTGGAGGGGGTCTGGGGGAAAAGGAAAAGGGGTCTGGGGACAAGGACCCCAGAAGGATGGCCAGGTTGAACTGAAGGGTGGAGCTGGTCTGGAGGACGGCCAGGCAGTTGGAACCACCCAGGAGGACGGTGAAGTTGGCCTGGCCACTTGGGGGGAGTGTCAGGTGGACGGCCAGAGGGGCGGAGCCACCCAGGCAAACAGTGAAGTCGGCACGGCCGCTTTGGAGGGTCCGGATGTCGACCAGATGGGCGGAGCCACCCAGGAAACCGGTGAAGTCGGCCCGGCCGCTTGGGAGGAGAGTCTGGAGGACGACCAGACAGGTGGGGCCACTTTGAGGTACTGGGCAGCGGAGGGCCAGGCAGCACAGGCATGGGAGTACTGTGTGACACAGGCATTGCGGCGCAGAGTTGCGGCAGCGGAGCCTCAGTGGCAGCAGGCTTCAGCGGCACGACCTGAGAGGAGGCGAACTGCATTGATGGGGCTTCGGAGGAGGCGAGCTGCAGCGGAGGGGTCTGGAAGGCGAACTGCAGCGGCGGGGCCTGGAAGGCGAGCTGCAGCGGCGGGGCCTTGTAGGCGAGCTGCAGCGGCGGGGCCTCGGCGGTGAGCTGCAGATGCAGGACTGCAGGCGGGGGAGCCAGGGCTGCAGACGGGGCTGCAGGTGGAGAGCTGGGCAGTGGGGTGCTTTGGAGACCACTGGGAGGATGTTGAGAGCCATGGCGACCACGCCTTCTCCTGGCAGGCCCACGGTTCCCCACACAAAGGGCCAAGCATGACCCCTCATATGGGTCCTGGATGGCAGTCGGCTCAGGATAGACGGGTATTTTTACCTGGCTACAAAAGTAGGCCAGCAGGCTCATAGGCTGGTTTTCCAATGGTGCAGGAGCTGGGCTGGCAGATACAGACACAGGCTGATTGACTGGGGCATGGGCTGGTCACAAGCAGGCTGGGAAGCGGGAGAACCAGAACCGGACGGCTGAAAACTATTCAGCCTCTGCCAGACCACATCAAGGTGAGGAGTGAATTAAAGGGTTTTAATTCTCAAAAGATGCACATCGTGAAACAACTTGTTTTAGGTACAGAACACAAATACAAGTAATATGTCCCAAAACAGTGCGTTCCAGGATTTTGGAGAGGAAGAGGAGGTTAGAAATGGGCCGGTAATTGCTGGGTGCCCTGAATCCGCCAATAATCCTGTCCCAACATACATGTTGGCATTGAATTGTTTCATATAAGATGCCCCCTGTTCTCCATTTTCCTCGCCCCCTTGCCACCCTCGAGCTGCCGTTAATGGAGCGATAGAAGTTCTCAACTGGCCTGAAAATTAAGGTCCGACCCATGAGTTCTGTATGAACGGCAGCTCGAGGATGTGATTACCAGGACACTATTAACGGGCACCTACGGACTGTATATGTTTCTTTTCCCTTTTTACCTCCTTTATGATGAATTCCTGTTCTGTTATTTGACTATATAGTGTATATACAGTATAAGTATACATAAGTGTCTATTTGTACGTCTCTAAATGTTTTGATGAATTGAACACGGTGGACCCTCTTGTAAACAAGTGTAATGCTTAATTGGGTCATCCACTCACAGTTAACAGTCTTTGTATTGAGTTTGTGCTTGAAATGTACTGTAATTCTGCAAACTGTTAATACATATTTCAATCAATCAATCAATCAATAACCCATTCAGGTCGGGAACCCCTATTGGTGATTTAAGCATTGTGTTATACTTTAGCTAAAAATAGCAGATCTACAATCTCATAGTGTGTCACTGAGTGCCACGCTACGAGCTTGTAGATCTGCTATTTTGGAAAAATCTTGAAAGTGTGTCGCAAATCTTTGAATATATATTATTTCAGAGCGAAAGTTTTTAACTTCTGGGGGGGGGGGGGGATTATGGTTAGCGTTTGAGGTAGGTTATCGTTTGTCGGACCAATGACTAGTCTGAACTAAGTACTACACCTGTTTTGGGTGTGGATTACTCCTTTAATAATAGTGTGGAAAGTCTGTCCTAAAGATCACATTTAATAACCGTGTAACATAACAGAGAGTCTGAAGGATCGGATTTGAGAAACGGAATGAGATTTGTCTGCAGTGCGGCCAAAGTCTATGAGGCTAGATTACAAAACGACCTTCAGATTCCAAAGCACACGTCATCTCACCCTGCTAACGACATTGTAATTAACTTCTTTCTCACAATAGACTCTGCCATCATTAAGATCAGAACACCCAGCTTCCAGAATAGCTCCCATACTGAAGCTGTCCACCTCCTTAACACTCACACTGCAGCCGACTGCACGCTCAATTATGCAGTAGACAATACGTTACTATCTTCCCTTAACATTCCATTATAATCCAAGTACGTTTGGATTAGTGCTTTTATAATGTGTTCATGTCAAGGAACCCCAATTAAATATGTGTTGGCCACAGACAACCCCAGTATGAGTTGGCATCACAGGTCAAAGTAGCAAATGAAGATATCAGGCATCATGAGCAGACTATACAGTCTCAGAAGTCCTTCACTGACAATGTCCAGAAGTTGTTTAGTGTGATGAAGGATCTGGTATATATATATATATATATATATGTATTTTTCTTTTTAACAGGCGCCTGGTTGGCTTGAGTACAGGATTAGAAACTCTGAAAGGATATAATTGGTCCTCACAAATGTTCACGATAAAATGCCACTATTATTTTATACTCGGTCTGTGTCACATGGAAGGGCTGCGGGCAGTTCAGAAACCCGTCCACCAGTGACGTCATCGATGGGGAATCCAAGCTACCCTAATAGAAGCTGCAGGCTTTCTATTCCTGAAAAGTTGCAATGCTGAAACCATCGTTCTCATGATAATAAAAATCTTATTTAAAAAAATAAAAAAATCTTAATTAAAACAAATGATGATGTCAGTGGTAGACGGGTTTCTGAACTGCACACAGCCCACATATGAGACACAGACTGAAAAAAATGTGCTATATTATCATGAACATTAGTGATTATATGAAGATAACTTGAAAAGTGGTGATTTTTGGAAATGCATTTATAAAAAATGAATGAACTTTCTAAATGTGTTTTATACCAAGTACATGATGATCATGGAGCTCTTCATTCCACTCCAAACATATCTTAAAATATGAACTCTTTCTACATGAAAACAAGACTGCAATGACTTTTTGGTGCTATACCTTTTGGAATACAGTAAGTGTTTGACTCTACTCTGTTGCTGTTTTTTCATGTATGTCTAATACATTATAATAAACTATCAAACTTGCTCGTTATTTTCTCTCACCACTCGTTAATTAGAGCATCAGTTTATATTGAGAGAGAGACTGTCACACTGGCAAGTTGGACCTAACCTTGCGTCACTAGTTGTAGCAGCCGAAGCATTGTAAAAGTAAGAATGAATATTATGAAATATTACGAAACCTTTAAAAAAAACATCCTAATCACTAATCAGACCTCACGTGAATTAACTTATCCCCTGCAATGGTGTGTCAGGTTAGGAGGTTTTCAGATGGATGTCTGTGGACAATTATATATTAATCTGGGGATCCTTGACGTGAAGAAATGTGGAAACCAATGGTTTAAACAACATTAGGAAGCAAGCCCAAATAAGCAACTACTGTACGGGAGGCATACTATGATCCGACGGAGCATTGGTTCGAAGGAGCATTGGTCCGAGGTGCTCTGGGGGTCGGGAGAGGGTTGGGGTTTAGGTTTAGGTGTGCTGCCCCGGGGTAGGTTAGGGTGAGGGTTTGAGGTAGGTTGTCGTTCGGACGAATGCTCCGTCGGAACAAACACATGAACCCATATATAACTCTATGATACAGACAAACCTGTGCGTTCCTCTCACTGGTGTTGTAGTTTTAATAGAGGACATGTCAACTGGTTGTTGTAGTTTTAATAGAGGACATGTCAACTGGGTGTTGTAGTTTTAATAGAGGACATGTCACTGAGTGTTGTAGTTTTAATAGAGGACATGTCACTGGGTGTTGTAGTTTTAATATAGGACATGTCACTGGGTGTTGTAGTTTTAATAGGACATGTCACTGTGTGTTGTAGTTTTAATAGAGGACATGTAAATGCATGCAGTGTTGTAGTTTTAATAGAGGACATGTTCACTGGGTGTTGTTCTTTAATAGAGGACATGCTCACTGGGTGTTGTAGTTTTAAAAGAGGACATGTCAACTGGGTGTTGTAGTTTTAATAGAGGACATGTCAACTGGGTGTTCACCTGCTTGTTGCCTAGGACGACCACAGGAAGGCGGGGCTCCACCCTGAGGAGGCGGTGCAGCTCAGCTTTAGCCAGTGGGAGCCTCCGTCTGTCGGAGGAGTCGACCACGTACACGAGGACATGAGTCCTCCTCAGATACTCTGACCAGTAGCCTCGGAGATTCTCACCACCTCCAACTACGCACACACACACACGTGAGGATGGAAAAAAAGTTAACATTTAAGGCTGTTTCAGACACCGGCGTGAGAGGGTCTTGGCCACATCCCTACCAGAACACACCGCTCTCAAAGGTTGACCCATAGCTGCTCTGACCTGAGCATCCCAGGCACTACGACGAGAAAGCCCAGGGTCCTTAAATTCTATTTGAATCCTGCATGAACTCTTGTTTAGTTAGTATGATTGTCACAGTCATGGCCACTCCCACATTCATTTCCACCACGCAGTCCCACTTACACACCTGTAGACCAGTCCTGAAATAGAAAAAACCCTTTAGAAAATGACCCTGTAGGCATTCTTGAGGAAAAGTACTTAATGAGTAGTTTCTATATGATTTTGATGTGCTGAATCCATTTCTGCCGTATGCCGAGTGATACGGGTCACCGTGTGGTCAGAAATGGAGTAATTAGCATAATTAATCACTCAAAACTGGAAATGGGCTATAATACTGATAAATAATTGTGGCAAAACTGGGAAGGCAAAAGCTGTCAAGGCAGACAGAAACATCTTGCAGCGCCTCATCGCTGCATATGAAGCAGGACGGCCAGTTGACCTGAAGAACATGGTGAACTGTTTGTTGTTCCACTGTCTGTGGCTGTATTGCTCAAAGACAATACTTGATACGATCATGACTGGCTTCAAGATGATTTGGGCATGCAATGTCAGCAGAGACCTGCAGGGTGAATCAACACATATTATTGATGGTCAAGCTCTGGTCATTGCCACAGGAAAGCCACAAGGAGCTAAGACCGTTGGAGACTTTGCAGATGTCTTTGTTGGATCTGTTCTCCAAAGTGGAGCACAGTTCCAGTGAATTGATGTCTTGTTTGATCGCTACCACAAGCACTCTATCAAAAGTGGAACACGGAAACGGCGTGGAAGAGGCTCATTGGCAATCAGGAGACCAGTTACAAGCAGGGATTTGCCACTTCCTGAAAAGTGGGTGAACTTCATTGCCCATGAAGAGAACAAGGCAGACCTTCCTCACTTCCTATCTCAGCAGCTGCTTCTGAAAGCACCAGTCAACAAGACTGTAGTTACTAGTTGTTGAAGGTGGCTTCAGTGATAAAGAGAGAGTTGAAGCATCTAATGCAGGGGTGTCGAACTCAACTTGGGGCGAGGGCCGCATTGGTCAAAAGGTCACTTGATGGGGGCCACAACCAGTTTCGGATGCACGCTCGATGTCTCAGTCAGTCACTGCTATAATATCTATCTATCTATCTATCTATCTATCTTTGCTCAGACCGAGCCAGTCAGCCAGCAAGCCACACACATAGTGCTCAGACCCAGCCAGCCACACACATAGTTCTCAGACCCAGCCAGCCAGCAAGCCACACACATAGTGCTCAGACCCAGCCAGCCACACACATAGCTCCGTAAGGGAATGGTTGAAAAAATCTTCAAAAAACTGAAGAGGCTACTGGAGATTGGAGAACCTGATTTGGACATGATCTGATGCAGGACAATGTCACTATGACAGAAAGAGAAGATGGGTCTGGCCACATTCATTCACCCCATAATCTCAGTGGAAATTGGGGAGATAGATAGAAAGATAGATAGAAGAGAGATATATAGTTCCAGTGCCGAAAATGTCTAATCCCAAAGTCCTTAACGACTATCGGCCAGTTGCCTTGACATCATTGTTAATAAAAAGCTTGGAGCGCATTATCTTAAATAACCTCCTTAATAATGTGCAACATGAAATGGACCCCTTGCAATTTGCATATAGAAAGGGGAGGGGCACTGATGATGCTCTTCTTCTTATGCTTAATAAAATCTACTACCATCTAGATAAACCTCAAAAGAAACGATATGCTCGAGTACTCTTTGTAGACTTCTCCTCTGCATTTAACACAATGAGACCTCATATTTTGATGAGGAAACTCTTTGATATGGGTGTTAACACCAATATCATCAGGTGGGTGGAGTCATTCCTGACTGAGCGGGTACAACAGGTCAAGGTGAATAAAGCAATATCTCTCCCCATTACGACCAACACGGGGGCTCCACAAGGGAGCGTGATTTCACCGGTACTGTTCACGCTGTACACAAGCGACTGCAGGAGTGAGTCAGATAACACCTGTATTGTTAAATTCGCAGACGACACAGCTATTGTTGGTCTGATTGAGGATGATGAGATAAGCTATAGAAGAACAGTGGACGAGTTTTCCGGTTGGTGCAGGAGTAACTTCCTCCAGCTTAATATAAAAAAAACTAAGGAGGTCATATTGGACCTTAGGACTGGTGCCCATGCACACCAGGAAATAGTCATTGGTGGGGATGGGGTAGTGATGGTGGACGAATATAAGTATTTGGGTACAACGATTGATTCCAAGCTGACATGGAATTCCAACACTCATTCCATCTACAAGAAAGGTCAGCAGAGGCTGCATTTTATGCGCAGACTGAGACAGTATAACGTTGAAAAAAATATCATGGCACTCTTTCATCGATCCTTTGTGGAGAGTGCATTGACATTTTGTTTTGTTTCATGGTATGGCTCATTATCATTGGTTAATAAGAACAAACTCCATAAAATCATCAGCGTGTCCAGCAAAATTGCTGGGGTACGATTTGAGAGTATGACCTCAATGTATGAGACCCGGGTACTCAGGAAGGGGAAAGCCATTACTAGAGACAACACACACCCGTTACACAGCCAATACCAGCTTTTACCATCAGGGCGACGGTATATGGTACCTTCTCTGCAGGCTAGGGCCTCAAGATCGTTTGTTCCCATAAGTATAGGACTTATGAACAAGCAGGCCCCATCTCAGTTCCGTGCATAGAGTGTGATGTGATGCCTCTTGGAACTATGACTGGTGGCCTTCTGTTGGCACTGTTTCTTTATTGTCTATGTACTGTCTGTGATCTGTTTGTTTGCATGTTTTATGTATATCCTGATGACTGCTGTGCACAAAACAAATTTCCGAAAGGACAAATAAAGTATCTATCTATCTAGATAGTCACTTACTCACTTGTTGTAACTTGTAGGGATGCCACAAAGTGACCATCAGCCAAATCGAATAGTCGACAGCTCTGCCGATTAATAATCGATTAATTGAACCCACCCCCCATATTAATCAATATCAGATACAACTTATACGATTTTATATTATGCACATGCCATGGTCACATAACCATTATATGTTGAGTGCATGCTTTGATGGTTACAGTTTTATAATCAGTTTTGATGAGTAAACCTTTGTGGAGATCTTCTCAGTTCTCATTGTATGCTAGTTACTGCCATTCAGGATGGAAAATGAAATCCATTTGGATTTGGGGAGAAGTAGTTTCATAAGGGGCTGGTATGAAGTACTTGATATAAAGAGAATGTTCAGTTCACTAGTCTACACTCTACTCTACACCTGCCTTCATTTCATGATCAGGCATTTCAGGCATTTCATGATCAGGTGATCAACCATTGACACAGACAGCTTGGAAGATAAGCATGAAGAAGCAGACACAATAATTGTTCTTCACTGCATTAAAAGCAGTGCAGCGACCATTGTTGTCTCTGCAAGAGACACTGATGTCTTGCTACTGCTGATCACCTTCTTCCACATGATGCCGTGCCAACAAGTCTGGATGAAAGCAGGTACAGGCAAGAAAGTACATCCCGGTTCATGCAATAATTGAAAAGCTGCAGATGGAAGAACAGGTCCTCAAGCTGCTTCCTCGTTTCCATGCTTTGACTGTGAGTGACTCAACATCCTACATTGCAGGCCATACAAAGAAGAAATGCTGGAATGTGTTTGTAATAGGGCTGTCGGTTCACCTCTATAATCCAATTCGAATTTCATTGCTTAATTATTTGTAATTTTCGAAAATATTCGAATATTTACATTGTTTATTTTAGCTCATATTTAGCCTATAATAATACACGTGGCTGGCATGTCTTGTGAGTTTTTGGAAGTGCATAGTTTTGACAGGTCTGCCTGCTGTGGACAGTGAAATCCTGACCATTAAACACGGGCAGAGGCAACGATAAAATCTATCATTCATTGTGAAGCCAGCAACATGTTGATGCAAACAGACGTGTACAGTAGCTGCTCGGCCTGCTCCAAATTATATTAGCATTCGTCTGTGTCTGCCCGTGTAAACGCAGCATCGAGTGTGTTATTAAGGAGGACTCCTTGGCTTCTAACGATATGGACTAGAGTTAAACTAATGTTAGCTCCCATGCTAACTAGTTGCTACCCTCGTCAGAAACAACACCACATATCGGGTGGAAGATGCTGATATCACTTTGCTTGTGCCCGTGGATGGGAAATGAGATTTAAAAGGCTATAGAAGCGTGGATGAAAGGCAAGCACAGATGTGCAATAAAGTTGCGTCGTGAGACTGTATTATGATTTTCGTTCTACCGGCGATTTCTGTCTGTGTAGTATACTAGACGTATCTATGTATGTGTTACAAGGGTTTGTGTGTCTGTGATTAAATGTGCTACTGTTTACAACAGCCAGTAAGCCCGCCCACCCTGTAGACTGTCTCTGATTGGCTTACCCTGAAATCTGGCCCTACGTTAGCCAATCAATGACCTCTTCTGCGACGTGACCGGCGTGCACCTGCAGTGGAAGCGGCCGGGGAGATTTCACAGCGGTAGATGCGTTACTCAATACATTTAGTGAGCGGATAAAATAACATAAAACAAAATAAAAATATTAAATAGAATTAATAACTCCATTCGAATGGCAATTTTAGCTTTCGAATATATATATATTTTTAAATATTCGAATTTCTTTCATATTATGAAATTCGTTCTGACAGCCCTAGTTTGTAAAGTATAGCCATCTGCTTAAAGGGCTTGGTGAAGGTCCTCCTGGAGTGATCACACCATTCAGGACGCAGAAGTTTTTTTCTGCAGATTGTATGTTGCGATGAATGCTGACAACATCTATGTTCTTCAAGGGCATGACAATAGAGAGACCAGGGATTCTCTCTACTTCCACATTCAGCGTTTGCACTTCCAGGCATTGGTCTGGCGACAGGCCCACTTGCAGCACCCAGTTCTGCCACCCCCTGAACATATGGGATGGAAGATTACTTATGAATTACTAAACGTCTACATCTTTAAAACAGAAATTGATTCATCACCTATATTGGATATTTCAGGACAGTTGTCCTGACATCCAGGACACTGTAGAGAAGGCATTCTATGTGGACAATTGCCTAAAGAGCCTACCGTCCACGGCTGACTCCAAAGCCCTCCTGGACAAAGTCCGCTGTATCCTGGCCAAAGGAGGCTTTGAGGTGCGCCAGTGGGCTAGCAATGCGGCAGAAGTTGTCCAACACCTTCCACCAGATGCCCGGTCGAGCAGTACTGACCTATAGCTCTCCCAATCGGGCACTGACCCTCAAGAGTCCACTCTAGGACTGAGATGGAGTTGCCTTCCAGATACTCTGGGCTACCGAAACCGCTCAACTCTGGATACTGAGACCCCCACGTTACGTGGCATATACCGGACCATAGCCAGCCAATATGACCCACTCGGCTATCTTCTCCCCTATACAACTCGAGCCAAAGTCCTAGTCCAGGACTTGTGGCACACCAAGAGAGAATGGGATGAACCCATCCACCCGGCTGCGTTTGTGGAGCGATGGACATCTTGGGAGTCGGAGCTATCCGAGATCGAGGAGGTGCAGATGCCGAGGTGTTATGTGCCACCTGGTGCTGACCGACCCGAGTCCAGGTATGAACTCCACGTGTTCTGTGATTCATCTGAACGGGCATATGGCGCCGCCTCGTACCTCCATGTGGCAGATGAAGATGGCAACCTTCATGTCTCCTTCATCATGGCAAGGTCTCGGGTCGCCCCAAAGCGCCAAACATCCATGCCCCAAATAGAGCTCAGTGCCGCCCTGTCGGGTGCCCAGTTGGCCACTACATTAATGGCACTAATCACTGCAGAGACAATCCAGTTCCAGCAGTCTCAGGCGAGCAGCTTCCCTGAAGACTTGAAAGCTCTAAAGGAGGGGAAGGAGGTGTCGAAGGATAGCCGTCTCATCTCTCTGGCTCCTGAGTACGACCAAGTCCTTGAGCTGATCAGAGTTGGCGGATAATTGAGGCAGGCTGAGGACTTGGACCCCGATGCTATTCATCCCATCGTCCTTGACTCCAAACACCCATCGACCAGGCTACTCATCAAGAGTTACGACTCCAATCTCCTCCACCCGGGACCGGAGAGTGAACTCAGACGGAAGTATTGGATAATTTGAGGACGAGGGGCCATTCGCAAACATCAGTTCGCCTGTATGGAGTGTCAGAAATGGAGAGCCGGCACAGTGGTACCCAAGATGGCAGATTTACCACCAGCCCGTCTCCGCCTGTACAAGCCTCCTTTCTGGTCGACGGGAGTTGATTGCTTCGGGCCCTTCACCAATCACCATCAAGATCGGCCGACCATTGGAGAAGCGATGGGGCATCCTGTTCAAGTGTCTGACGACCAGATGTGTCCATCTGGATCTACTGGAGAGTATGGATGCTGAATGCTTAATGGCCCTGAGACGGTTCATTTCAAGACAGGGGACCCCCTTCGAGGTCCTCGCCGATTGTGGTACCAACTTCCGATCAGGAGAAACAAAGCTAGAGGAAGCTTTCAGAACGATGGAGCCTCAGCTTCAGAACCAGTTATCTGACCACCAGATCTCCTTCAAATCCAACCCTCCGGGTGCGCCGCATTTCGGAGGTACATGGGATTGGGAGATCAAATCCGTTAAGACGGCCCTGAGAGTCGCCTTGGGTGACCAGACCTGCAGCGAGACTGTCTTGCGAACAGTTCTTATCGAAGTGGAGGGAATACTGAATTCCAAGCCCCTTGGTTACCTCTCCTCAGATATCGCTGACCCTGATCCAATCACCCCAAACCTCCTGCTGATGGGCCGAAAGGATGCCTCACTCCCTCAGGCTATCTATGCAGACCACCATCTCATCGGCAAGTGCCGCTGGCGGCACAGCCAGGTCTTGGCTGACCACTTTTGGGCTCGATTCATCCGAGATTACCTTCCGAGCCTTCAACAGAGGGGGAAATGGAGACAGGAAACACCCAACCTGACCAAAGGTCGAGTGGTCATGATCGTGGACCCCTGCCTCGTGCCTCCTGGCCAACCGGCCGGGTCACGAAGACCATTCCTGGTCGTGATGGTCGCGTCCGAACTGTTGAGATCCAGGTGAAGAACCAGACTTATCTCCGCCCTGTTGCCAGGATAGTCCCTCTTCCGGAGGTGTCTGAGGAGGAAAATTGAGCCTTTGTATAAAAAGGAATTTACCTAAATTCCGGGGTGGCTGTGAAAAGGCCCATAGAGCCTCCCTGCCAATCCTGCAATCAAGGCTGAGTGGCTGGCAGCTTGCTCACTGCACACAGGTGTGGGAGGCTACAAATAGGACTAGCTGCACTCACTCATTCATGCATGCTTCACCACACCGGCTTGTTGTCTACCAACCTCCAGCACCATCTCTCTCTTCACCCTCCAACTGTGTGCGCGTGTGTATATTGTTTATACTATGACCAGCAGTTCTTAGTTGTTTATTTCCTTAATGATTCATTGCATTGAACTGTGGACTAATAGACCTAGTGTTTGGCCTGCCTAACTGCATCACACATATGTGTGTTCACGTATGTGTGTGTTAATGTATGTATGTATATGTATGTGTCTATACATGTGTATACATATATACTGTGTATTCGACATAATTGTATTCATATCTATATATGTGTGTATTGTGTAGGTGTTTGATATTGTGTATAATAGGCTGCCCTTGATGCTTTCATCCTACACATTAGGCCTACATTATTGATGATCATGACTTATTGGGATATTAATTCTTTCATGATATGAATATTATTTACTATTGAAGTTATTGGATTTAACTGCTATTCATGATTTGGTTTGTTGGATATGTCTGGATATGTTTACTGATGCCAAACATTGTATATTCCCTTTGTACAGCACACACACACACCAATAAAAACCTGAAAAGGAATTCCTCTGCCTCTGCCTCTTCTGGGGTCAGCCTGGCCGGTGGCCAACCTGCTCACCATTTGTCCATTACACCTATACGAACTATTTCCGAGTGCCACCACTCTTTCACTATGTAATATGTTTTTTTGAGTGGTGCAACCACCCCTATAGACAGATATGTCTATGGCTGTGTCCCTGTGTCCGAGCATCAAAATAGCATTATAGCGTTCGTTCACCACCAAGTGTCACTGTTGCACAGCTTAACACAGCCACACACATGCCAGGCAGGAGGGCTTGTACAGTACAGTACAGTACAGTACAGTACAGTACAGTACAGTACCACTCATTTCAGACGGGTCTGATTTTTTATTTTTTTATATTAGTCATGATGCCATGTTCATGACCAAAAACTTGTCGTGAAAAAGTCTCACTTCCTTCCTGGACTACAAAGTCACACCTCCATGCAGACTCCCCCTCAGGAGGGGAAGTGCACTAATGCATTATGGGCATTGTAGGAATTCAGCAATCCAGTCAAACCCTGGTCAAACACACAGACTTCAGTATTTTTCTGGCCATAGGGTGCACAATTCAAATTGTGCTACGACAAATATTATTAACATTGAGTGACTGGCTGCAGTTTCTTCCAGCAGTGAAAACAATTGAGTACTTTTTCCACCACTGCTGTTCAACTTGCTGTCGTCATTTTGGGCATGACCTCCACCTTAATGTATTTGATGTGTTTTGTATAACGCTCTAGTGAGATCAAGTAGGACATTCATTTACGGAAAAACATTAGAATATAAGCCAACAAGCCTGGGCAGTGGGGAGTTATGGGAGAACGTGTTCCTCCTTCACTGGAGCGAACGACAGCATGCACTTCCAAGTCTGCCGGCAAGCCAAGCCGACAGACGTGACCCACCGTGAATGGGACTATGGGAGACATTGAGTCATTGAATTATTATTCATTGTTTGTTCAGTTTGACCCACCAGTTTTGGAGATATGGCTTATACATATGTCTTGCAGAGATTACGTACGCGGATGACCTTGCCATACTTTCCCCTAGTAGCAGTGGGTTCCAACAGCTACTCAATATTTGTACAAATTACAGTATTGACTTTGATATTCAGTATAATGCCAATAAGAGCATGATACTCATATGTAGAACTAAAGAAGATTACAAAATATATTGGGCATATTATAACAGATACCTTAGAGGATGACGAGGACATGTTTAGACAGAGGAGAATGCTATATGTACAAGCCAACATGTTGGTCCGTAAATTTCACCATTGTACTACGGATGTTAAGGTAAACCTCTTTAGAGCTTATTGCACCCCTCTCTACACAGCTCCACTGTGGGTGAAGTACAAGAAGGAGAGCTTACGCAAACTGCAAGTAGCCTATAATGACTGTCTTCGTATTCTGTTAAAAAAGCCCAGGAGCACTAGAGCCAGTGGGCTTTTCTGTTCATTGGGTCTCACCACATTCATGGCTCTGTTGAGGAACTTGACATTCAAATCCATGAGCAGGCTGGATCGCTCACTGAATAGACTCATTGGACAGATGACAGATCCTGGCCGTAGTTCTGTAATGTACACTTCTACCATCAGAGGACACTGGCATGAGTGCCTCGCCTAGAGTTGTAACCTGTGGGGCTGGGTAAATGTACTGTATTTGTTTTTCTTTTTTTTTCTCGTATATGTGATGTACTGTCTTACCTTGTGGGCCTGTAATAAAGTTTATATATTACACCTAGCTAAATTTATTTCATATAAAATGTCGATTTCAGTTCTGACATTTATTTCAGAGCTAGTATGTGAAATGTGCTATTAACACATTTTGGATTGCACGATGACAGGCTCTCAGTCAAATCTGGTCACAGACAATGGTGGAAGAAGTACTCTTACTAAAGTAAAAGGATCAATACCAAAAGTGAAATCCCACATCTCCAAATTGTGTATGTTTCGTGTTTGTTTTTGTTTTGTTTTAATCATCAGCCGAAAGCCGTACAACAAAAATGTTGTGTCAACCCATGTGACTTCCATTGGAAATGTATTGGGAGCTTGCATCAGTAAACAAGTCTCATACATCTAGCATGCATCAATGTTGTATGCTAGGCCTGACTCACACCTTCGCAACATTCGCGTTGTACGGCTTCCGGCTGTGTTTCGACTGCCCCCCACCCCCTCATACAACACAAATGTTGTGTCAAACCATGTGAATCCCATTGGAAATGCCCTGTGAGCATCAGTCAATAAGTCTCATACAACAAGCATACATCAGTCTGTGTTGTAAAGGTGTGAGTCACGCCTCCGGCCTCACTCACACCGATCTAGCATACAACATTGATGCATGCTAGATGCATGCTAGATGTAAACAAAGGGTAAGTGTCAATGCATCTCCAATGGAAGTCACATGGTTTGACACAACATTTTTGTCGTACGGCTTTCGGCTGTGTTTCGACTGCCCCCCTCCCCCTCATACAACAAAACTGTTGTGTTAAACCATGTGACTCCCATTGGAAATGAATTGCGAGCTTGCATCAGTAAATAAGTCTCATACAACAAGCATACATCAATCTGTTGTGAACGTGTGAGTCAGGCCTTAGACGCACTAAATTGAGAAAGGATGCATCATGTTACCCTCTGGGTGTCCTGGGATGCAATGCTGTACTCAGTACTGTACTGTAACAGAATCCATGTTAAAAAATAAATTGCGGTAAAGGAATCATAATAAACCCATTTAGCCGATTCTACAAATGTCTTCTGACATTTTCTGAAAAACCCATGTTTTCATGTTAGTCATTCTCAAACATTTTTATGTCAAGGACCCCCAAACATATATGTAATTGGCAGCCGACCCCCATCTGAAAATATGTTGTTCCAGGGACCCCTCAGGAAGCAAAGATTTTAGTTAAAAAACGTTCGCTCTGAGGGGATTTATTCAAAGATTTGAGCCACATTTTCACGATTTTTCAAAAACAGCAGTTCCTAGCGCGCCACTATGAGCTTGTAGAGCTGCTATTTTTCAATAGCTAAAGTATAACATCATTCTTAAAACACCAAAAGGGGTTCCTGTCATCAATGGGTTAAAAGCTAGACAAAGTGTTATTTTGTAAATGGAAGCATGATGAAGCCTTCTGAGGCCAAAAAAAACACAAAGAAACTGCATTCAGGCCTGTAGATCTGCTAATTTCACCATTTCCATTTTTTTGTCAATTCAAGTGGTCAAACGATCCAATTGATCGGAACACAGGTTATTATTTTTTTTCTCCCCCATTTCCTGACAAGTAATAGTTATGGACATACGAGCTTTCCACACGACAAACGGTGAAAAGCAATGAAGCGTGACTTTTCCCATCGGTTAAAAAGAAAGCAGGCAGGCTGTCAGAAGCCAGCCGGAGTCCAGTGAGGTGTATCTGATTAGCACAGACACAGACTAGGCTAGCAGCTCACTCTGTAAGCCTCCCACTGAACACTATAGCAGGAGAGGGGGGTCAATGTCAATTCCGATCCTTTTCCCCTCTTTGTATACATTTTTTGTCACTGCCTATACCCACTTATCCCTAAACTATTTGCCTTTTATTTATTTACCATTTTGAAAAACATTTTAAAATGTTCAACTAGCTGATCTACATCGACACGTTGTGAGCTTGCAGATTGGTGTGATAACTTTTCATGCTACGTTGATGAATTGAATACATAGACGCATTTCCAGACAACGTTAAATTCACACTAGAGAGTGACATTCCGTGGGTCATGTGATTCCCGCGGGATGGGATTAACATTTTTATGAATCCCGTGATCTGGACGGGACGGGAATGAAAGTCAACGGGAGCGTGCAGGAGCGGGAATGACATCTATCTATAGCCTATACTGTAGATCATAATGATCATGTTCAGCTGGTCGCGGCGCCAACCAAAAGAACAGAAGCACCCATATTTGTAGTCATCTTTCAGTGAGCCACTATACTACATACCCATAATCCATCAGTGCTTGTAGCCGGAACTTAAATGCGGAGACTCCGGAAAGAAGCGAAAACTGAACACACAACAACAACAACGAGAAGCACAACAACTAAAATGGATGGCGGGTGGGGAATAATGATCAGTCTGTTAGACTCAGAGAACTTGTCGGTTGTTGACAAGGTTCATGAGACTTGAGCATAATTGTATCAATACTGTGTATGCAGCCTGTACAAATTGCGTAGTGCTAGTAAAATACACAACGGAGGGAGGGACAAGTGGTAGACACACATGCAAATAAAATACTGCTGAGAACCAGCCAAAGATGTCTTCATTTGTCAAACGTAAATTGCCTGTTGGTGCCAAGTCTTCCCTAACCAACAAACTAGCTCGGATGTGTAGCCAGGACTTGCAAACTTTTTCAACCGTAGAGGGGCAGGGATTTATTACGGTTGCCCAGGAGCTGCTTGATATTGGTTCAAGATACGGAGGAGCCATTCAAGCAGAAGAACCGCTACCCTGTGCTCGCACTGTCAGTAGACATGTTGAAGGAGAGTATGACGACAAATTGAAAACACTCCTCTTGGAAGAGCTCAAACAGGTACGTTATGTTGCACAATTGTATATGTAATTGTAAATGCACGTTTATCTCACGCAGTATAAAGTGTACAAAAAATGGATAGTTATGTTTAGTTTTGGAACTTAAAATTAATGTAGCCTACTTAATTCGTTTAGTGCAGAGACTATGCTGTCACCATGGACCTGTGGACAGAGGAGAAGACAAACACCAACTACATCACCGTTACAGTCCATTACATCTTTAACTGGGAGATATAAAACCGCATCCTGGCCACAAGGATGATGGAGGGGGTCAAATTGCATGACCGCACCAAGACTACGGTGGAGGAAATCCTTCAGTCTCTTGGTGTTGCCCTGTATTAATGTATGTGTTAAGCAAATTGTCCTGTATTTATGTATGTGTTAAGCAAATCATACTGCATGTGTAAACTGTGTGTATTATCCTACTATAGTGCTATTCTTTATTGTAAAGTGCTGTCAAATGAGTGTAAAGTGAAATTAAATTATTGTTAATCATTATTCAGTTTTAAGTGAAATTAAATTATTGTTAATCATTATTCTGTTTTAATATATTATGTCTGGGCTTCTATTTGCTAAGCTTTTGAGTTTGTCTTTGTTTGTTTTTTCATATCATAGGAATTTGGCATCCAGAGCAAAGACAATGTATATGTGACTGGTACGTGGTGGTAGCATTTATCAACCTGGTCCTGAAGTAAAAAATATATAATGGAATCATTATTTAGGAAAGTAGAATTTGTAATCACTGTAGCCCTATGTTTCTTGTGTACTGTCTCTTTGTATTTTCAGATTTCAGAAACGTCACACCCGTCCACCTCCATGAAAGTGCTGCAGTTCCTCTTTTTGCCAGTAGGTAGTGGCAGCTTCAACGTTGGATAGCCTTACTGGGGGCTTGGGCTTAACATATTAAAACCGGGAAAGCATCGGGTTCTCAAATGGCAGATACAAGCTCACAGTGAGCTTTGTGCTGTGCTGCAAGCTTTTACATGGCTATTTTTTAATTAAAAAAATCTATCTCTTCTGGGGCTCCACTGGTACAAAACCTTTTCAGATCGGGTCCATGACCAAATACATACATTTTTGGGGTCCTCCTTGTCACAACAAAGTTTGAGAACTACTGATTTAAAAGTCATTTGTGGAATCGGCCACAGATCTTAATGGGTTAAGAAAATAATATGTTTGAGTCTAATGTTCAGTAGAAACTATGTATTGAGTTAAGAATTGTATAAATCTTAAACTGTACAATGCCTGTCTGCCTGAGAACATCTATGCCCGGCAATAATGATGTTGCATATCATGTTGATTTCACTCCTCCACCCCCTAGCTGAACGAAAGGTTAGCCCAGTGGAGTTGAAATTCAAAATCCACCTGTATACCATAAGGTAGCCACAGCTCTCTCTCCTAGCCTGAGGAGTTTCCTGAATACAAATGACAGTTTTCTGAAAAACCTTTGTTTCTATGTCATGTCAAGGACCCCAAAAATATGTATTTGTCCGCCGAACCCCATCTGAAAATATGTTGTTCCAGGGACCTTCCAGAAGCAAAGTTTGAGTTAAAAATGTTCGCTCTGATAGAATATATATTCAAAGGTTTGCGCCACATTTTTACGATTTTTCAAAAATAGCAGATCTACAAGCTCGTAGCACGGCACTCGGTGCAGCGCTATGAACTTGTAGATCTGCTATTTTTCAATAGCTAAAGTATAACATAATGCTTAAAACACCAAAAGGGGTTCCCACCAGAATGGGTCAATTGATGCTAGATTGATTCCTAAAGGCAATCAGCTGGACTCACTCTCCAGGAAGTGCAGCTGGGTGGCACGCCGGGGCACGCTGAGGCTCATGAAGTTGAAGCCCCGGGTGGGTCCGCAGCCGTGGGCCTCAGCGGGGGGCTGGCCCGGGGTCAGTCCCTGCAGCATGCTGCTCTTCCCTGCTCCGTCCAGACCCAGCACCAACACCTGCCTCTTCCCAGCATCCTCGTCCTCCTGCACAAGGACACCGAAGACACGGTGAGGATTATTTCAAGCAGGGGCGTGAATTTTCAAATGAGTCAAAAATGCATTAGAAGGACAATATCACTCACGAGAAGCAGGGACGTGTGTTTTCAATGAATCTAACATGCATTAGAAGGACAATATCAGTCACGAGAAGCAGGGACGTGTGTTTTCAAATGAGTATAGCATTCATTAGAAGGACAATACCAGTCACCAGAAGCAGGGATGTGTGTTTTCAATGAATCTAACATGCATTAGAAGCACAATATCTGTCACCAGAACGTGTACATTTTTAGTGAGTATATCTAACATACCTTAGAACAGCAAGTGATTCTCAAACTTTTACATTTCAAAACTCTGACAGTAGACAAATAGAGGTAAATGGACGACTTCACGACTACGACAAGAACTCTATTATAATTTATAGACAATCAGAACACCATTTATTTTTTTTAATAAATGGGGGGGGGGGGGGGGATGGGGGGGTTGCGATGCAAGGTGCGATGCGCAATGCGAGGCGAGCAGACACTGACTCACATTGAATTTGGCTTAAACAACGATATAGCAGAGAGAAACGCATGCTTGGATTGGTCTCATTTATTTTAAACGATAAGCAACAACTGTTCCTTTGCCTTATTGTAGCAGCGTTCATGAAAGCAGTGACGCACAAATAATTAGGCTTACAATAAAACATCCGACCGTACTAACAAGTCAACTTTAAATAAAACTGCTTGACACAGGCATTACCTCTCAAATAAAAAAAATTATAATCCAGACATTGTAAACGAAAGGCATTTTGTTTCTCTTCAGATTGAAACTGAAGATGTGAAAACACCAAAAAAACACCACCCGATCGTAACATGAATGTTAAATCAATTAAACCCTCTAAGCTCTCTATGGAACAAAAAACTAAAAAAACTTAAAAAAGTAACAGTTTGGCTACCATTTTTCTTCTCCTCTTTCCGTAACATTAACTGAAATAAAGCGTAATTTAATCGAGGCTTTATGACAGCAGCAAGACGAGTGCTTGGTGCGAGGCGCACGCATGGCTCGCAATCATAGCTGCATAGGCGGCGGGTGCATAAGGCTAGGGAAGGCTTAGCCTTCCCAAAAATTATGCTGGGTATTTTTTTAAATATATATAATATATGTGCGCAGCATTATAGAAGGCTATTGTGTGTGTGTGTGTGTGTGTGTGTTGTCGCTGCCCCCTGGTGATCGCTGATCGGCAACTGGGCTAATCAGCATATGATTGAATGACTACTATTGGTGTCTGTAAACCTCGTCCTTCCAGTCGCTTTGTAGCAAAGAGTAGCGCGCGCTGGTTTGTTTTGGGAAACAGCAAAACGCAAAATGTATTTTTCAAGGCAAAGATAAAGTAGCCTAATTCAGAAGAAGAAGCTGTGAGTCGGCTGTCAGAACTCAGTGCCCGCACGGTTCACAGTTCACACCACTGCAGCAACACTGACACGTTCAGCGGAGTGACTGCTGTCTCTGTGCCGTCTGTGAAGAGCCATGAGCCGCGACTCCCGGAGGGGCAGCAACACTGACTGACTCGAGACTTGAGAAAAAGACGTCCAAAAGTCGTTGTCTGTGTATAGGCTAATTCATTGGTAAAAGTATGCTAAATAACTAATTTTTAGACCATCTGGGAAAGAAATAAATAAATAAATCCGCGGCGGCGGCCTCGCTTCGCTCGGCCGCGAGAGTCCCCCCACCAACGCAATTCTAGCCTACCCAAAGGTAAAACGCACCCGCCGCCTATGCATAGCTGCCTGGGAGAAATGCGAGGCCCCGTGCTTTAATAATTAATTTGTTAATATTCAAAACTATACAAAAATGATCACATTTCTATCTATAAGGACAAACCTTATTAGAAAAAATATTAATAGCATATGAAAGCCTTTTGAAATGTGTATAGGTTACTGAATTGCAGGTGCTGCCAAATAAGTATAATTACTAGGCTACCTCAGGCTGCCAGTCAGTTGCGCAAATATATATCAGGTCAGATCAATTAGCAGAGCGGAGCAGGTTCTCACTCTGCAGCACAATGACCAGCTCTTTACTTATACTTTAATAATATTAATATGACATAGTGTTGGATCTCCATTCTCCAGACAAACAAACCTTGGATTATATTCATTGTATTTATTTAATTCTTCTACGAGGTAAGAAACTATATAAGTATTCACTGTTCGCACAGCACCCATGCAGGCAGGTGTTCTTAATCTCATTCCCATCAAAGTAGCCTCACACTAACTTTGTGATCAACCTTCTTAATGTGCATATTTTATTTGTAAAAAGGAACACTGTATTAACTAAGACATGGCAGTATAATATTGGTGCAAAATGGAAATATGTAATTAAATACCGGTAGTTGAGAGAGAGAGAGAGAGAGAGAGAAATGCTTTGAGAGAGAGAGAGAGAGAGAGGGAGAGAGAAAGGGAGAGAGAGACAATTGCTATTGCTTAAGGCGCGTTCGCACAACCAAAAAAGCGGCTCTGTCTCTGAGAGTGCAATATTATAGTTTAGTTACTGTACTGATATGATATTAGTGCAGAAAAGAGACAATAAATCCCGCTTTGGAGAAGATGCGCTCCGAAGGGGTTGTAGTGGCAGGGAATCAGTGACGGATAGAATCCTCTTCGCTATATAGGTGCCAACTTTGCATAACGTGGCACATTATTCACAGTGGTCGTAGACCTCTTTGCATATTTTAAAATGCAACCATGTAACTTTTTACTTATTTTTCCTGCGTGGACCGCTGGACGGCATGACTGTAGCTGCTTGACTTCCTTGTTTAACACGTGAGGACGGAGGAGGCTCTGCGAGGCGCGAGCATGGCTCGCGGACCAAAATGGGCCGTCTCGCGGACCAAAAGGGGACTTTTTTTTTAATGACTATTCGATTAAAATTTTCTAAATCGATTCCCGTGCGTATCGATTGAACGTCGATTAATAATTTTTTTGGGGTCAGCCCTACTACACACCCTCCGCCAACCTGGGGAGATCAATGGACTTGAACTCATGCTTCCTTCATGCATGCGTGTCCAAGTTGCTCCTTTTCACCTGACAGGGGGAGTTTCCCTGGTTGGACGTAGCGCATGGAAGGAACACGTTATTCCAACCTAGCCTGGTTAATAAACCAGACCGAATCAGCCGTTGGCAAAAGAAAAATTGCCTGCCGGTGGAATACGGTCTGGAGAGGCTCAATTGTACGCCCATTTCCTACACCAGAGAAATGGGGCGGCCAATCGGGACACGGTATGCAATATGGGCGGGCTTTGGTACAGTGACTTTCAACGCTTGAGACCTTTGACTGACAGTAGCTCTGATCAATTGCGTCAAAGAGAAAATGTTTCAACCCACCGTCCTGGAAATTAAATCCAAGCTGAGCCTCCCTAGACTAATATCCCGCGGTCCCTGCGATATTAGTCTGGTTTATTAACCAGGCTAATTCCAACCAGTTCCTTTCCCCTCCATCAGGCGTCATGGCTGGCCAGGGGGAGGTAGTTTAGAGACCAGGATTACTGCATGTTTTTTGTGAGGGTACCTACCCTAGGGGACACGGGGAGAAAATCCACACTCCACACAGAAAGGCCCTTTCGCCAACCCCGCCTCAGGTATGAGCACTGATGACGCGGAGGAGAGAACACGGCCTGTGCCCACAGCGTCCCCAGCGGGAATCGAAACAAGGACCTTCTAGCTGTGAGGCGACAGCACTACCGACTGTGCCACTGTGCCCCACCCAGAACACCATTTCTCATTTGACACAGTGGTGCACTGACAACTATGCCTAGAGTTGAATGTGGACAAAACAAAATAACTGGTCATTGAAACAACCTACACTGGCCTTAACCCTCTCCTCAATCATGGCAAAACTGATTGACAGTTTGACAGTTTAACATATCTTGGACTCACTATGGACAAAAATAGACTTAGGTTTGATCAACACATTGCATCTATCATAATACGTTTTCAGCAAAGACTGTTTAAACTGTAATCCATGAATTAAGATCATTAATTAATGTCCAAAGAACCTTGAGGTAGAAAAGGGTCAGTTTTAGTAGGAGTTTTGTCCCTCGGCCTTCGCAGCATTAAAATAACTGCAGAAATGTCCATAGGAGAGTGTACAGTGGGGATGTATGGTTTGTCTTGGTGATATGTTGTTCTGTGCTGTTGAATTTTCTGTTGGTATTGAAGAGACTGTGAAGACAAATATAAAGATTATTAAGGGACCAAGAAGTCACTTTGGTCACTTATTGTTTTTGTGTTTATTTTTCTTCTCCTTCTTCTGTCCCTAATAGATACATGCAGCGTCATATGCTTTTGCAACTGTACAGTATGGTAGAGTGTCATGCCAAATAGCACTGAAAGCATATACAAAGAGAAGTTTGTACGTGAAAACACACTGTAGTAAAAAATACTGAATGATGTTACTGTTTAGAATGAGTGAACTGACTGTGTCTGCATAGCTCAGTCGGTAGAGCTCTCACCTTTGGACCACAGGGTCACTGGTTCAAATCCAGGTAGCGACAACTCAGCCTGTGATTCTTATTTGTGCATATTGTTCTTATTGCGTATTGTCTTCTTTCTTGGTCCCGCCTTATCGCTGCTTGCAACTATATTTATTATTATTATAACTTATTGAAGGTCCATGGACCACTTTGAGAACCAGTGCATTCGAAGCAACAATGCCAGTCACCAGAAGCAGGGACATGTGTTTTCATTAGGATAGCATAATAATGAATAAATACATAAATAGTGACGCTTCCTGCAACACATTGCGACGTTCATAATGGCTTATACTCAACAAAATGGTTCAGAAATGGTTACTTTAGCTCTATCTATGGTGTTGTTTTTGCAACTATGTAGTTAAGTACTAGGCTGCACATAGTGTTTCAATCAGAGTGTATCGTTTGTTGGCCTTTCAGTTTCAGCATGATCACAGGTTATATACAGTTATTAAAACACTGAATTTCTCTGCTGCTACAATAAAACAACACAAGCATTTACTCTCATGCCATGCTTTATAACCTATTACTACTATTACTATTACTGCTATCAAATACAACTTTCCAAAATATAACCCATTAAACCCTAGTCAAGTGTTTGTCCAATTCTCAGATCATGGTGCTCTTGTTTTCCATTCATTAGCTAAGTAGCCAAAGACGTTCTGATTGCATGCAGACATGTTCATACTCCATATTACTCCATACACCCATAGTCTTCTACTACAGGGGTTCCCAAACTTTTTCATGTCAAGGACCCCCAAATTGACACTTATTAGCCCCGCGGACCGCCATTTGAAGATATATGCCTGCAGGGACCTCCCTAAGCCCCTAAGAGAAGATTTTTACGGCTCTAGCAGTGATTCTCAGCCCGTTTAATTTCAAGGACCCCCAGTTTGATATGTATTAGGCTACGGACCCCCATTTAATGGCATTTCTATCTCTGGGACCCCAATTTATATTGTAAACCATTTGGTACACCCATTTGGTACACTCTCTGAGTTACAGACCCAAAAGGGTCCATTTGGTTCCTAACTATCATTTAGCTGGGGACCCCCTGGAACTCCCTCAAGGACCCCTGGGAGTCCCTGGACCCCACTTTGGGAACCACAGCTCTACTACGTCTCATGTCTAGGTTTGTGATAGACAGGTCTGCTTATGTTTACAATTTACAGGCATTTAGCAGATGCTCTTAATCCAGAGCGATTTACATTAAGCAAGAACAAAGAAGCATGGCAATATGTATACACATCAAAAGTAGTTATCATAAATCATACGCAAGCTAAGAACGTAATAGTAGAATATCTATATAATGAAACTATGCATACAATACTTTATAGTGCTATGTCTACATCAAATGCTATCTAAGTCTACATAAAAATGTCATGGCTAGGGCAAGTGCTACGTCCATGGACTACGGCGGAAGATTAGTCCTTGGGCCAAGTGCCCATATATGACATGTCAGTACCGGTGAGGCGGCAAAGTTTAGTTGTGATTTTTTTATTCCTATACATCCCTAGATTAGGTTTTGATATGATAGACCTTGCTGACTGGCAGCTTTTTAGTGGTTATCACCTCAAACCCCCCTTTTTGGTATATGGCTCTGGCGAAATTGTGTAAAGGCAAATAAAAATTCACTAAAATTACATAAATACACATGGAAGTGTGAAATTTGGCATGGAGTATCCTGACACATAGGGGTAAGTATCAGAATAGGATTTTGGGGCTATCTACCATTGTATTCTTAAATATGACCTACATCATCCTCAGAAACACAAAAATATACACTGTCCGTTTAACAACAACAAAGATGGTTATTTTCCAGCACATTAGGGTGAATATAACTGCCTCACTTGTATATAGAAAACTTCCCATATCCTTAAGCTTCAATTTAAGCCCAAGATGACCTCTCTATCTTGAAGATTACTCTTTCTGTGGCCAAAATGCTGCACTATACCTCAAATCGGATACATTTTCATTATCAGTCACTATAGCCTTCCAGAGTCCTAGAATGTAACAATAGGTTCACATGTTCTGCAACTACTGCTGTCTGAAGTTAGAAACATGAATACTACAGCAGGAACACAAATGCCTTTTATTATATTTATATTTATTTATTATATTATATGCACATAATATCTTGTTTCAGTACATAGCCTATCAATATAGTCACCCAAATCAATGTGCACCCAAATGTTAATAATAAAATAGAAATGTTGAATAGGAGAAGAGGTAGAAACCTGATTGTGTCCACCTTGATGCATTAATATAATTCAACCATCATCACTCCATGTCACCCTCAATAAATATATGTGAAACCACAAGCCGACTATTGGTCCTGCATGGTTCTCTATGCCTCACACTGGTGTAAGGGTGATATAGCCTACAACCAGCAAACCCCTTCGTACAGTATACAATTCTTTCATGGTCCTTCGAGCACGGATCACCCTGCCATCAGAGATGGACCGGAGTCCCCCTCCCCAGCTCCACCGCCACCATCGGCGCAGGAGCGACCATGGGCCCCAGCCCCCCAGCAGTCATGGCCCTCAGCTGCTGCTGGGGAGCTGGGGCCATGGTTGCTAGGGGGGGCTGGGGGCCATGGCTGCTGCTGGGAGCTGGGGGAGTGGGGGCCATGGCTGATGGGGAGCTGGGGGCCATGGCTGCTGTTGGGGAGCTGAGGACCCTGACATGCTGTGAATGCTGGACCCTATAGAGCCCAGACATGCTCCTAATGTAAGGATTGAATTGATACCTATTTAATTGAATCCTATAGAGCCCTGAATGCTATTTCAGAGCCCTATAGACCTACATGACGAAAGTGCTGGACCCTATAGAGCCCTGACATGCAGTGAATGCTGGACCCTATAGAAACCCTGAAATGCTGTGACTGCTGGACCCTATAGAAACCCTGAAATGCTGTGAATGCTGGACCCTATAGAGCCCTGACATGCTGTGAATGCTGGACCCTAGAGCCCTGAAATGCATTGAATGCTGGACCCTATAGAGCTCTGACATGCTGTGAATGCTGGACCCTATAGAGCCCTGAAATGGCTGCTGGGGAGCTGGGGGCCATGGCTGCTGCTGGGAGCTGGGGGAGTGGGGGCCATTGCTGCTGGGGAGCTGGGGGCCATGGCTGCTGCTGGGAGCTGGGGGGGTGGGGGCCATGGCTGCTAGGGAGCTGGGGGCCATGGCTGCTGTTGGGGAGCTGAGGGCCCTGACATGCTGTGAATGCTGGACCCTAGAGAGCCCAGACATGCTCCTAATGTAAGGATTGAATTGATACCTATTTAATTGAATCCTATAGAGCCCTGAATGCTATTTCAGAGCCCTATAGACCTACATGACGAAAGTGCTGGACCCTATAGAGCCCTGACATGCAGTGAATGCTGGACCCTATAGAAACCCTGAAATGCTGTGACTGCTGGACCCATAGAGCCCTGACATGCTGTGAATGCTGGACCCTATAGAGGCCTGACATGCTGTGAATGCTGGACCCTATAGAGCCCTGAAATGCATTGAATGCTGGACCCTATAGAGCTCTGACATGCTGTGAATGCTGTACCCTATAGAGCTCTGACATGCTGTGAATGCTGGACCCTATAGAGCCCTGAAATGGCTTCTGGGGAGCTAGGGGCCATGGCTGCTGCTGGGGAGCTGGGGGAGTGGGGGCCATGGCTGCTGGGGAGCTGAGGGCCATGGCTGCTGCTGGGAGCTGGGGGAGTGGGGGCCATGGCTGCTGGGGAGTGGGGGCCATGGCTGCTGCTGGGGAGCTGGGGGAATAAAAAAATCACAACT
The DNA here is from genome assembly GCF_963924005.1 of Protomyctophum bolini. NCBI lineage: Eukaryota > Metazoa > Chordata > Actinopteri > Myctophiformes > Myctophidae > Protomyctophum > Protomyctophum bolini. The sequence goes on along the minus strand of NC_137874.1, from coordinate 409,960 downwards.
AAACTTTGCCGCCTTTTCGGTACCGATATCTCGTCCGGCCCAAGGACTATCTGATTGTTCTTACAATACCCCCTTAGATAGCACTTTTTGTAGAATTAGATAGCATTTGATACAGACTTATAGCATGTTATGTAGACAGCACTAGAATTGCATTGTAGTCATAGCACTTCATAGTACATATGTATAGCATAGTACAGTATATATGTATAGTTTAGTTTAATTATATAGATATTCCACTGTTACGTTCTTAGCTTACGCTTGTTTCATGATAACTACTTTTTATGTACAGTATGTGATGTATTGCCATGCTTTTTGTTCTTGCTTAATGTAAGTCGCTCTTCTAAATCCCCTTAGGTCCAGGGGTAAGTAAGTCCATTCCGAATAGGGCTTTAGACACACAATCTTAGTAAAAAAACAAAACAAACAGTGAAGAGTAATGCATTTAGGAATAGCTGATGCAACCCAGCTAGGCCAGCAGGGACACCTGCCAGTGTGATGTGTCTGTATAATAAATGATTGTGCTCTCATCTGTCTGCTCTGAAAGATAACAGCCAGAGCCAAGGAGACGTGTTCGTTCACTATGCCTATAAAATATAGTCTCCTGACTGCAGCTTACCTCTGTTTAATACTAGAGGCAGAGAGAGAGAGAGAGAGAGAGAGAGAGAGAGAGAGAGAGAGAGAGATGTTGCTTAGCAAGAGGGAGAAGGACATAGCGGATGGCAGGGAGGGAGATATACAGAGAAAGAGAGGAGGGGAGGGGAGAGAGAATGGAGAAAGAATAATTGATGCTAGGCAACAACGGTTCATGTAAGGTCAGTTAAAAAGAAAGTGAAAGAAACACGAGAGAACAAGAAAGAATGAAGGACAGAGCAGGAGAGAGAGAGAGAGAGAGAGAGAGAGAGAGAGAGAGAGCATCTTTGTTGAGTCACACAACCCAGAAAGAAAAACACAATCACCAAACCAAAATGATCATGACTCACTGAAGATAACTGACTTAATACCACGCAACAAAAGTCATTATATACAAAATAACTGAACATTAGAATACAGAGTGTGTGTGCATGAGTGAGTGAGTGTCCATGCACAGGCATTTTAAAAAACATAGCTTTTTCTATGGGGTTTGTTCACATTCTGGACGGGAACACCTTTTGGTGTTTTAAGGATTATGTTATACTTTAACTATTGATAAATAGCAGATCTACAAGCTCATAGTGCGGCACCGAGTGCTGCGCTACGAGCTTGTAGATCTGATATTCTTAGAAATTGTGCTTCTGGGGGGTCCCTAGAACAGCGTATATTCAGATGGGGGTCAGTGGCCAAATTCATATAATTTTTGGGGTGCTTGACCTTGACCTTGCTTGACCTTGAGAACCACTGACAGAAACATAGGTTTTTCAGTAAACTATCGGGATTTAGAAGGCATTTGTAGAATCAATGCAATGGGCCTGGTCTACAAGATACGACTTCCGATCACCACCAAGATACCTGCACCAGCAGTGTTGTTTTTGACAGAATTTTTTAATTTTAGTTTTTAGTCAGTCTTTTGAATCATTTTCATTTAGTTTTACTCACATTTTTGTCACCTGGAATGTATTAGTGTCTAGTTTTAGTGGACGTAAATGTCATAAGATTTTATCTTAAATGTGTTTTGGCGGGCCTTGATGCCGTCGTAATGGCTGATTTTACACTTGCTGGATCTACAAGCTCACAACGCATCACAGCGTGACGCATTGTGAGCTTGTAGATCGGCTATTTTCAGCATGCAACCAAATGACTTTGGTTGACATTTTAGTCTAGTTTGTATTTGTTGACAAAATAGTTTTAGTCATGGTGGTATATATTGTCAATGAACATTTTTCGTATTAGTCGACGAAAACAACACTGCCCTGGACCTCGCTTTGAGAATCACTAGGCGTACGGGCCGACGGCATGGAACAAACTCCCACTATACCTTCTACAGGCAACCTCTGTATAGACATTTTTAAAGCACAGCTCAAGCTTCTACACTCTTGCTTTTAGTTGATCTTTTAAATTATTTTTTTGTTATTCATGTCCTCTCTGTATTGCATTACTGCTATTATTTTAATGTTTTATGCCTTGCTTTTTTTCTCCATTACTCTGTATTGTTACAATAATGATTTTGTGTTTATCACACATGCATACATGAATTATGAAAGGGAAAGATTAAGGAATCGGAATTGTTCAAATTGAGCAGTCTTTTAAAACCTACTTTATAGACTGTTGCAAGTGCGTTTTGATCTGTTCCTTCCACTGTTCTGTGCTCTCTTCCCCATTTCAACTCTTCCTTTAAATAAAAGCTTAAAAGTTGAGAGCTCACCACAAAGAAGAATTTAAAGATGAATCGGTAGATTGATAGTGTCGCTTGGCAAGATCTGATCTTTCCGGGAAGCCATCCTGCCATGCACTATATCGTCACAGTTCAGGCAGCAAGCTTGATTTTGTGATTTAATTTCCTACTTTATCATACAAGAATGTCGCACAAAAGCTGTGAAAATCAGCTGTTTTCACTATTACAAATCTTACAACTTACAAGGAATCGACCAACATCAACGATATATTAAAAATGGTGTAAATTACATGTGATGTACACATACAAAAATATAGATATGTTGTTGTTTTTGTTACGGTGTTCAGATACAGTGTTCAGATAGCAATCATTTCTATAGTGTTTGTTCAGTAACAGAGGTTACTCTCCAGCTCTTTGGTAAACAAGAGGGATACCAATTTCATCCAATCAATTTCTTTCTTTCGTCACTTCTAATTCCACTTGTTTATCCTCTATGACAGTGGCGTGCCTACAATAAGGCGTGGCCAGGCGGACGTTTGGCCAAGTCCATTTGAAAACACGACACAAAAAAGAGAGGACCAACACCAGACCTGAGAACTATTAGTGGACAGCGGATTGGCCGAGCGCAACCCTCAATCACCTGTTGGAATGAAAATGCATGCCTTTCAGCCTTTGTAGCCTATACTTGTCTGGCAGGTATATCTCTTTGAAAACCTTTAGTGTTTCCGATTGTGCAGCGGGGTAGGACGACATCTTGCCTGCCCAAGATGTAAATCCTGGAAACGCTACTGCTCTATGAGTTCAGTGCATGCGTGCGTGCGTGCAATGGCGTCAACTCTGGGAGTGCTTGAGGGCTAAAGCACCCACTGACACAATTGTAAGCCAAATAGCACCCACTGACTGAAGGCTGAAGCTCCCCTGCCCCTGGTCAGTTTGTCACGTAGGCACACACCTTTACGGTGTTCACAGAACAGGTATTCAAATGCAAATAAGGTGGCTTTGTTCCAGTGACCTCACGGTTCATTCACACTCCTGCAGAAACACTACACTGACACGGTCAGTGGAGAGGCTGCTGTCTGTGTACCGTGGGCCCGTCTGTAAAGAGCCATGAGCCGGGAGGGAGGGGAGGGGCAGCAACACCGCCGGGTAATCTCCACAATGACAACAGAGCCATATCAAAATATCCCAAAACAATGTCCGGGGAACAGAACTGTTCCTTTTCCTCAGACTACTTTAATTAAAAGGTAAGATGCAGTGGCTGTAATTGGGTCAAGGATCTTGCTCTTGTATACAATGGTGTACGAGATTGGTAATACATTGGTCAAATCATGACATCGTTAGACCATCTGGTGGAAATAAATAAATAAATCTGCGTCGTCGTCCCACGCAATTCTAGCCTATACCTAAAGGTAAAATCCACCGGCCGCTTATGGCTGAAACAATTTAAATCTTTACTGTTGATCATTGACCATGCTGAAATGTTGAAAGAAGATGCTGAAACAATTGAATGTGTTTGTTGTGAACTGAAAGCACACCACTGTGTTTATTAGCAAACTGTAAATAAAGTACCAAAATAACTCCCCCCCCCCCCCCCCCCAGCAGTGGTGGGGGGTGGGCGCCCACTGTCCTTATAGAACTGTAAATCAGTGGTGTGAAGTAACTAAGTAAATGTAGTAATTTGCTTAAGTAGGCTACTGAAGCCTACTTAATGTACAATTTTGAGGTATTTTTCTTGAGTAATTCCAATATCCGATCTTACTTCTACTCCACTACATCTCAGAAGTAAACATTGTACTTTTACTCCACTACATTTATTTGAAAACTTTAGTTACAATATAGTTAATCTGTAGATTTTGATTATTATTACAAAACATACATTAAACACTTCAGCCCCATTTGAAAATAGGTGATCTACAAGCTCACAATGTCGCGAAAAATATCTTTATACATTTGAAAACTTGAAATGGGACATTCTGAGTATTTTTACTTTTGGTACATTTTGATGCCATAAATCCTCAAGTACAATACTCAAGTATATTTTGAGTTTTACTTCTATATTGCAGTATTGATACTTTTACTTAGGTAAAAACTTTGAGTACTTTTTCCACCACTGAGCATAATATAGGCACAGTATGTTCATTAATCATTGTGGACTTTGCAGGAAGGTCAAAGTCCTCCATACTAATCCATTCTTCTGTCACCAATAAGCAGTTTGCCTGTTCAAACAGTCTGTCGTAAGTTTTATCAGCTGATGTCCAAACACTGCACACACACACACACACACACACACACAGTTGCACTGTTGTTGTGATGCCATGCAGTCTATGTCTGATATGACACATGATTTTTGGGGGTTTGACTATTTAACCTACCCAAATGAAAAAATGCAGATACAAAATATATTTGTCAATATACAAAGACATTACTGACATTTAATAATTGTACTGTCAAAATATTTTAAATATAGCAGACCTAGACTATCCATAAGATTGTTGATCGGCATTTATGCTATTTTTTGGAGAGAGAAAAAAGTTAAAAAATATGAACCTTTAATAACAATTCAACATTGTTATTACAAACTAATGTGATTGGCCCATCATTATGTACCATAATATGTATGGCGTGCTACCATCATCATCATCATCATTCTTCAGTCAGGCTCTCAGTTTTGCCACAATAACCATGCCATTAGCAGTCTGTCTCTAGAGCAAATTCGTTCTCAAAGTGGGGTCCGGGGACCCCCAGGGGTCCTGGGAGGAGGAGTGTGTGTGCGTGCGTGTGTGTGTGTGTGTGTGTGTGTGTGTGTGTGTGTGTGTGTGTGTGTGTGTGTGTGTGTGCGTGTGTGCGTGTGTGCGCGCGCGCGTGCGTATATGCTGTATAGGTTTAGATGAAACAGTGAAAACGGTGATGAAAATAGACATATTCTTGCACATTCTCTCTCTGGTTGTAGGCTATTTACTTATTTACGTGTGGAATGTAACGGTGAAAATCGACCACCAATAAATTAGCCCCGGTCGGACCCCCGCGTTGAGAAAAGAGAACCACTGCTCCTCCAGTCCACACCTAAATTCCTATAGTCTACAGCCCCTGAGCTCCGTCAGAACTTTAACAATGTCACTAGCTTACAGAAAAAATACAATTAGGCCTACATACAAGGACAAATAAATAAAGAGACTGAGCTGATCGACAATGGCAGCTTTATAGCCAGCGCTCTTATGTCGGCATTCGGCAAGCGACAGTCAGATTACATTCTAGGCTGCGTATGCAACACGGCACTTACTGATAGCGCGAGAGAGCCAGAGAGAGAGTCTATTTATTGCTTTGATTATCAAATCAAAGCAATAAATAATGAAAGATAACAAATTTGTCACCTCTTTGATGGGGCAGTACTGTGCCACGGGGGACCATTGTCGCCTCCGGTAGAAGTAACTCAGGGCGATGAAGAGAGCCGAGCCGAAGGCAGCCACCACGGCGGTGAGAGCGACGCTGATGTGCCGGAGGAGAAGCATGTGTGAGCGGCTTGCTGGAGCCCGAACGCCCGCTGCCTGGCTGGCTGGCTGGCTGGAGAGTGCTGCTGTTGTGTTACACGCAAGCCTGTGACTTATACACTTCTGTGACTGTCTTGAAGTCACTGACTTCAGCGCAGTGTTGCCAGATTGTGTGACAGTGTGGGGGAAACTATAGAAACCAGGTCTGTGCAAAAAAACAAATTAAGCCCAAAAACAACTATTAAGCGATATAAACCTTATAGCCTAAAAGCATAGGCTATTGCATCAACTATTTGCAGATCTACCAAAATCTGATCTATAGGTGTCCACTTGTAAATCTGCTATATTACATGTGAGCTTGTAAATCTACCATATAAAAAAAAGGAAAAAATATATAATGAGAAAAAGCTGCCAGAAAATCTATTAATATAAATCTGTAAATTAACTATCTTAAAGCTGACAAAATAATGATGCAGAGTAGGCCTAGACACATCTTTTTTGATATTATCACAATTTAATATATTATGTTTGGCGTCCATGCCAATGTTTGCCAAAAGCCAAATTGTCCAACACTGTACATCGACATAATGTCCGCACATGTCTTCAACATTCTGCAGTGTTGGGTTATGGTTGAGAGTCAGTCTTTTGCTGCCCTCTTGTGGCCTCAATGCCTCACTGCTGTTTCACTCTGGTTAGTATTCAGGTATGAGCAACAAACTAACAAAAATAAACATCTTACCTCCAGTCAGATGGTGCAAAACTGCTGCAGCACGCCTACTCAAAATACTAGAAAACATATCACACCCATTCTGGCCACACTGGCTCCCTGCGAGCTACATTATTTATTTTAAGATCTTATGTCTTGATTACTTTAAAGCCATATGGTCAGTCCAGTTACAACAGACTTGCTGGAAACCCATAAGCCTGTGCGCAACCTCAGATCCTCGGATAGCCCTCCCGATCCTCCCTCAACTCGCCTTGTCACTCGAGGGGACCGGGCCATTGTGGCTCGGAGTCGGTCACCTTTGCTCTGGGCACTCCCTGCCCTTAATTGGCTCTTAAACCCAAACCACACCAAAGGGTCTGGTCGGGACAAAACTGTTTTTAAGGTAAACCACACCAATGCAACTCATTAAGTTGCAAGGAGTTGCATTGGTTTGGTTTACCTTAAAAACAGTTTTGTCCCAACCCTTTTAAAAACACATTTGTATATAGGCCTATGTCAAGTGTTTTACCTACTATTATGTTTAAATTGTTGTTGATTGTTACCTTTTCATGTTTTATTTTTTTTATATGTGTTGTTTCAACGTTTTGTTGTTGTTTTTGATGATTGCTGTTTATAACCTTTTACAGAAATGTTATAAACACATAAGCACTTCATTGTAACTATATGTTTGGAAATGTGCTATTATGAATAAAAGTCATTCATTCATAACAGTCCAATAAATACATACGTACACTCAATAAACATGGTATCTTTAAGGACCCCGTCAGCTCACGTTCATAAAATGTTGAAATATATTATTATTATTAGTAGTAGTAGTAGTAGTAGTAGTAGTAGTATTAATCATAATAATAATTATAATAGTAATAATAATAATAATAATAATACTATTTGTACTTAATGCAGGGCCAATTCTAGGGCAACATCACTACCTCAAATGGATCCAAGGTCCAAGGTCAAACTCGAGACAAAGGCTTTAAAAAATGTAACGCGTTGTGAGCTGGAGAAAACAATAATGTGGAGAGTGGTTACTGGTTATTTTCATAACACGATCGTGTCGTTCCATCCTCTTGTTCTGATATCAGCCCCATTGTAGAACTCAATACAGTCTTCTTCGGGATAAAAAATAGTGTCCTTGGTCATCATGGAGAAGCAGGAACATTCAATGTATTATATAATACCTTTGCAAGGATGGCTTTTTGTTACCAGGGCTCTGTTTTTGTCCCCTTATCCCTTAAACCCTTAAACTACTTTGCCTTTTTAATATTTTGAAAATACATTTTGAATAGTTCAACCAGCCGATCTACATCGACACGTTGTGAGTTTGTAGATAGGCTATTTAAACTATTCAAAAATGTATTTCAAAATAGTAAAAAAGAAAAAAGGCAAAGTAGTTTAAATCTCTTGTTTATTGAACCAGCTCAGCCCTATGTGTACTTTTTGTCCTTTGGTGAATAGTGAAAGTAGCTGATCAACGGGCTCACAACGCATATAGCGTCCGCACCCAAAATTGGTATCTTTTATGTAGATGAGTGATAGTCGCTATTTCTGAAATGATGGAAGAAGAAAAAAAAACATCAAACAAACAATAATCATTGTTGAACCTAAATGTTGGTTGAAATGGACATGGAAGAGAGGAGGTAAAAGTCGTGTTCAGTCGTGTTCCATCCACCCACATGCAGATTTGTTAGTCGAAACCAGCCACATTCTGGTTTAAACCAAAGATCTGCTGGTTACTACAATAGATTTTTGGAATAAATAACCTACTGTATACCCAAACTATAGTGAAAATAGCAGATTTACAACCTCACATGCAAGGTTGCGAGCTTGTGGGTCTTCTATTTGTACGAATTCTTAATTATATATTTTTTCTTTATGGAAACTATTTGATCTTAAGAAAATGGCCACAATTGTTTATAAATTGACAAACTGATTGATTTTTCTTTTCATCTTTGGAAATATATGTCACAGTCCGATTGAAAAAGGAGCACTCGGTTTCTTCGACAGAGGTGCGCCGCCTGAAGATGACTTGAGCCACGAGAGGCAAGCTAGGCGAGCAAGCTAAAGCGAGCAAGTCACCCTGTCAGTCGACCCAGGCCGTCTGAGTTATGTACCGATAAAGACAGAATTGTAAATCATCGTCCTTCCTGTCTCTGTACCGCGCGGGAGGTGAACTTGAAGGAAACTAAAACTGAAAGATATGTGTGGGGTTATGAAGACCAATAGGCCTACACACCATTAGTGTTACATTTTCCAAAGATTGTCAAGCTTTTCTTTTCCAAAAGAGCAGATCTACAAACTCATACTCACAGCGCATCACATTGTAGATAAACTTTGTTTTTTGTTTTTTAATAGTCAAAGTATGACAGAGGAGGGTATGTACAAAAGTTTTATTATGAAAATATACTTTAAGTACCAAAGTAAAAGTAAGTATATAGTCAATTGACGTTTTGTATTAATACAATCTGTAACGTACGAAAAAACTAAAGCTGTCAAATGCTGTAAGTAGAAGTAACAAAAATGGACAGTAAAGTAAAAGTATCTCAAAACGGTAGGCCTACTGTGATTGTATAGGCAATACGAGTGCAGAGTGACATGGAATATATGAATGGTCTTTCTTAACTCAAAATGTAACTAATATCTAATATGTAGTGGAGTGGATAAAAAATAATGAAAATGGATATAGGCTACTCAAGCTTTTCCAGCAGATCTACAAGCTCACAACGCATCACATTGTAGATCAGATTTTAGTCAAAGCATGATGTAGTGAGTAGTGAGGTTGAGGTTAAATATTTCGAAAACTGCAAATTATTTCAATGTCCTCAGTAAGGTGGGTTTTTTTAATTGTGAATTGAGTTTCTCAGTGGAAGTATGAACGAAGGGTCCAAAGTTTTATCACTTGTGTTTTAAAAGTTTAATATCTAAAGAAAAAATGACAAAAGTAAAAGTTCAGGCCTGTGTGTCCAGAGTAAGCTGATCTTTATTCTATTTTTAATTGTGAATTGAGTTTCCAGGTGAAAGTATGAAGAAGTTGTGATGTACCAAAATCCTCCATTGACTTCCATTATACATTTAAAGTAAAATATTTCTAAAACTACAAAATATTTCAAATATTCATGCGAGTCCACAGTAGGTTGAACATGTCAAAGTTTGAATAGAGTTTCTAAGTGAAAGTGTGTAGAAGTAGTTAGGTGCCACCGTGCCGAGGTTTTGATCTTAAATCGTCTTTCTTAACTCAAAATGTAACTACCGTAATATCTAACATGTAGTGGAGTGGATAAAAAGTAATGAAAATTGATATACTCACGCTTTTCCAGCAGATCTACAAGCTCAAAACGCATCACGTTGTAAATCAGCTTTTAGTCAAAGCATGATGTAACTAGACCTGTAGGTGCCCATCGGCCACGGGCCTACTTGAGAACGATGCAACTTGGGAACCTAATAATACCCGTTGTCAACTTGTCATAGCACCCATTTTGGGTTAAAATGGTCGCGCCACCGAGTGGCGCGCTACGAGCTTGTAGGTCTGCTATTTTTGAAAAATCGAAGAACGACTGACATAGAAACATAGCTTTTTCAGAAAACTGTCAGGATGTAGAAGACATTTTTAGAATCTGATCTCAGGTCAAAAAGGGATAACTGTCTGTGTCCCACATGGAGATCTGCTGTTTTTCAACAGCTCTATTCTAACATAATGCTAACACCAAAAGGGGTTCCCGCCCAAAATGGGTTTTTAAGACCGATCCATATACCATCCAATATAAAATATACACTCAATATTTCTGAAGAAAATGCAGGATGTTACTTCGTTGACCCACTGGCATCCTACAGCTGCCAGGCTTCCATCAAGGACCCCTGGGTACCCTTTGGGTTCCGCAAGGACCCCTGGGTACCCTTTGGGTCCCTCAAGGACCCCTGGGTACCCTTTGGGTCCCTCGAGGACCCCTGCGTACCCTTTGGGAATACGTGAAATGGGTCTTATCTCAGCAAAGCAGAGGTGTTAATGTGAGCAGGGTTTGTAGTGGCTTTAGACTCCTATTTCAATGTTTTCACTTTCAAAAAGGCATGAATTCATTATTATTTGCACAACAATAGCCTGTTTGTGCCTCGATCTGATCTTATACAGTGAGTTATATATATATGCATTCCTGTGACGCAGCATGTAGCCTATACTGCATGTATTATTGATATCTTTGTCTTATTTCCCACCCTTCCAATTCATCTCTTTTAGTTTCTCATTGTTGCTTTCTGTGTTGTTGCTGTAGAATTAGAATTACTTGCAGGTAAAACCAGCACGGCTATAGCTATAGGGAGGCACCCTGCTATGGCAATGCAACTTGATTTGTATAATAATTAATTGCATTTTTATCGCATTTTCTATGCACTACATGCCTACTCAAAGCGCTTCTCCATAATGGGCCTTCTCCATAATGGGCCTTACACACAATTTACAATTTAGGCATTTAGCAGACGCTCTTAATTAAGCAAGAACAAAAAAGCATGGGAATACATCACATAAAAACATTTATCATGAAACATGCGTAAGCTAAGAAAGTAACAGTGGAATATCTATAATGAAACTATACATATAAGCTATACATCTATACTACTATGCTATACATATGTACTATGACGTGCTATGACTACATACAATGCACTTATGCTGTCTACATAACATGCTATAAGTCTGTATCAAATGCTATCTAAGTCTACAGAATTGCTATCTAAGGGGGTGGGGTAAGTGCTATGGGCCATGATGGAGTCTGAAAAGGTGGGTTTTCAGACTACGGCGGAAGATTGGGAGTGATGCTGCAGTTCTGACTGCAATGGGAAGTGCATTCCACAGTTTTGGAGCCAGAAGGGAGAAGAGTTTGGGACGTGTGGAGTGTTGTCCCGGCGTTTTTAGTGAGGGTACTTCCAGCTTCCCTGCGTTGGCTGATCTGAGTGAGCGGGAGGGTTTGTAGGGTTCGATCATACTTGCAAGATATGGGGGAGCCATACCTTTGGTTGCTTTGAATGCCAGCATCAGAGTTTTGTATTCTGTGCGGGCAGCGACCGGGAGCCAGTGGAGGGAGCGGAGCAGGGGGGAGACATGTGAGAATTTTGGCTGGTTGAAGACCAAGCGAGCTGCAGCATTTTGGATCAGCTGGAGAGGCTTAAGTGCACATGCTGGTAGGCCAGTAAGGAGGGAGTTACAATAGTCAAGTTTTGACAAGACTGTTGTCTGGATTAGGAGCTGGGCTGATTCCTGGGTGAGGAACGGTCTAATTCGTCGTATGTTATAGAGTGTGAACCTACAGGATCGAGTGACAGCTGTGATGTGAGTTTTGAACGGGCACCACTCCAGTGTGTGTGTGTGTGTGTGTGTGTGTGTGTGCGCGCGCGTGCGTTTCCATTTGGCCTGACGCCAGCAGCATCACGCTCGACTGGGCTAAAACAAAACAAGGAAAAGCGAGCGGAGCGCGCTGGTGCAGCACTCAACTGTCACTCTCAATATCGCCCAACCATGAGACCTCTCCTAAAACGCACGCACACACACACACACACACACACACACACACACACACACACACACACACACACACACACACACACATACACGCGCACACGCACGCACACACACTTGGAGAGAGAGCACCTTTCCTTGCCTAATTAGAATTGTAAATACAGTAAATGTGCACAACAATTAAACAAAGAGGCAGAAATTGAAAGAAAAGAAATAAAACAGACCCGGCTGACTCTGAAGTGAAGTCGACTACTAACTACTAACTGTAGCGGACCTGATCGAGGGCTCGAACGCTTAGAGGGGAGCACGAGAGAAGCCCTCCGGTTGATGGAGGGCTCCAACGCTTATAGAGGGGAGCACAAGAGAAGCCCTCCGGTTGATGGAGGGCTCCAACGCTTATAGAGGGGAGCACGAGAGAAGCCCTCCGGTTGATGGAGGGCTCCAACGCTTATAGAGGGGAGCACGAGAGAAGCCCTCCGGGTTGATGGAGGGCTCGAACGCTTATAGAGGGGAGCACGAGAGAAGCCCTCCGGTTGCTCCTTTACACCTGACAGGGGGGAGTTTCCCTGGTTGGACGTAGCGTAGCGCGTGGAAGGAACACGTTATTCCAACCAGTTCCTTTCCCCTCCAGGCGCCCTGGCTGGCCAGGGGGAGGTAGTTCTAATTCTAATAGAAGAGTTACGACATTGAGGGGGGCAGAAAATTGTGCACTCGAGCGCTGTTCATGCAGCCTGAACTGGGACAAGCTGTCCAATGCATTTCTGCCTATACTTCCGGTCCAGGCCTTGTCCCAGTTGGTTGACCCCACCCTCAATAGAAGTCTATGTAGGAGAGATTCCACCATTGGACTGAAGCCCCATGAAGTGAACACAGTTTGCGTAACTCTGTCTATATCTAAGGCTCTGCAGGCCAAGCCTTATATTATGGACTTTTTAGAACAAATTTTGTTCCGCAAAAACTTTCAGGCCAAGTCAACGGCAAATGACGCCCATGTCTTTGTGTTATGTCATCATCATACATGGTGATTATAGTTTTAATTTTTTATCCCCATATATGGGCACCCGGGGTGAAAAAGCTGCTGGTGAGAGAGCGGCGCGTGTACAGACTGGTTGGTGGGATTCACCGCTGGCCATTCTAAATGGTAAATGGTGCATTTATATAGCGCCTTTATCCAAGGCGCTTTACAAAGATTGTGCATTACATTCACCCATTCACACACACACACTGATATCGGCAGGAAACCATGCAAGGCACCAACCAGCACATCAGGAGCAATCAGGGGTTCAGAGTCTTGCTCAAGGACACTTCGACACCAACTCTGGGGGAGGAGTCCACAGGGTTCGAACCGGCAACATTGCGGTTACCATCCGGCGACTCTACCGCTGAGCCACCGCCGCCCCCTAGTGGCCACTCTACCCCTGAGCCACCGCCGCCCAGAAACGCGGTCGGAGGCGGTGCTCGGTGGAAGCGCAGGACGGACAGCCTCTCGTTGCCCGCCCTCCTGGACAGACAGGAGACGCCGGCGAGGCCGGCCTCCGCCAGCAGAGAGACGATCTCCGCGGGGTCGTTCTCCGCCTCGGCCACCAGGTAGAACCGTCCCCGGTCGGACAGCAGCCGAGGCACCGCGGGGAGGAACCTGTCCGTCACCTCTCGGCCCCGCCGGCCGCCGGCCCACGCCGCCTCCGCGCCCTCGCCACGGCCCACCTCCTCCGAGGGCGTGGGGACGTAGGGCGGGTTGAACAGCAGGACGTCCACGGCTCCGGCCATCCGCGGCAGGAGGCCCTCGGCCAGGTCGGTGACCACGGGCTCCAGGGAAACGCCGTTGCGGCGGGCGGTCTCCCGCGTGCAGCGCGCGGCCGCGGGGTTCACGTCGGTGCACACGTACGTGCACGCCGAGGGTCCCAGCACCGACGCCAGGAAGGCGGACACCACGCCCGAGCCGCTGCCCACCTCCACGCACACGGACGGCCGCAGCCGCCGCAGGGCGACCGCGTCTCGCTCCAGGGCGTCGATCAGGAGGAAGGAGTCCTCCGCGGGCTCGTAGACCTCCCGGAACTCTCCGCGCCCGGCGTGGGAGTAGACGGGTGTGGGGTAACGACGTGACATTAGCTCGCTACACGACGGTCTGACTGACTGACTATGGCTGTCTCGTTTTGCTAACAGTACGTTTCATAGACGCGTCGTATTATGTGGTCATCGCTGTCGTTAAATATATTGACGACATGCGAGCAACGATATTAACACCATATCCGTCAGTTCCTCCTCCTCCTCCTCCACTGAGCTGGGTTCATGTCAGCGCGCAGGTATAATGCTGGGGGTCGAATGCGCAAATCGCCGTAGTTAAGCAACGGTTTCTGACATCAGTCTAACGTTTGTGACATCCACCATCCACCATGTCTGGTCGCTTTTACTCTGAAACCCACGACCCGGAAACAATCCACTAAAAAAAGGTTACTTTACATTGCTAGCTTACATTGCTATCGTTTTAATTTATACGATACAGTATATGATCCAAAAAGCGTTCGTATTTTGCGGGAGAGACGGATGAGGAGCAGAAATGAAGCGCCAGTATATCGATCCGTTCAAAAACCACGGAGAGCGCCCTGGATTCTTTCCGCCGCGCTAACAGCTAAATCAACGGTATAAGATCATTTTAGTGCAGAGCGTAGCATACGGTAGCCGAAAGGCGAACTGACAAATAAAAAATATATAGAATATTCTTATCTCGCCCGGTATCATTGAGGACGTCCTATGCGTCGATTGGGACCCCTAGGGACGTGTGGCGACGTTCTATGTACGGAATCGGTTAACATAATATGTGGATGTACTCAAGAAAGACGCAAGGGCGCAAAGCACCAACGAACTGGTCAGACGTACAGAGAACCGAGATGACTAGAAGAGACAACTCAAATCTTTGCTTCTGGGGGGGTCCCTGGAGCAACATATTTTCAGATGGGGGGTCCTGCACAGCCACATACAGATAATTCTGGGGGTCCTTGACGTGTAAAAAAGGTTGACCACCACTCACTGACATAGAAACACACATAGGTTAGGATTTTGAAGACATTTGTAGAATCCTCCTCAGGTCTAAATGGTTTAACCCATTCTGTACGGGAACCCCTTTTGGTGTTTTAACTAAGCGTTATGTTATACCTTGGCTATTGAAAAATAGATTTACAAGCTCATAGCGCGGCACCGAGTGGCGCGCTACGAGCTTGTAGATCTGCTAAAAAAAAATCATTGTGAAAATGCGGCACAAATCTTTGAATATATATTCTTTCAGAATATATTTCTTTTATTTCAGCTCACAAACTCCTGGAGGGCAATTATAGACTATATACCGAATCTCAAAAAAAGTTGTTATTACCCGACTCCGGAAATCATGACTTGTGTAGTTAATCTTTGACTTTTGGAAAGCACAAGCTATAGAAAGTACAGTAGCTATAAAAAGAAAATTGAAAATGAATAGAATGAATGAAAATGTACTTGAGTAAAAGTACAAAAGTATCGGCATCAAAATGTAGTACTTAATAAAATGTACTCGTATTACAGAATGTCCCATTTCACAAGTTCAAAATGTGTACAAAATCGATTGAAAATAGCAGATCTACAAGCTCACAATGCGTCGCACTGTGAGCTTGTAGATCGGCTATTTTCAAATGGCCGAAATGTATAGTGTTGAAGTGGTTAATCTATGTTTTCTAATCCACATTAATCCTCCAGTTTTTTCAAATAATTGTAAAAGTACAAATGTTATGCTTTAGCTATTGAAAAATAGCAGATCTACAAGCTCATAGCGCGCCACCGAGTGGCGCGCTACGAGCTTGTAGGTCTGCTATTTTTTTTGACATTTTTAGAATCTGATCTCAGGTCAGAATGGGTTAATCAGACCAGTGTGTGTGTCCAGTGGAAACCTCGTATGAATCTGATCTCAGGTCAGAATGGAAAACTGTCAGGATGTAGAAGACATTTTTTTTAGAATCTGAATGGATTAAGGCTATAGAGCCAGATCTCTGGGTCATTGTTCTGCAGCCAGACGGTATACAACTGGCATGATGTTGAAAACCCAGAACACACACAGTGAGAAAAGAGGAAAGCATGGCTTCCCATTTCTGATGAATTCAAGGGTTTACTTAAGAACGAGAAGGAGCGAAGAAAACAGGAAGAGACTGCATGGGTCCGTCCGACCGCAACACAGTTGTAGTAGTTTAGTTAAACAGCACATCTTGTCACAGACACAGAACACATTGCTAAGGGGGGGGGGGGGGGGGGGTACACTGACACGTGACTCTTTTTGATATACAGAGACAGTCATAGTGGCAAGGAGAGGAGAAAAACTGATTATATTTTTTTATTTTCGACAAGGCTGTCACGACTATGGTCGTGTGTGGTTATGATTAATTATGAGTGTTATGATTTATGAGTGTTATTTTGGATTATAAATATATATATATGTTTATTGCTAATAGTATATGTATATTTATATGGTGGTATATTGTTATAGTATATGTATATGTATGTGGATTATCTTAGGCCTAGATGTCTTCTAATATATATATATATATCTATATCTGTGCAGCAGTTGTTATGAACCTGTATTAGACTAACTCTCCTCCCATGCAGAGTATACTAATGGGTCTTCAGACAGACTGATTGTCATCAGCTGTGTGTCTGGGGTAACCCTGTTGGCCATGACCATGGAGGTCTGATCAACCTCCCTGATTGGCTGACGGTCACGTGAGCGAGCTAGCGGCCGCGGCTCTCTCACTACATAGCCCATTCATGCCCAGCCCAGCGCTGGGGAAACACTTCTAAGGTCTTTCCCCCATCCGTCGTACTACTGTCGCCAACTGTTTTCGTTTTGTTCTTTAATTTGTGAAGTTGAACCTTTGTTTGTTTAGATAAGTTTTCCCTTCGGAAAGGAATAACTTTAGTTTCGTTTTGTGATCCGGTTTGTATTAATTTGAAGTTGAAGAGCCATTTATTTTGTACTATTGTTAAATTATTATATTTATTCACTATACTACTGAATAAATACTTGCATTAAGGCCTTGGTTTCCGTTTCTCCTACCTATCTTACATTACCTTTTACCCCTAGACATATGGTTTTGTAACATATTTGGGAGCCCGTCCGTTTCAAAAAACAAATTAAGGATTCAGTTGTTCAGTTGGTTATGTTTTTTGTTTTGCTAGTATTGCTTTTGGTGGTAGACGGATTGGGGAGTATTAATGGTGAGTATGTTGCTCGCACCAGTTTGAGTAACAGATTTTGTTGCGGTGGTATGGCCTCTGATGACCAGGGTGCTAGTACGGATGTCCTGTCGCTTGAGGAGCTACAACAGTGCTCATATTGGGAATTGTACAGTATTGCCAAACAATTTAACGTTCCTTTACCGCACGGTACCAAAAAGAAAGAGGCGATTTTCGCAGCTGTCTCACGGCAGTTGCTTTCACAGGGAGTCATTACGATGCTGTCAGATGAGAGTGAGGGGGGAGACGTATCACTCATTGTCGCAGAACCGAGTTCCAGTGGGGCCAACCAGTCTGACACTACGGGTGTGTTAGAGCAGGGCGAGGATCCCGCGGGGGACCCGTCTGCTCAGGCCCCACATGATTACCCACGGGGCACTGGGGGGAGTCCTCAGGACATAGGGGGGGTTCTGCGCCTCCGGGAGCTTGAGCTGGAAATAGCACTAACAACGCTGAAGAGCGAGGAGTGCAAACTACAGCGTCAGAGACATGAGCTCGACATGGCACGCCTGCGAGGCCAGACCTACCCCGACGAGGCGTCCGCAGGGGCGCCCGCCTCCCAGCAGCAACACGGGTCATCCCCAGGTTCCAGAGGAGTGGCAGCGTTCGACATAAGCAAACAAATCGCATTGGTACCTGCGTTCAAGGAGGGTGAGTTGGATAACTACTTTTGTGCTTTTGAACGAATTGCTGGTGCTGTTAAGTGGCCCAGGGAATTCTGGAGTTTGCTACTCCAATGTAAGTTGACAGGTAGAGCACAGGATATCTGTAGCGCACTCACGGTGGATGAGAGCCTATGTTATGATGTCGTAAAGGCGGCTATCCTTAGCGGTTTCGAAATGGTGCCTGAACATTATAGGCAAAAATATAGGGCCGCTCAAAAATCCTCTACTCAAACGTTTGTGGAATTTGGCCGTGAAAAAGCCACATTGTTTAGGAAATGGTGCAACGCGAGCAACGTACACACTTTTGAGCAGCTTACTGAGCTGATAGTGATGGAAGATTTCAAATCATGTATCCCAGATCGTATTGTTGTCTATCTTGAGGAACAAAAGATTAACTCAATTGCTAAAGCCTCTGTGAGGGCCGATGAATATGATCTGACGCACCGGTCGGGTGTTTCTCCGGTGCGTAGCGGGGAGGGTCTGTTTAACATGCAGAAAAAACAGCACAAATTGTCACAGCCGAAAAGTCCACCGAGGGGCGCAAGTTCAGCGCCTGACAATCGTGCTTGCTTTTACTGTCATGAAATGGGCCATTTGGTTTCTCGTTGCCCTAAAGTACAACATAAGCAGCAGAAAGAGAATGGAAATGGAAATGTGTATTCAAAAAAACCAAAGGGTGTGGGGTTTGTGCATACTATTCCTCGGTCTGCTTCCGAGACAGCTATGGCTGTCCGGGCGGAGGTAGAGGAGTGTTTTGATCCCTTTATTTTGCATGGCTCAGTCTCTCTGTCTGATAAGGAAAATGAGCGCGTTCCTATCACCATTTTGCGTGATACAGGCGCCTCACAGTCCCTTATTTTACAGAGTGTACTGCCATTTGCGGAGAATACCTTTTGTGGTTCCGATGCATTGGTTTTGGGCGTGGAAATTATATCCTCTCGCGCTCCATTGCATATGATCCACCTACGCTCTCCACTTGTTTCTGGTCTTGTGCAGATCGGGTTGCGTGAAAGTTTACCCATTGAAGGTGTGGGGATGATTCTTGGCAACGACATAGCTGGGGAAAAAGTGTTTGCGTCGCTAGAAGTGGTTGAAAAGCCTGTGGCTAACGTAGCTATGCCTGTGCTGGGAGCCCCACCCACTGTGTTTCCGGGTTGTGCTGTGACTCGCGCACAATCGAAAAAGTTTGATGACGAGGCTACGTTGTGTGACACTTTCTTGTGTGCCGAGCGACCAGTGGGTGATGCCCCACAGACACCGCGTAAGCGGGCTAGGAAAAGCTTGCTGGCTACTAAACGTGATTTTGGGTTTGATATCGATAGGGAAACATTTGCGCATGCGCAGAAGCACGATCGCTCTCTCTCTGTGTGCTGGGAGGCAGTTACCAAAGTGGGTGATGCTGCTGTGCCGAGTGCATATAGTGTAGAGGATGGCCTCCTTGTGCGTAAATGGTTTCCAGCGGCTATCGGTGACTTGAAATGGAATGTGGTGCGTCAGGTTGTGGTACCTCAGGGTTTCCGTTCCCAGATTCTCAGTCTGGCTCACGACAACATTTCTGGCCACCTGGGCATTCGTAAAACTTATGACCGCATCCTACGCTATTTTTTCTGGCCGGGTTTGAATGCGTCTGTTACTGACTTCTGCCGCACTTGTCATGTGTGTCAGATGACGGGGAAGCCAAACCAGACTATTCCGCCCGCGCCGTTGAAACCGATCCCTGCTGTGGGTGAACCATTTGAGCACATCATGATTGACTGTGTCGGTCCATTACCGACCACAAAATCTGGTCACAAATACCTTCTTACTGTAATGTGTAGTGCAACGCGCTACCCAGAAGCGTTCCCATTACGCACACTAAAAGTGAGACCAGTTATTAAAGCGCTTTCTAGCTTTTTCTCTACTTTTGGTTTTTGCCGGTATCTTCAAAGTGACCAGGGCTCAAATTTCATGTCAAAATTATTTGCTCAAGTTGCTTCCACCCTTGGCATAGAACACAGACACTCTAGCGCTTATCATCCTGAGTCCCAGGGCGCGCTTGAGCGGTTTCACCAGACGTTGAAAGCGATGATGAAGAAATACTGTCACGAAACTGGTAAAGCCTGGGACGAGGGTTTGCCTTATCTTATGCTGGCAGTAAGAGAGAGCGTACAGGAGTCGCTGGGGTTTAGCCCAGCGGAGCTGGTGTTTGGCCATACGGTGCGCGGGCCGTTGCGTGCGTTTCGAGAGGGCTTATTAGCCAACGCAAACTCGCCGGTGACTAATGTATTGGATTTTGTTGCGGGGTTTCGCGAGCGATTGCACAAGGCCAGACAGATGGCTAGCAGCTTTCTGAGTAAAGCTCAAGGTAAAATGAAGGCATGGTTTGACAGGAAGGCTGTGCATAGAGTGTTTGCTGTGGGTCAGAGGGTGTTGGTGCTGCTCCCACTGCAAAGCTCAGCCTTCCAGGCCAAATTCAGTGGTCCTTATGTGATTGACAAAAAAATAAGTGAAACGGATTATGTGATTTTGACGCCCGATCGTCGCAAAAAGACAAGGGTTTGTCATGTGAATATGCTCAAGCCGTATCTGGCTCGCACCGAGTCAGATACTCCTGTTATTCCCGCAGTTGTCGCCTCACTTTCTGCAGCAGCGCCGTCACTTTATTCCCCTGAGAGTGATGGGCTGCGTGTAAAAGGTTCGTCTGGGTCACGTCTACAGAACTCTGAAATATTGAATGATTTACCGGGGTATTTAAAACATTTGGGTCCCCAGGCGCAAGCAGACATTATTGATTTGATGGAAAATAATGTGAATCTGTTTTCAGATAACCCATCATGCACATCAGCCCTTTCTCATGATGTAATTGTACAGAAGGATTGCCCTCCTATTAAGCAACATGCCTATCGGGTTAATCCAACCAAGCGTGCTTTACTACGAAAAGAGGTTGACTACTTGTTAGAGAACGGGCTGGCTGTTCATAGCAGCAGTGCGTGGTCTAGTCCCTGCTTGCTGGTGCCTAAGGCTGACGGGAGCCAGCGGTTTTGTACAGATTTTCGTAAGGTTAACAATATAACGCAGGCTGACAGTTATCCGCTCCCGAGGATGTTGGATTGCGTGGATCGGGTGGGGTCTGCTAAATTTGTAACTAAATTGGATTTGCTAAAGGGTTATTGGCAAGTGGCTTTGACACCCCGTGCATCAGAGATCAGTGCATTCGTGACACCAGACGGTTTATACCAATATACAGTGATGCCATTTGGCTTAAGAAATGCACCAGCGACATTTCAAAGATTAATGAATAATGTACTAAGAGGCGTGGACAATTCAGAGACTTATTTGGACGATGTTGTGGCATATAATGATACTTGGCTTGAGCATATACACACTTTGAGACAGATTTTTCAGCGGTTAGGAGAGGCTAACCTGACATTAAATTTGTCAAAATGTGAATTTGGTTGTGCGACCGTAACGTATCTTGGGAAGCAGGTTGGTCAGGGCCAGGTACGTGCTATTAATGCAAAAATCCAGGCTATTCTAGAATATCCTGTGCCAAGGACTAGGCGTGAGCTCCGCCGGTTTTTGGGCATGGCAGGTTACTACCGGGGGTTTTGCAAAAATGTTGCTGCCGTCACTGCGCCGCTGACTACGCTGACTAGCGTCAAAAGAGTATTTATCTGGTCGCCTGCCTGTCAGTTAGCGTTCGAATCCTGCAAGGCTCTCCTCTGCAGCACTCCAGTCCTGGCTGCGCCCGACTTCACCAAACCGTTCAAGCTGGAGGTGGATGCCAGCGCCTGTGGGGCCGGTGCTGTCCTGCTCCAGGAGGATCTTCAGGATATCGATCATCCCATCTGTTACTATTCAAATAAATTTAATTCAGCGCAGGGTAACTATAGTACCGTTGAGAAGGAAGCTCTCGCCCTGTTACTTGCATTACAATTTTTCGAGGTATATGTTGGCTCAAGCCCGTTGCCTATTGTTGTCTATACTGACCATAATCCCCTTGTGTTCCTAAGGCAAATGCAAAATTCAAATCAAAGACTGATGAGATGGTCCTTGATGCTACAGGACTTTGAAGTGGAAATTCGCCACAAGAAGGGGACGGACAATGTCCTTGCGGATGCCCTTTCCCGGGTTTAAGGTGCTCTCTTCTTTGAGAAGAAGTTATTTGGGGATATAACTTCTTTTCGGGAAGGGGGGTGTCACGACTATGGTCGTGTGTGGTTATGATTAATTATGAGTGTTATGATTGATGAGTGTTATTTTGGATTATAAATATATATATATGTTTATTGCTAATAGTATATGTATATTTATATGGTGGTATATTGTTATAGTATATGTATATGTATGTGGATTATCTTAGGCCTAGATGTCTTCTAATATATATATATATAGTTGTTATGTTGTTATGAACCTGTATTAGACTAACTCTCCTCCCATGCAGAGTATACTAATGGGTCTTCAGACAGACTGATTGTCATCAGCTGTGTGTCTGGGGTAACCCTGTTGGCCATGACCATGGAGGTCTGATCAACCTCCCTGATTGGCTGACGGTCACGTGAGCGAGCTAGCGGCCGCGGCTCTCTCACTACATAGCCCATTCATGCCCAGCCCAGCGCTGGGGAAACACTTCTAAGGTCTTTCCCCCATCCGTCGTACTACTGTCGCCAACTGTTTTCGTTTTGTTCTTTAATTTGTGAAGTTGAACCTTTGTTTGTTTAGATAAGTTTTCCCTTCGGAAAGGAATAACTTTAGTTTCGTTTTGTGATCCGGTTTGTATTAATTTGAAGTTGAAGAGCCATTTATTTTGTACTATTGTTAAATTATTATATTTATTCACTATACTACTGAATAAATACTTGCATTAAGGCCTTGGTTTCCGTTTCTCCTACCTATCTTACATTACCTTTTACCCCTAGACATATGGTTTTGTAACAAAGGCGTATACTCTTCACATACTAGAGCATGTCTAAAATAAATGTCAGAGCTGAAATGGACGTTTAAATATGAAAGAAATGCTTAAACATGTAGCTAGATGTAATGTTAGAGACCACAGAAGACATGTAAATATGAAAGAAATGCTTAAACATAGCTATAGGTGTAATGTGAAGAGACCACAGAAGTGAACCTTTAATTTCAAGCCTGTTTTTCCTCAACTCGCTGTTTCTCTGCAAGACATTACTCAATTTACAATTTACAATTTAGGCATTTAGCAGACGCTCTTAATCCAGAGTGACTTACATTAAGCAAGAACAAAAAAGCATGGGAATACATCACATAAAAAGCATTTATCATGAAACATGCGTAAGCTAAGAAAGTAACAGTGGAATATCTATATAATGAAACTATACATATAAACTATACATACCGTGTATACTATAATATGCTACAGTATACATATGTACTATGACGTGCTATGACTACATACAATGCAATTATAGTGCCGTCTACATAACATGCTATAAGTCTGTATCAAATGCTATCTAAGTCTACAGAATGCTATCTAAGGGGGGTAGGGTAAGTGCTATGGGCCATGATGGAGTCTGAAAAGGTGGGTTTTCAGACTACGAGAAAAAAAACGAGAAATGACTTTTAGCCTCTGTCAGAAACAGTGACATACAGTATGCTCTCTGCGCAGAGAGAGCACTTTTCTAGTTGTGGCCTGCCAGATGTGCGACGCGTATAGAGAGAGATAGAGACGCAAACAACGTGTGCATGCGTGTCAGTCTTCTCACAGACTCGCACACGAACACACACACACACACACACACACCCACGCACACACACACACACACACACACACACACACACACACACACACACACACACACACACACACAAACACACACATAGTTTGTTATGACATTGAAACGTGCGTGTGCGTGTCAGTCCATTTCATCACGTGTGTTTTCCTGTGTTTCCTCCAACAGATTCCTCTCCTCTGTCGTTGGATCCAAACACAGCGTACAGAAACCTCCTCCTGTCAAAGAACAACAGGAAGGTGACTCGGACAGATGAAGACCAACCTTATGCAGATCACCCGAAGAGGTTCACCGGTTACTTTAATGTGTTGAGTAAAGAATGCATATCTGACCTGTTTTACTTTGAAGTGGAATGGAGTGGAGGGATGGTTGGTATAGCACTCTGCCAGGATGACGTCAGCAGAACGGCATGCTTTTCATACAGTCCTCAGTCATGGTTGTTACATTACTTTGATAGTAATAAACGCTACGTGTTCTATCACAACAGCATTGTGACTGATGTGTCAGGACCGGTTCCGTCCACAAGGGGGAGCCACAGGATGGGGGTGTACATAGACACCCCAGCAGGTGTTCTGTGTTTCTATGATGTGTGTGGAAACACAATGAGTCTCCTTCACACAGAGAGGACGACCTTCACACAACCTCTGTATGCAGGGTTATATGTTAATTATAGATCTGCAGCAGAGGTCTGTGAGATCTGGTGAACATGTTGAACCTCTATACTAACAGCTGAGCGGGGTTCTCCAGGGCTCTGTCTGTACTTGGAGCTGTCTAGGAAAACGTTTAATTTCCTTTGTTTTTAAAGCAGGTTTAGTTTAGATTCTGTGAAAATGTGTTTTCTTTTTAATTAGTTTAAGTTTTTATTGTCGGCCTAATGTATTGGTGTCACTCAGGGATGAGATTCAAAAAGCTAAATCAAATAAAATAAAATATCAGAACAGCCTCGTTTGACTTTTCTTTCCTGTGTTTAATGTTGAAACATAAATATTTACATAAAGTATATATAGTTGAAGGTACAGTATTGTGTAAACATAAAGTAATCTCCAGCCAGGTATAAATATTCTTCAGGCCCACACAGATTCAAAATGTTGTTGAGCTCATTTAAAAAGTGAACTCTAACATTTCCCAAATTAGGAGCATACACATTAATAAATACCATAGTAAAAAGTTCATACTTGGCCCTGACAACTATTAATCTGCCCTTTACAATTTCCTCAAATTCCTTCTACCGGAATGTTACACCTCTCCCGCTTAGCGGAGAGTGGGGTGTGGTAGAGGACATCTCCCTGAACGCGTGCATATGTCACAACAGTTATTGCCTCGCGGAGGCCTCTTTTGTCCAGTGTCCACTTTATAAAGTCCATACACTCCAGTGAATAGCATTTATCCATTTAGATAACCTTTTTACGTTATTTAATTACTTATGTCTACACAGAAACATAATGTGTGTCTTATAGCATCATTTAAATGCTTAATTTGTAGTTTTAATGTGCAAATTAATCTGTTTTTTCAATACTCTAGGGTACTCTTATTTTGAAGCGAGAGAGGGGGAGAGAGAGACAGAGAGAGAGAGGGAGAGGGTGTGGGAGAGAGATAGAGAGAGAGAGAGACAGAGAGAGGGGAGAGAGAGATAGAGAGGGGGGGAAACAGAGAGAGAGAGAGAGACATATATAGAGACAGAGATAGAGAGGGAGGGGAGAGAGCGAGAGCGAGAGAGAGAGAGAGAGAGAGAGAGAGAGAGAGAGCGACAGAGATACAGAGAGAGACAGAGAGAAACATAGATAGAGAGACAGAGAGAGAGAGAGACAGAGAGAGAGACAGAGAGAGAGAGAGAGACAGAGAGAGACAGAGAGAGACAGAGATAGAGAGACAGAGAGAGAGAGAGAGAGACTTTTTTGACTTTTTATAAAACCTTTTATTTACAAACTAAAAAAAGCAACAATCGCTTGTTTTCAATCAAACATTCATGTCGTTGACCAAGGGCATTTTACCAAAAAACATAAAATAACATCAACTGAACAGCATCGTTATTCATTGAACACCATTTTTGCACTAAACTAATGCAGAGGGTTCATCCAGTGACGTGCTGCTGCCCCTGAACTCCCCCTGTACACCGAGTCCTCCTCCACACCCAGCCCGTCTCTGGGCACAACACAACACAACAGTACAGTACAAGGTCATTTTCATTTTCAGTGTCCTTCATAGACCGTTTTCCGCTGCACAGTTCTGGGAAGCAACCCACACGGCAAGATGATATCAGCCCCAGCAGATCAGCTACTGCTCCTGCATCCAGCAAGCTTTGACCAGCTATATCCACCAGTTCCACCATGACCACTGTCACACAGGCTGTGACGAAGGCCCATCCTGGCCCTTCCAACCAGTGGCCCGTCTGAGAATCAGAGCCTACACGTAGCAGGCTCCAGCCGCTCCACCATTGTCCAGTCAACCAAAGCCAACAAAGCACACAAGTGGCCGGCTGTATCATTGTCCAGTAAATCTTCATGTCCATTAAAGACAAAACCAAGTGCATTAAAGACAAAACCAAGTGCAAAAGAGGACCCAGCGCACAGAAAGGAACCCAGCGGCACCACCACCATCACGCTATCCTTTTCAAGGCTTTTTCAATTTCCAATTCCGCATCAACCCTCAGCACCAATTTCCTCATTCTGAAAATCTCTTGCTTGTTAAAGCATACTCCTTTTGTTAACTTCATGTTTTGCCTGGCAGCCATCACAAAACTCTTCACATCTGGGAAGTACTTTTCAACTCGGATCAGTCTCATGTTTTTTGTTTTCAGCAAAAAATGTTTCATTTCTGACACCCCATAAACATTTTTCTTTTTTTTTTTCACATATTTCACCATCGCTCACCCAACCACAAGTACTATCTTCTGAATTGATTTTTCTTTTCTGCCCCACCACCTTTACCCCTTCCTCCTCAGCCCCCATCTCCATGTCTGCTACTGTAGCCCCTTCCTCCTCCACTTGACTGACAGGAGGACTACTGTCCTCTTGGGAGCTTGTGTCAGGCTCAGCCACAGGTTCAGCATTAACCACTTCTCCTTCACCTCCACTGTTTTCACACTGATTATTCTCTTTTCCCCCTTCATCTCCACCCATTTGCTCAGTGCCCTCCCCATCCTTATTGACATTCTCTGCCAACACCTTGGGTTCAACACTTCCTCCTTCATCCTCACCCACAGTACCATCCCCATTAACGTTTCCCATCTCCTTTTCAACATTTTTCCCCCAGGGGTTTCTCCCCCGCCCCCCCCTGGTAGCATTGCTTGCCCCCTCACCAGGGTCAACAACCCTCTCTGGACAGGACCTTAATAGGTGCCCTTCCACCCCACAGCCAAAACACTTCATGTTCTCGGTTGTAGCAAAGAGAGTGTATTCAAAATTGTCCACTTTGATCTTAAAGCCTGTAATCAGCTCTTTGCTACTGTTTCTCAAAATCATGAACAGCAATCTCCTGTGAGAAACAACATGTCGCAACTCCGGTGATTTACACCCTGACGGGAGCTTTTTGATCGGCGACACCACCTTCCCAAACTTGATCAACTCTCTCACTATCAGTTCATCGTCAATGAATGGGGGGACGTTTGACAGGAACACTTTACTCGCTTTGCGAGTGGTGTTGCTTTCACAAGCGGGCCCTTAACCACAACGCCACTCTCAATCACAGCGTTTGCTTTATTCGTCTCATCGACAAAAATCACAACACCACCGTTCATCCTGGCAGCAGATTTAACGCTAGCGGGTCCGACTACTTTCGCGACCACTAAACTACAGTCCTCTACAGAACACGGGAAGGCTGGCGAGATCTTAAAGCCGTGCTTCCGTGTAAGAGTTGTGAAAGCCATAGCGACGCCGACAGCCGTCAGCGCGCAGCAAAACACAAAACCACCAACAGCAGTTTAAACACTAGACCAGTGCATAACCGCAAAAAACAATACTAGCGAGATAGAAAGAGCAAAAGACAGAGTTTAGATAGAACAAACACTCACTCCGTAGAGACTCACTCCGCACCACCACCCCACACACGCTCGCACATGCGCACGAGAGAGAGAGAGAGAGAGAGAGAGAGAGATACAGAGAGAGAGAGAGAGACAGAGAGAGAGAGACAGAGAGAGACAGAGACAGAGAGAGAGGGGGGGAGAGACAGAGAGAGACAGAGAGAGAGAGAGACAGAGACAGAGAGAGAGAGAGAGATAGAGAGAGACAGAGAGAGAGACATAGAGAGAGAGAAAGAGAGAGAGGGGGAGAGACAGAGAGAGACAGAGAGACAGAGAGAGAGACAGAGAGAGAGAGAGGGGGAGAGACAGAGAGAGAGAGAGAGAGAGATAGAAACGCACACAACGTGCGCGTGCGTGTCAGTCTTCTCACAGACTCACACACGCACACACACAGTTTGTTATGACGTTGAAACGTGCGTGCGCGTGTCAGTCCATTTCATCATGTGTGTTTTCCTGTGTTTCCTCCAACAGATTCCTCTCCTCTGTCGTTGGATCCAAACACAGCGTTCAAATACCTCCTTCTGTCAGAGAACAACAGGAAGGTGACTGATACAGGTGTAGACCAACGTTATGAAGATCACCAGAAGAGGTTCACCATTTACTGTAATGTGTTGAGTAAAGAATGTATATCTGACCTGTTTTACTTTGAAGTGGAATGGCGTGGAGAGGGGCTTGGTATAGCACTGTGCCAGGATGACGTCAGCAGAACGGGGGATCTATCACGCTTTGGAGCCACTCCTCAGTCATGGATGTTATATTACCATGATAGTTCCGTCACAACAGCATTCAGACTGAAGTGTCAGGACCGGTTACCTCCACAATGTGGAGCCACAGGGTGGGGGTGTACGTAGATCGCCCAGCAGGTGTTCTGTGTTTCTATGATGTGTGCGGAAACACAATGAGTCTCCTTCACACCGAGAGGACGACCTTCACACGACCTCTGTGCAGGGTTATATGTTAGACTTGGATCTAGAGCAGAGGTCTGTGAGATCTGGTGAACATGTTGAACCTCTATACTAACAGCTGAGCGGGGTTCTCCAGGGCTCTGTCTGTACTTGGAGCTGTCTAGGAAAATGTTAAATTTCCTTTGTTTTTAAAGCAGGTTTAGTTTAGATTCTGTGAAAATGTGTTTTCTTTTTAATTACCGGTAGTTAAAGTTTTTATTGTAGGCCTAATGTATTGGTGTCACTCAGGGATGAGATTCAAAAAGCTAAATAAAATAAAATAAAATATCAGAACAGCATCATTTGACTTTTCTTTCCTGTGTTTAATGTTGAAACATAAATATTTACATAAAGTATATATAGTTGAAGGTACAGCATTGTGTAAACATAAAGTATATACAGTTGGAGGAGGTACAGCATTGTGTAAACATAAAGTATATACAGTTGGAGGAGGTACAGTATTGTGTAAACATAAAGTATATACAGTTGGAGGAGGTACAGCATTGTGTAAACATAAAGTATATACAGTTGGAGGAGGTACAGCATTGTGTAAACATAAAGTATATATACAGTTGGAGGAGGTACAGCATTGTGTAAACATAAAGTATATACAGTTGGAGGAGGTACAGAATTGTGTAAACATAAAGTATATACAGTTGGAGGAGGTACAGTATTGTGTAAACATAAAGTATATACAGTTGGAGGAGGTACAGCATTGTGTAAACATAAATTATCCGGGAGTGCTTGTGGGCTTAAGCACCCACTGACACAATAGTAAGCCAAATAGCACCCACTGACTGAAGGCTGAAGCTCCCCTCCCCCTGGTCATTTTGCACACACACCTTTACGGTGTTCACAGAACAGGTATTCAAACGCTAATACGGTGGCTTTGTTCCAGTGACCGCACGGTTCATTCACACTCCTGCAGCAACACTAGCCCTGGTCCAGCGCTTACACTGAGACCAGGGCTACAGCAACACTAGCCCTGGTCCAGTCCTTACAGCGAGACCATGGCTACAGCAACGCTAGCCCTGGTCCAGTGCTTACAGCGAGACCAGGGCTACAGCAACGCTAGCCCTGGTCCAGTGCTTACAGCGAGACCAGGGCTACAGCAACGCTAGCCCTGGTCCAGTGCTTACAGCGAGACCAGGGCTACAGCAACGCTAGCCCTGGTCCAGTCCTTACAGCGAGACCAGGGCTACAGCAACGCTAGCCCTGGTCCAGTGCTTACAGCGAGACCAGGGCTACAGCAACACTAGCCCTGGTCCAGTCCTTACAGCGAGACCATGGCTACCGCAACACTAGCCCTGGTCCAGTCCTTACAGCGAGACCATGGCTACAGCAACGCTAGCCCTGGTCCAGTCCTTACAGCGAGACCAGGGCTACAGCAACACCTGCCCTGGTCCAGTCCTTACAGCGAGACCAGGGCTACAGCAACGCTAGCCCTGGTCCAGTCCTTACAGCGAGACTGGACTGGGAGTCTCTCCTGCTGAAAAAAGAAGCATTTTGGATATATGAATTAAGAAACCCTTAAACCTTTTGGTATGAATTTGGACCTATAGATATCAGACCATTCCTGTAATACACCTGCCTGGCATGCAGCGTATTATTATTATTATCTCTGTGTATTCCTATTATTACTTGCGCAAGCAGAGCGCGCAAGTAATCATTTCGCTTGGTCTCTTCGAAGTGAAGCCGAGTTTTCTTCAACCGTAAGTCTGTGCCTGGTTTGCTGGGACCAGTTACAACATCACGTCATCCTTGAGAGAGTACATGGTGTGTATATGACGTAATGTTACAAGTTACAAGTTACAACATTACGTCATATACACACCATGTACTCTCTCAAGGATGACGTAATGTTGTAACTGGTCCCAGCAAACCAGGCACAGACTTACGGTTGAAAAAAACTTGGCTTCACTTTTTGGAACCAAGTAACCACAGTATACTGCTAATCAAATTACAACTACATACTCTGTATGTAGTTGTAATGTGATTTGTAATTTGTAAATCTGTGCCTGGTCTGCTGGGAACAGACTACACAGATGACCATATCTCTTACGTCATCACTGAGAGCTAGTCATACATATACACACCATGTACTCTGGTCCCAGTTCTCAACGATGACGTAATGTTGTAACTGGTCCCAGCAAACCAGGCACAGACTTACGGTTGAAAAAAACTTGGCTTCACTTTTTGGAACCAAGTAACCACGGTATACTGCTAATCAAATTACAACTACATACTCTGTATGTAGTTGTAATGTGATTTGTAATTTGTAAATCTGTGCCTGGTCTGCTGGGACCCTAGACTACACAGATGACCATATCTCTTACGTCATCACTTACTATTTACTATTACTATTTTTCATATAAAGGCAGAAGATAGTAGAAAAGATAAAGACACACGGTTATTTGATCTGGATTGCACAAAAAGTAAACTATCACAAACAGGAGGTTTACCAACAACACTCAGTATAGCAATTGGTGCACAAGTGATGTTGACTACTAATGTAATGGTATCTGATGGAATAGTCAACGGTATCAGAGGACTTGTTGAGTATATTGACTTTGAGAAAAACGACACCTATGTTACAGTAATACTTGTTAAATTCCAAGACAAAGATGTTGGTCTTAATGCGAAGTCTAATAGTAAATATAAAAATTACCCAGAAGCAGTTCCAATATACAGACATGAAGCTATAATTTTCCATGGAGGCAGAAGAACAGGATCAACAAATAGGTTTCAATTCCCGTTGACATTAGCTTGGGGATTAACTATTCATAAGGTTCAAGGTTTAACTATACAAGAGATTGTCGTATCTATGAAGGGCTCACGTTTTAACCCGGGACAAGCCTATGTAGCATTCAGTCGAGTGAAAAGGATAAGAGATCTATATATACTTGATTTTAGTCCTAAAAAGATCAAAGTAGATAAGAATGTAGAAAGAGAAATGATACGATTACGACAATCACCTCTAGAAAATCCAAATATACGGAAGATAACTCAATTACCATTAAAACATTCATTAAAAATTGGATTGTTGTACATCAGAGGTTATCTAACACATTTACAAGATATAAACTCAGATTCCCAACTCGAAATGTTGGATTTAATAGCTTTTACTGAAACACACTTAAAGGTGATATAGGCAAGTTTTCAGCCAAAAATCAACATATTTATCTATCTATATTTGTGGCCTTATTCCCTCTATCTTCCCCTATATTTTGATGCTGAGCTGCTGCCCTGTAGACATACACTCTCCCTTTGTCTCCCTCTATGTGTTTGTATCTGTTTATATCCACTGTTGTTTATGTCGCGGGACGGAAGCGTCGTGTTGGGAGGAGGGTCTGTGTGGGGGGTGACGCGGAGTCTTAGCCAATTGCAGCGCGAGGCTGTGACTGTGTGTTCGACCAAGCAGTATTATAATGAAAACGCAATGCGATTTCATTGCAACTTGCAATGAAATCGCATTGGTGAAACTAAGATATGGGGATAATATTATACTTGCAATTTGCAAGTATAATATTATCCCCATATCTTAGTTTCACCATTGTTCATGTGAAATAGTATGTTTATGATGTAATATGTAAGCCTGTTGAAATTATGAGAATCGCTATGTATAGCGCATGGTTTGGTGGTCCGGCCGGCTTGAAGCTTGCATTCAACCCGTGCTCGCCAACGGTGACAAGCCGTCGCTGATCATCATAGCGATGAATAACCGTGGACAAAGTAGTTCACATGAACGATGCTGTAGTGGCTGGGGCATTTGAGGGGCAATATGTTTTATATGCCAATTGAGAGCCAGTGAGTCTGCTCCACTACTTCCTACTTCCTCATTTGCGGGACTCGTCGTGTCAGTCTTGTGATATTGTGATTACGCTACAGTTACCCTTAAAAAAACATGTCAACTCAATGTCATTGTTGTAACTATGATATCGATAGAAATTCATAATTTTTTAATGTCATATTTAGCCATACGAGCGCAATATCCATAGCGTCCCTCCCAGCAGCAACAACAACCCCATAGCCTGAAGTGACCTGGCTCAGCCAATAGAATGACGGGGGGAGGGGGGTGGAGCTAGATTTTAATTTGTTTGGAAACACTCGATCAATTCTGTGTACAAACACTGAAAACTTG
Source organism: Protomyctophum bolini (assembly GCF_963924005.1). Classification (NCBI taxonomy): domain Eukaryota; kingdom Metazoa; phylum Chordata; class Actinopteri; order Myctophiformes; family Myctophidae; genus Protomyctophum; species Protomyctophum bolini. Next base: position 377,175 of record NC_137874.1, on the reverse strand, counting down.
CCTATATCACCTTTAAAGAAAAATAATAACATTACTTTTAAATTAAAAACAATGAACACCAATTACAAAACAATCAGGAATGACAGAGAATATGATATAGGTGGGGGAGTTATGTTTGCTATAAAAGAAGATATTGCCATTGAAATAATTCAAAAAGAAATCGAGATATTAGAAAAAGTAGAACACGTATGTATACATGTAAAAAATAAAGATCTATATATCATTCTTATGTACAGATCAACTAAAACAAACCTTACGGAATTAAACACATTTCTCAAGAAAATGGTAAAGTATCTATCATCTCCGACTTCCACAATTATGATAATAGGAGATTTCAATGAAGACCATTATACTGAAAAAGATATAAATATAAAGACCTTCATGTCAAGATTAGGCTTTAAACAATTAAATACAAATCCAACTACAGATTTCGGAAGTATTTTAGATCATGTATATTTCAACAAATTTGAAAGTATTATTACAGAAATTGAAGTTAGAGACACATATTACTCTGATCATGATTTAGTATTAATATCACTATAGTACAAAATGAAATACATTTAAAACAATTGACAATTTACAATAAGTAATAAAATAATTATACTGTATAATATATTTTAATTCAGTTTATATACCTTTTTTTTTCATCACATATCAATGATTCATTTTTCTGTAAAAAAGTAGTTAGGTAGCAAATAGTTACACGTAATGATTATACATTTCAAACGTTCCTTCACAGAGATACTGAGATGTGATACTTTCCAGCGGTCGAAAGTACTTGCGCGCTCTGCTTGCGCACTAGTAGGCCATTTATGGCCTACTAGTGTGCAACAAGCAAGTATGCACTCGGCAGAGTGCAGTTCTAGTTATTATTATTATTACATGGCTACCTAACATAAGTGTAAAGTTGCCCGAACGGCCAAGGCTCCAAGAATCGACAGTCCAAGAATGTAGATCTTTTTTGGTTTTGCAGTTCTAGTATTGTATATATGTTTTGGTGTATGTATTGTATTTTAAACCTATTCTTCGTGAGTGTATGGCCCCTTAATTGATGTATTTGAATTGCTCTTCACATAGATGTAGCCTATTGGCTTATCAATTGATTGAATGACGACACCCAGTTATGTTCCACCTATTGAAGGTTTTCAAGGCCATACCCATGGTGTGACTTGAGAAAGCCCGGAGGGGCGAAACGTTGTTGTATTTATAGGTTGAAATAAAAAAGACGGGGAGCAGAATTATATCGTGTGCGGAGATTCCACTTTTTTCTTCATCGACTGTAAATCCACCACTAAATCTGTTTCTTCTCCTCCTTCAGCCGTTTTACATTTAGGGATAAATAAGTGTAAAGATATATATAGATAGATAGATATCGCCCTGAGCCTAAAATAGTATAAAGACTAATGTTTGTGATTAGTCAACTAAAAGACTAGACCAACACCAGTTTCAGACGACCAAAAAGAAATGCTGCGTTATTCACAACACTAACACTGAATAACAATGAAGACCAACCAGTAGCACCAGATTCCTGTACTGTACTGTGTGTGTGTGACTGTGTGAGTGTAGAGAGAGAGAGAGAGAGAGAGAGAGACAGAGACAGAGAGAGAGCGCCATTGCACAGGTAAGAAACTCAACAATAGGAAAATATTGTTTATTATTATTATACTAATGTATAATATTTGAAACAAGATTAAATAATCTTAATAGGTTACATTTGAAACACATGGAAACACAATGCAATAAGTAAGGGATAATATCTGGCTATAGGCGGTCTTTGTCGGGATATAATTCACCGACAGGGAGTTTAACCACCGAGGAGGAGTTTAACCACCGAGGAGGTGGTTAAACTCCCTGAAGGTGAATTATATCCACCACCTAGCCAGATATTATCCCTCTTATTACATTATTATATTATTACTTGTGCAAGCAGAATGCGAAAGTAATCATTTCGCTTGGTCTCTTCAAAGTGAAGCCAAGTTTTTTTCAACCGTAAGTCTGTGCCTGCTTTGCTGGGACCAGACTACACAGATGACCATATCTCTTACGTCATCACTGAGAGCTAGTCATACATATACACACCATGTACTCTGGTCCCAGTTCTCAACGATGACGTAATGTTGTAACTGGTCCCAGCAAACCAGGCACAGACTTACGGTTGAAAAAAACTTGGCTTCACTTTTTGGAACCAAGTAACCACAGTATACTGCTAATCAAATTACAACTACATACTCTGTATGTAGTTGTAATGTGATTTGTAATTTGTAAATCTGTGCCTGGTCTGCTGGGACCAGACTACACAGATGACCATATATCTTACGTCATCACTGAGAGCTAGTCATACATATACAAATCATGTACTCTGGTCCCAGCTCTCAACGATGACGTAATGTGGTAACTGGTCCCAGCAAACCAGGCACAGACTTACGGTTGAAAAAAACTTGGCTGTCACTTTTTGGAACCAAGTAACCACAGTATACTGCTAATCAAATTACAACTACATACTCTGTATGTAGTTGTAATGAAAAAAGTAGAACACGTATGTATACATGTAAAAAATAAAGATCTATATATCATTCTTATGTACAGATCACCTAAAACAAACCTTTCGGAATTAAACACATTTCTCAAAAAAATGGTAAAGTATCTATCATCTCCGACTTCCACAATTATGATAATAGGAGATTTCAATGAAGACCATTATACTGAAAAAGATATAAATATAAGACCTTCATGTCAAGATTAGGCTTTAAACAATTAAATACAAATCCAACTACAGATTTCGGAAGTATTTTAGATCATGTATATTTCAACAAATTTGAAAGTATTATTACAGAAATTGAAGTTAGAGACACATATTACTCTGATCATGATTTAGTATTAATATCACTATAGTACAAAATTAAATACATTTAAAACAATTGACAATTTACAATAAGTAATAAAATAATTATACTGTATAATATATTTTAATTCAGTTTATATACCTTTTTTTCCATCACATATCAATGATTCATTTTTCTGTAAAAAAGTAGTTAGGTAGCAAATAGTTACACGTAATGATTATACATTTCAAACGTTCCTTCACAGAGATACTGAGATGTGATAGTTTCCAGCGGTCGAAAGTACTTGCGCGCTCTGCTTGCGCACTAGTAGGCCCCTACTAGTGTGCAACAAGCAAGTATGCACTCGGCAGAGTGCAATTCTAGTTATTATTATTATTACATGGCTACCTAACATAAGTGTAAAGTTGCCCGAACGGCCAAGGCTCCAAGAATCGACAGTCCAAGAATGTAGATCTTTTTTGGTATTTTATTTACCTCAAAACACAGAGTGACCGACCCAGGCTGGATTTCACTGTGCAGGCAAAAATAATACTTGTCAAGTAAGAAAACACTTGACAACTCAACTAAGGAAAAACAACAAAACAAGAACTTAAGAAACTGAAAACAGGCTATGCCTTCCTGGCCCTGCCAGCTCTCCCCTGGAGTTGTCTCCTTTGTTAGTCTCAAGCTAAACTGATTCCCCCCCAAACATTTCCACAAGCCTCCCTGTACCAGGTGAGACCCCACCCACAATGATTAGTAATTGGACCAATCTACTCAAACCAGGTAAACCATGACCCATGAGTTAGACCAACTATACAATTACACATTTAGAGTCTGAATGTTTTCCAAGGCATCACATCACACAAAACAATTACAATAGAATTAGGCAACACAGATAAGGGTATATGATGCTACACATGGCCACCCCTCCAAGGAGCTTGATGACAGTCAATTAAGGGAAGCATCTGTGCAGTGTGTGTTTATCATGACCAGTTTTATATTGTGGAGTCTTCTAGTGTCTATAGGGCACGGGTTGCCCCGTGACAATAAGTATAAGTATTCCATAATTTGCGCTGGCTGCATCTGGCCAGCTGCAGGGCTGGAGCACGTGTAGACAATATGGAGGTTATGCTATGCATGAATATTCATGGCTCTCATAACTTTAAATGTGTCAAAAGGAACTTAGTCTGCTATAAAGTACTATAAAAATACTGTATTTGAATGATAGAATGAGTGTTTGGACACTTCTTGGACACATTTTCCTGTACTTTGTCTCCCTCTAGATTTCGGTGAAAGATGGCAGAGAGTGGCAAAGGGCCAATTGGCGACGACAGTCTGGAGGACTGGGAACTACTGGGCTCAGGGGGCTTTGGGTGGGTCTTTAAGGCCACACACAAGCTCCTGGGCATTGGAGTGGCCATTAAGGTGCTTAATTATGATGACAGGTATGATGACAATGAGCTACATAATGTATCTATAATTGATTAATTATATTCACTAGCCCTTACCCGTTGTGAGATATTTGCCCCCCCTCTTGTGGCCGTGGGGGGGTACTGCGGCCGGGTGCGTTTTTAATTCACTAATAAATCTTGCATCCTTTGGTATTCTTCTCCTGATAAACTACACGGTTTGCACACATCTCACCATGCACAACAGCGACAGGTAGCCTGTCCACACATGGACCGCTACTTTGCATTCATATTCATGTCATATTGACAGTACAATACCCATTTTTGCATTTTTTAATCCACTAATAAATTCATTATAAATCATTAATGTGTCAAATTGGAAAAAGGGCTCCATTAAGACCTCCATATAATTATGGTCCATGCCTGTGTGAAAAGTGGGAGTGATTGGGCCAGCCAATGTTGAGATAAAGCGCTGTCAGGGACATTCATTCATTCAGACATTCATTCAGACATTCGCTGAATTTTAGTATGATTCTTAGTCAGTTTTACATAATTATAACATTATTATTATAACATGTTGGGTTCTAACTCCTAAACTGACCCCGTACTGCAGCTCTGGTACGTTGTATGCTGCCCTGTGTCGCGAGGCAAGTCACATGGAGGATGCAGAGCAGTTTGTTCCCAGGGTCTATGGGATGTACCGCGGCCGGCCCCCCTTGATGGGCAAGAAGGAGGTGCAGGGTATAGTGATGGAGCTGATGGAGGGAGGCTGCCTGGAGTCCTTTCTGCGCACCAAGGTCTTTATAATTCAACTGAAACTAACTAAATAACCACAACTAAAACTGAAAACGCATCTTCTTCAACTGAACTAAATCAAAACTAGAATAAAAGAACAAAGACGTTAACTAACTGAAAGTGTGTTGTGTGTTTACAAATTGTTTGAAATTATATTTGTCTGTACTCTGTATATTTTATTTTTTACTTTTATTGAGTTTTTAGTACACATTGGTGGTTCCCAAACTGTGGTACGTGCACCCCTTGTGGTGCGCAAGAACCTTCTAGTGACATGAAAAGGCTAATGGTGGTGCTATGGTTTTATTTAAAATATATTAACATATCGTGGCAAGTAGGCCTATATGTATAATATAGCCTATGCTGCATATATATGCCATATTCAGGTTCATATTATGTGCATATAGGAAATATATGTCTATAATAGCTTATGCAATTCTTATTTCCATGTGGGGGTGCGTCAGCTAGGTCAGGAAGTAACAGGGGGTGCATGGCCAGAAATGTTTGGGAACCACTGCCCTATAGTACACGACAGGCCTACTTACTCTGACCGTTATGAATCCTGCTGCTGGGGGGGGGAACTGCCCTAGTACACGACAGGCCTACTTACTCTGACCATTATGAACCCTGCTGCTGGGGGGGGGATGGGACCACTGCCCTAGTACACGACAGGCCTACTTACTCTGACCATTATGAATCCTGCTGCTGGGGGGGGGGGGGGGATAATAATAAAGAACTAAAGCTAACACTAAATCCAAAACTATTCTTAACCTTTCTACAGACCGAGTCTAAACCTCCACCCTGGCCCCTGGCGTTCCGTCTAGCCCACCAGGTGGCGCTAGCCATGGACTTCCTCCACTGTAAGAAGAACCTTGTGCACATGGACCTGAAACCAGCCAATATCCTGCTGGATGCTGACTTCAATGCCAAGGTACACAATATACAATAACTATACATCCAGTAGAACTAAATGTTAGGGAGGGACTAGTGGAGAAGAGATCCAGTAGAACTAAATGTCAGGGAGGGACTAGTGGAGAAGAGATCCAGTAGAACTAAATGTCAGGGAGGGACTAGTGGAGAAGATATCCAGTAGAACTAAATGTCAGGGAGGGACTAGTGGAGAGGAGATCCAGTAGAACTAAATATTAGGGAGGGACTAGTGGAGAAGAGATCTAGTAGAACTAAATGTCAGGGAGGGACTAGTGGAGAAGAGATCCAGTAGAACTAAAATACTAAAGTTATTTTATGCTCAGTTGCACTCGGGTGTTGCACTCTGAAATATAGCAGATCTGCAAGGTCACAATGTGTTCCATACGACGCCATCAAGGCCCGCTTAAATAAAATGTAGTTGGCTAGGTCAACTTTAGATTTAGTTGACTAAAACTAGACTAAAACAAACATTTCACGTGACTAAAATCTGACAAAAACTAAATAAAATTGTATTCAAAGGACTGGCTAAAACTAAATCCAAATTTGCTCTTGAAATGAACAGTTCTCGTCACTGCATGTCCTGCTTAAACACAATCATAAATGCCTCCTCTTTCTGTCAACAGATAGCAGATTTTGGCCTGTCTACGGTGACCAACAGTGTCAGGCCGACCAACCGTACAAACAAAGGAGGCACTGCCTCCTACACCCCCCCTGAGGCTTTTGACGACAAATACCACCGTGTTCGCTCCTATGATGTTTACAGGTTGGATGTTTCTGTTGCTACTACATCAGTCATAATCCATATAATAAGTCAGCGAATCTCTGAATGTCTGAATGAATGAATGAATGTCACTGACAGCGCTTTATCTCATCATTGGCTGCACCAATCACTCCCACTTTTCACACAGGCATGGACCATAATTATATGGAGGTCTTAACGGAGCCCTTTTTTCGATTTGACACATTAATGATTTATAATTAATTTATTAGTGGATTAAAAAATGCAAAAATGGGTATTGTACTCAAAAATGGGTATTGTACTGTCAATATGACATGAATATGAATGCAAAGTAGCAGTGCATGTGTGGACAGGCTACCTGTCGCCGTTGTGCATGGTGAGATGTGTAGTTTATCAGGAGAAGAATACCAAAGGATGCAATGAATTTATTAGTGAATTAACCTCGCTCCCTCACACCTTAGCGACACCTGCATCACAGGCCATCGTTCTCACCGTTACCCCACTGGCTCTAGCTAGCGCTGCAACACAACAAATTGTGCCCTATACAATTTGGCGCCGCTGACTGTGTGTGTGCGTGTTGCATCCTTTGGTAGTCTTCTCCTGATAAACTACACGGTTTGCACACATCTCACCATGCACCGCGGCGACAGGTAGCCTGTCCACACATGGACCGCTACTTTGCATTCATATTCATGTCATATTTACAGTACTACGGCCTTCACAGTGTGTGTGTGTGTGTGTGTGTGTGTGCCAGGAGGCGGTGTGTGTGTGTGTGTGTCATAGACTGTAAAAAATATGGACAAAGCGTTCCGCGGGTCTAACGTGAACGTAAAATGAAGCCTGTCAGTCCTTGCAATGGAAGTCGCCATCTTTCTAGATCCGTTTTGGCCCAGCTGGCCATTGGCTGGCCCAGACAACGAGGCGGGACTTCCCCCTTCTTCTTCGTTGGTTTTTATTTTGACTCGAGTGGGTGGGGGATCCCGTTCATAGACTGTAACGGTAGCCACGCCCCTCAGAACATGCGCGACTTTATGGTCATTTTTCTAATAAATGGGACCATAATTTTCCAAAAAGAATATTATGACATTAGAAATGAGACTTTAAACTAGTGACTGGAAGCAAAAAGTATTCATGACCATGTTTATTAAGGTAATACAGTCTAGGTGAAGTTGGGCCAAAATACATGGACTTCTATGGGGCTATGGGTTTTTTTGAGCCCAATGAGAGCGCCACAACAGGCCATTATATGAACTTTCATTTCCTTAGTGGCTTCACAAAATATCCGTCTGACTGCCCCCCTGGTGTGTGTGTGTGTGTGTGTGTGTGTGTGTGTGTGTGCGCACGCGCGCGCGTGAGAGGGATGCTAAAACTGTCAACACTTCTACTAAAGAAAGAGGCAGCGATGGCGCCATAAGTCCATATCCATACATTCGGGGACATAAATTGCGCAAAAAACTTCAAAACTTTTAAACCGCAGCAGCTTACTGCATTCTCCTAGCTGTTGCTAAGCTACATTAGCATAGGAACGGAACCAAAACAGTGTTGGGCAATCACCAGGGTTGCCACATTGACTGAGAGGGAAACAAGCAACCAGGTCTATGAAAATGTTAACAGGCCAGAATAAGTCAGAAAATCCGAAAAAAAATCTACAATAAGCAACAATATAGCTGACTGTCAAACATCATTGTCCAATGTTGTTTCAGAGCAGTGGTTCTCAAACATTTTCATGTCATGGACCACTAATATTATATATATATATATATATATATATATATATATATATATATATATACTATATATATATTTGCTGTTCATATATTCAGAACGGGTAAGGACTAGTAAATACAATGAAGTGACACACGTTTTTTTATAGTGTGAAAACCTCTTTCTAATGCTTGGATTTTTCCCGTCTTTTTATTAGCTACGGCATACTTCTCTGGACCATTCTCACTGGAGAGAGACCCTATCCAGGTAAACTATCCGCACGCACGCACGCACGCACTCACACACGCACACAATCACACACAATGTAAATGTTCCTATATTTTATGTAGAGTCGGGTCGGACCTTGTTGGAGTTCCACATTCGCGAGAAGGGAGCGAGACCAGATCTTCGTCAAATTGATGTCCAGAAAGCAGCTGGATTAGACGAGCTGGTGGAGCTCATGCAGAGATGCTGGGACTCTGAGCCCAACAAGAGACCTTCGTTTGGAGGTAAATCTACCTTTGTCACTGCACCAGTGAGAAGCTCTATTGAAAGATTATTCTTTGCACTAATGAAAAGCGTTTTTGTTTTTGAGGCGCTAAAGGTAGGCCTACTCTAAAAAATGCACAGCTTTTTGCACACAATCATAAGAGGTGAAAAAATTAATAAAACTCGCTCAGCGTACACAAAAGTCCTTAACGATGAAAAGTTTTCAAAAGCGTGAGTTTTCGTAAAATGGCGTGACCGTGGCTTAGCGTCGAACTTCAATTAGCCCCCGCCCCTAATATGATTGGTCGACAGGCTATGTCATAGTTTCTAATATCACCTGCCGTTTGTCACAGAGAGTCATGAGTCGCCTCGACTTGGCCTGGGCCGGCCTAGCGGTCCAGGCACCCTAGGCTGGTAATGAGCGTGTCGCGGGTTTGAGTCCCGAGCACGACGACCTTTGCTGCGTGTCTTCCCCCGTCTCTGTCCCCCTTTCCTGTCAAACTACTGAAAAACCCTCAATAAAGGCAAAAAGCTCCCAATAATATCTTTTAAAAAAAATAAAGAAAATGTGTTTTTTTTTCAATTTCAGAATGTGTTGAAGTGACACGTGGAGTTTTTTCAAGACACGAGGAGAGAATCTCTGCTGCCTGTGACCTCCTGAGACCTCCTCCTCCTCCTGTTCCTGCTCCAGGGAGCACCGACACCCTGACTCCACCTCCTCCTCCAGGGAGCACCGACACCCTGACTCCTCCTCCACCTCCTGTTCCTGTTCCACCTCCTGCTCCAGGGAGCACCGACACCCTGACTCCACCTCCTGCTCCAGGGAGCACCGACACCCTGACTCCTGCTCCACCTCCTGCTCCAGGGAACACCGACACCCTGACTCCTGCTCCACCTCCTGCTCCAGGGAACAGGAGGAGGTGGCCTCCTGTTCCTCCTCCACCTGGGAGGAGGAGGTGGAGCAGGAGCACAGACACCCTGAGACCTCCTCCTCCTCCTGTTCCTGCTCCACCTCCTGCTCCAGGGAGCACCGACACCCTGAGACCTCCTCCTCCACCTCCTGCTCCAGGGAGCACCGACAGAGAGGCCTTTTTAAAACGTGAGTCCATGTTGACACACAGCTTCTACACAGTGGAACTGTTTGGATATCAGTATACAATGGGCTCGATTCACCAACAATAAAAACGCCAGAGTGTAACGGTGGCGGAAACAGATATCGTATTTATCCGTCCGATCAAGCTACGTTGAGATGACGTGTTATTCAGAGAAGCTGGTGTAATCACTTCATTTGTGCGGATCGCTGAGTGTATCCTCTCCGCATTTTTCCCAAGCGATTCGCCTGGTGTCGCCTGGTTAGTTGGAACATCCACGCCCATTCTACACCATATAAGGCAACAGGAAATCTCGAAATACGTCATCATAGGCACAGTGGATTCCCAAACTATAAATTCTATACAACATCGCAATGACTGAGCTTGGACTTTAATTTTGACAGGAGGTTCTCTGCACGGACAGATCTTCAAGCAAACAGCGCGAGTTATATGTATATAATTATAAACGAAACTTGCCAACTTGGCACGCATTGCTTCACTCCTTGTTAAATGTCAGAACGTTAATAAGTTAACTGATATGTTACAGTTACTTTCACATAATGAGAAAGAAGTTAATTTGTAGGCTACTGTTCACCACACGACCAAATGCTATATTACAACTCGGCAATGATAATATAATATAAGCCCTTACTGATGAATGCACTGCAGGGTTATAAAAACAAGAAAGAACACACGCCTGCAGAAGTAAAATAGATATCCGATACTTTTTTTTCAGAGCTACATTGATTCATGCGGGGAATAGATTAATATCATCTCACTGTCATCTGTCTGAATAGATTAATATCATCTCACTGTCATCTGTCTGAATGCCATGTGGAGAATGGATTTGTTCTGATCATAGACACATATAGCATATAGCCATTTAAAAGTTAAAACTGACTGGCCAAATTGCACGCGCTGATGCCATAATGTGGATTTATAGGGCGAATTAGCCCTCGTGACTGCTGTCTGTCTGTCAGACCGGCATGTCTGTGAACCATAGAATGCCAGTCGGGCCGGGCCGTGTTCTGTCCGGGCTCACCGCGCCGTTATATTAATTATCCAATGTAAATTTCACCCAGATTGGACTCGGTTCAGCGGCAGCATGCTGCTGTCCGCCCCACACACACACACACACACACACACACACACACACACACTCACACACACACTCACACACACTGACAGTCAGAGAACTGACTCACTAACTAAACAACACTAACACACACTAAACAACGTTGGATTCGTACAGTGCAGATTAGAATTAGAATTAGAATTAATTCCAAATTAATGTGGGAAATCCACGTAAATGCCTTTCCGCCCACGTCACGTAATGTTATGAGCGTAAGCGCCGTTGTGAATTTGGACCAATGTGTATAGTAAAATACCAGCTCAGCCTTAAAGACGTAATGTCCGTGATCATCATATGGTCATACCTAACAATAGATGGTCATCATATGGACATACCTAACAATAGATGGTCATCATATGGACATACCTAACAATAGATGGTCATCATATGGACATACCTAACAATAGATGGTCATCATATGGACATACCTAACAATAGATGGTCATCATATGGACATACCTAACAATAGATGGTCATCATATGGACATACCTAACAATAGATGGTCATCATATGGACATACCTAACAATAGATGGTCATCATATGGACATATACCTAACAATAGATGGTCATCATAATTATGGTCACACCTAAAAATAGATGGTCATCATATGGACATACCTAACAATAGATGGTCATCATAATTATGGTCATACCTAACTGTAGTGGCAATAATCACGTTAAACCACACCCTATGGTGTAATATTGCTTAAATATACTCCATCAGAGATTTAAAAGTGCTAGCATTGTACATTTCAAGTTAAAGTGGGTGTACGGTAAATACGTCACGGTCGCAACCCTTGAGGTTTTCAATACCCAGATTTGTTGTGTTTCGTTTTATATGCTATCTATCTTCAGTTAATTTCGTATTATTTTAAAAGTAGGCTAACTACAGTTGAACTTCAATGGACTTCTATGGGCTTCTACATAGCATATAAAACGAAACACAACATATGGGGGGAGAGACAGAGAGAGACAGAGAGAGAGAGACAGAGAGAGACATAGAGAGAGAGAGAGAGAGAGAGAGAGAGAGAGAGAGAGAGAGAGAGAGAGAGGGGGAGAGATATAGATAGAGACACAGAGAGAGAGAGGGGGGAGAGAGACAGAGAGAGAGAGGGGGGAGAGACAGAGAGAGACATAGAGAGAGATATAGAGAGAGAGAGAGAGAGAGAGAGAGAGAGGGGGGAGAGATATAGATAGAGACACAGAGAGAGAGAGGGGGGAGAGAGACAGAGAGAGAGAGGGGGGAGAGACAGAGAGAGACATAGAGAGAGAGATAGAGACGCACACAACGTGTGCATGCGTGTCAGTCTTCTCACAGACTCGCACACGCACACGCACATACACACACACACACACACACACACACACACACACACACACACAGTTTGTTATGACATTGAAACGTGCGTGTGCGTGTCAGTCCATTTCATCACGTGTGTTTTCCTGTGTTTCCTCCAACAGATTCCTCTCCTCTGTCGTTGGATCCAAACACAGCGTACAGAAACCTCCTCCTGTCAAAGAACAACAGGAAGGTGACTCGGACAGATGAAGACCAACCTTATGCAGATCACCCGAAGAGGTTCACCGGTTACTTTAATGTGTTGAGTAAAGAATGCATATCTGACCTGTTTTACTTTGAAGTGGAATGGAGTGGAGGGATGGTTGGTATAGCACTCTGCCAGGATGACGTCAGCAGAACGGCATGCTTTTCATACAGTCCTCAGTCATGGTTGTTACATTACTTTGATAGTAATAAACGCTACGTGTTCTATCACAACAGCATTGTGACTGAAGTGTCAGGACCGGTTCCGTCCACAAGGGGGAGCCACAGGGTGGGGGTGTACATAGACACCCCAGCAGGTGTTCTGTGTTTCTATGATGTGTGCGGAAACACAATGAGTCTCCTTCACACCGAGAGGACGACCTTCACACGACCTCTGTATGCAGGGATATATCTTAATTATAGATCTACAGCAGAGGTCTGTGAGATCTGGTGAACATGTTGAACCTCTATACCAGGGGTATTCAATTAGATTAGGCCGGGGGCCACAACTGTAGAATGATTGTGTGTGGGGGGCCGCACTGTGTGCGCGCGAAGCGCGGAAATTTGTGGGTTCTCAAAATGCTTTTTGTGTTCAAACACGAAGATTTATGTATATTTCCGCACAGTAATGAGCAGGGTAATATGTCTATACAGGTATATGCCACCTTAGAATAGATGTAGGCCTAGACCTATTTGACAGTGCATAAACAGCATTGCTTTGACATTAACGACCATCAGCTGGACGGACACACACACACACACACACACACACACACACACACACACACACACACAAACATTACATAGAGCAGTGATTCCAAAGTGGGGTTCGGGGTCCGGGGACCCCCAGGGTCCTTGAGGCAGTTCCAGGGGGTCCCCAGGGAAATGGCTTGGAACCAAATGGACCCTTATGGGTCTGTAACTCTGAGAGTGTACAAATGGAACCAAATGGACCCTAACAGGGTTTATTATTGTGAGAATGATGGCTTCCATTTTCGCAACTTTTCAGGACTAGAAAGCCTGCAGTTTCTATTAGCTTGGATTCTCCATTGATGTCACTGTTGGGTGGGTTTCTGAACTGCCCACAGCCCTCCTATGTGACACAGACAGAGTAGACAAAAACGTGTCATTTTATCATGATTATTAGTGAGGACCTATTATATGAAGATAGGTTGAAAAGTGGTCCTTTAATGATTACTGTCATTATGGTAATCTCACAATTAATATCACACACACCATACCTGTAACTCTTATTAGCCCTATTATTATTCAAAAAAAAAAAAGAAAGTTTTTTTTTTTTTTTTTTTTTTTTTCAAAATTCTTCCAGGGGCCACAAGGAGGCGCTCCGCGGGCCACATGTGGCCCGCGGGCCGCCAATTGAATATCCCTGCTCTATACTAACAGCTGAGCGGGGTTCTCCAGGGCTCTGTCTGTACTTGGAGCCGTCTAGGAAAATGTTTAATTTCCTTTGTTTTTAAAGCAGGTTTAGTTTAGATTCTGTGAAAATGTGTTTTTTCTTTTTAATTAGTTTAAGTTTTTATTGTCGGCCTAATGTATTGGTGTCACTCAGGGATGAGATTCAAAAAGCTAAATCAAATAAAATAAAATATCAGAACAGCCTCGTTTGACTTTTCTTTCCTGTGTTTAATGTTGAAACATAAATATTTACATAAAGTATATATAGTTGAAGGTACAGTATTGTGTAAACATAAAGTATCGCGCCACTCGGTGGCGCGCTATGAGCTTGTAGATCTGCTATTTTTCAATAGCTAAAGCATAACATAATGCTAACACCAAAAGGGGTTTTCCGCCCTTTTTCTTCTCTCTCAAAAGGGCACATTGCCAAAAGGGCAGGGGGTCTAGCACCCCCTAGTGTCTATCTGTAGCCTATATGTGAAAGTGAAAGGACCACAACAAGCCACTGGCTTTTTTTCTGTGATATAAGCATAATAAAAGTAGGCTATATTGTGCGCACTTCATCTGCCTCAAAGGCTATTTCTCTCTGTGCATGCCTGAATGCACAGACAGACTGCTATGGACTGAACTGAATATATAAGTCAGAGACTACCTAATTCCTGTGTACGTTCTTTGCAAAGACCGTCGGAGGAGGGACTGTCGGAGGGGGGGGGGGATTTATACGAGCAAAAAGGAACGCGGGCTGCGGGCAGGTCAGGAATGCCTTCACAATCATATCATTATAATATATTATATATATTAGTTTGCGCATCCTGGCGCTTATTCACTATTTCAATTTCAGGAATAAATAGCCTTGCACATGTTACCATGCACATTGGCCTCGGTTACATGCACAAAGTGATGAATTGTCTATTCTGTACACTGTACGGTTCCTGTGATCCAGCTGTGTGACACTGTATTGTTCCACCACTTTTGCTTTGGCAATGTAAACGTATGTTTTCCCATGCCAATAAAAGCCCTTTGAATTTAATTGAATCGATACACGTCATTAGTGATCCCGGAATGTGCCGTCGCTTTGAAATGACAGCGTAGTACATTCTGATTCTAGAGGCAAATCTAGAGAGAGAGAGAGAGAGAGACAACAAAACTGTTTCCAAAATCCCACCATTGTTTCAAGGAAATAAAATCTCTCTTTCTAGATTGATAACCACTCCAAAGAAAAATAAAACTCTCTCTAAAGTGTGCATCTAATAAAAGAGCAGTGTTAAAGTGACAGTATGCAGATCTACCATTGAGTGATCTGAAAAACCAACAGGCATATCACACTTTTTATAAATACTGAAATGATGTTTAAAACAATACAATCTGTCCAATCTGGCCATAGAAAAAAGACTGTCTCTGCTCTGGACCATGTTGTATATTGTCTTTGCTTGTCATGCATTTCTCTCCAAACATCAGTTAAAGTGTGTGTTTCCACCAGCCGCTGCATGCAGGCTGTTTTAGAAGGACCAACATGATTACGGTCAATCTGATCATTTTCTGTACAATTAAAATCTCCAGCCAGGTATAAATATTCTTCAGGCCCACACAGATTCAAAATGTTGTTGAGCTCATTTAAAAACTGAACTCCAACATTTCCCAAATTAGGAGCATACACATTAATAAATACCATAGTAAAAAGTTCATACTTGGCCCTGACAACTATTAATCTGCCCTTTACAATTTCCTCAAATTCCTTCTACCGGAATGTTACACCTCTCCCGCTTAGTGGAGAGTGGGGTGTGGTAGAGGACATCTCCCTGAACGCGTGCATATGTCACAACAGTTATTGCCTCGCGGAGGCCTCTTTTGTCCAGTGTCCACTTTATAAAGTCCATACACTCCAGTGAATAGCATTTATCCATTTAGATCCTTTTTACGTTATTTAATTACTTATTTCTACACAGAAACATAATGTGTGTCTTATAGCATCATTTAAATGAAGCGAGAGAGGGGAGAGAGAGAGAGAGAGAGAGGGGGGAGAGAGAGACAGAGAGAGAGAGGGAGAGGGTGTGGGAGAGAGATAGAGAGAGAGAGAGAGGGGGAGAGAGAGATAGAGAGGGGGGAAACAGAGAGAGAGAGACCTTTAACGAAGCCTTTATTTAATCTTTTGTGTACACTCACATATTCTTCAGGACATTTCTAGAAATTTCATGCTTTGGGTATTCACAATAATATTAAAACCCTTTTTTTCTTTTTTTTTTCCTCTTAAAGAGATAAAACCAGTGATTCTTGCTCAATGCTACACAAGATGTTATCATGTCCCCACATCTCAACGAACTGTTCTAGACAGGAGATCAGTTTGTAGTATGCAAACTCTATTCTGAGACGAGCTGTTATCAGTCCTTTTGCCATGAGTTCTGGGTCTACTGACCCTGCTCCTTGTATTTTGTTCCTCCTAGTGAGCCAGATGCTCATCTTTACCTGCGCAAGTACAAAGTTCAGCAGGCCCACTCGTCTCTTTTGTGATGCTCTATACTTTGGTCCAAAAATAAACATTTCATCATGTAGTTCTTCATTAAAACTGTCGAACCATCTATGTAGCATCAAGAGAGAGAGAGAGAGAGAGAGAGAGACATATATAGAGACAGAGATAGAGAGGGAGGGGGAGAGAGCGAGAGCGAGAGAGAGAGAGAGAGAGAGAGCGACAGAGCGACAGAGAGAGACATAGATAGAGAGACAGACAACTGATCAATATTCATCTCGTGTATGTAATCCCTCTCACACACTGTATGAACGACAACACACTGTAGGTACAGTATGAACGACAACACACACTGTAGGTACAGTATGAACACTCATGAGACAATCATACCGGAACACAATAGCCAAACTACAAGCCCACGGCGTATGGAACTACAGTACAAAACGTCACAACACAGCGGGTCAAAGAGCTTGTCGATCTGCTGTTTTCACTACTCTCGTGAAACACTCTTATAATGATCAGGATAGATTAATTTAGACAGAAGTTGAAATACGGAGATATAGGCGGTTCCTACCCGACGACACTGAACAGCGATGGCGCGTTCATAACATAAAGGTCAGCCCTGCTGCGATCCCCTGTAAACTGAACCCGTCGCTTTGCATTTTGGCTTCGTGTTTTTACGCCGTATAAATACGTTTATACTAGGCATGTGAATCTCGTCTCATCTCACGATTCGATAAGCATCTCGATGCACTGCCAGCGATACGATACATTAGAGATACATGGAATCCCCTGGCGATACGATTCTCCCTCTTCCCGATGCGATGCGATGCGATGCGATGCGATAACCATTTAGTTCAAATCAATGCGATACGATGCGATACGATGCAATTCGGTGCGATACGATGCGATTCAACATGATGCGAAAAAGCTAAGAAAACATTTCAATAAAAAATAAGATGCAATTCAGTATGGTACTACAGAAAGCATTTGGTTTTATTTCTTATAGGCAGTAAATGTAACAAAAGTGCTTTGTCTTCTTTTTACTACTGTATGCATCACTTTATGCAACTTCTTTTTGGCCTCTTAAACAGCACTTTTCCAAAACAGGCCTTTTGTTTTCAAGATATTACTATTCAACAGGAACAGGAACTCAACAGGAATGAGGAACAGGACTCTGTTCCCAGCTTCCCTCACACTTTGTATGTGGATTTCACATCTGCTATGCAATTACAATACCAGTGGTTCTCTAACATTTACATTTCAAGGACCATCGTAATCTTAAAGAGTGTACAAATGGAACCAAATGAACCCGTAAGTGTCCATTGGGTTCCATTTGTTCAGAGTTACACAGAGTACACCGACCTGCAACTCACAAGTGCTCTGTAGGGCCTACAGAGCATATATTACACAAACTGTCAGACAGAGAGAACACTAGTAGTGTTCTCTGTCTGAGGTGTTCTGTCTGAGAGAACACTACTAGTAGCCCACTGTGTAGGCTACTAGTAGTGTTCTCTGTCTGAGGTGTTCTGTCTGAGAGAACACTACTAGTAGCCCACTGTGTAGGCTACTAGTAGTGTTCTCTGTCTGAGGTGTTCTGTCTGAGAGAACACTACTAGTAGCCCACTGTGTAGGCTACTAGTAGTGTTCTCTGTCTGAGGTGTTCTGTCTGAGAGAACACTACTAGTAGCCCACTGTGTAGGCTACTAGTAGTGTTCTCTGTCTGAGGTGTTCTGTCTGAGAGAACACTACTAGTAGCCTACTGTGTAGGCTACTAGTAGTGTTCTCTGTCTGAGGTGTTCTGTCTGAGAGAACACTACTAGTACCGGTAGTTTTCTCTGTCTGACAGTTTGTGTAATATTACAGTACACACTATAGTAAATAATTCACTGCCCAGGATTAACTGTCTGCCAGACTGATGTGCTAGAGTTCAGTCTAACTGAATGAGAAGAATTTAACAATAAACAATAAAAGGGTCAAATAAAATGTAAACAATTACTGCTGTAAACAGTAACACAACACCTAAAAGTGACACTTTCAATAGTGCAATGTGAGATCAGTGATCACAGTGTAAACAAAACAGACAACTCTGTGTCTTAAGAAAAAAGAAAGAAATGCACAGATCTTTCTGTAAATGCCACTCTCAGTACTGAGAGTGGCATATACAGAAAGATCTGTGCATCTTTGTGAATTATTTCATATGGCTTTTTTTCAGTTTTTTTTTCAGGAAGATGAGTTGGTCCACATGTTCAGGGAGAAGCCGACTGCGCTCTGCAGTTACAATGTCCCCTGCTGTGCTGAACACTCGTTCAGAGGGGACACTTGTAGCAGGGATGGATAAATAGCTCCTGGCTAATTTTGACAGCAGTGGAAGATCTACTTGCTTTTTCCACCACTGCAGCACATCCTCATTCAGACCGGACCCCTCCCTCCCCCTGTATTTAGCGATTTCCTCCTTAGCCTGCTCCCACAGGGTCTTCTCTGGTGCGCTCGGACTGAGGAAACCGCCAAGCATCAGGTCCAAGGCTGACTTCTTCTTGGGAGGCTCTGGCTCTGGGTCACCATCTAGACAAGACAAGACAAGAGAGACATGAGTTACAACAATATGTCTACAATTGTATCACACCCATTTTCTAATGTCAACATAATATTAAACTAGTTAAGTAAAGTTAAGGCCTATTCATAGTCTGGATTTTAGGTGATGGGGTGACCACCGCTTCACCCAAAACTACAACATGACGTCACTGAGCCGCGGTGAAAAGCAAACCACCGCCCTCACCAGCCCTTCTCTCTGTTTTTACTCACGGCGGTGGTGGCCGGGAACCAATCACATTGCCCGGAGCCTCCGGGCAATGTGATTGGTCTTGAAGTCGGGAGCGCGGTCCACTTGTTTTTGCAAGCTAAAAAAAAGAAAACAAAGCAGCTGGAAGAGAACGAAGGAATGAAACAATAGAGACAGCGACATAAATAGAATAGGAAATAAACATGAAAGGAGAAGAATAGAGGCACATAGGCAGTATACAGAAAGCTGAGGGAAAACAATTAAAATGAACGAATTTGAGGAGAACTTGGCCATGGAGGTTAGGAGGTATGAACACCTGTACAACCCGACCATGAAGTCACACAAAGACTCACAGCAGGCCTATAATTCGTGGAACGAAATAGGTCAAAATTTGAACACAACCGGCGTAATCTGCAGAGAAGTCTGGCAGAAACTGCGAGACAAGTTCACCAAGGCCAAAAACAGAATTAAAAAAAAGACAAGCGGTGATGCTGGAGGTGAGAAGAGCAAGACACCCTATCTATACGTTGCTCTTCAGTGGTTGGAGCCCCATATTAAACACAGGGCGACAACTACAAACATGCCACCCACTCAATCCAGGGTAAGCACTGCAGTAATATTGTAATGTAATATATGTTGAATATATATGTTGTTGATGCATGCCATGAATGCATTACCTGTAGCTTTGAGTTTGACCACAACCCACCATCTTCAAATCATATTTGATAGTTGGGCTCACTTTAGGAGTTGTATTTTGTGTTATGCACAATCATTTTAAACCATACCTCTGTACAAACTGTTAAATAAAATAGCCTAAGTAAATAAATACATCCAGGATACGCTATAGTATAGCAGCTATACGCAAGATTATCGATTTATTTGAACAACGTTGCCACCTTGTGGTTGGATACATGCATGCATGCATTGGCATGGCATGAAAAGGAAAACATACAGGTAGCTGGTATGCATGATTCTATGATTACAAACGACATGATTAGGTTGGAATTGAGACATTTGCCAAAATAGTTTACATTATTTAAATTAATAAATAGTAAATACATAAATATATTAGGCATATGAAACTATTGTGTTCTGGCTGAAGTATCCATTTTGTTCATCAAATGTGATTTTGTGTTTAGTGAGTTTACAACACTTTGTTCTTTGTTTTATTTTCTAGGCACAAGAGGAAGAGCAGCTGTCCAGTGAGCCATCCACCAGTGGGGTGGTGGCCAGTCAGGACTGTCTGGCCTCTACTGCCAGTCAAGACTGTCTGGCCTCTACTGCCAGTCAAGACTGTCTGGCCTCTACTAGCACTGGCCAGACTGGCCACCATCTCCCCTACCCCACCATCTACCCTTCCAGTGATGAAGACGTGTCACAGACACAGTCAACCCTGGACTGGGATGATTTTGGAAGCACGGTATTGCAAAGAACAACTCCAACCCCATCCATCCCCACTCTTGCAATCCGTACCACTTCCACAGTCCCACGTCGTGCTGGCCCAGCCCCATCCATCCGCACTCCTGCTACAGTCCCACGTCATGCTGGCCCAGCCCCCACTGCTACAGTCCCACGTTGTGCTGACCCAGCCCTGTCCATTCCCACTCCTGCTACCTGTCCCACTCCGACTCCTTATACAGCCCCACGCCCTGGCACTTCCACTACTGCAGCTGCAGCTCCTGGCCCCTCAAACACCCCATCTGCTGCCGTTCGGTCTAGGAAGCGGAAGAGTGCCTCTTCCGACTTTGAGAGCATTCTTTCGACCCTAGACCGAAGGGCAGCAGAGAGGGATGCTCAAATGGAGGCAGCCAGGCAGAGGCGCTCGGATGTCATCGAGCAGATGTTGGGCCTGCAAGATGACTGCGGCAGACATGGCCTCCGTGTGGCAAGGTTCATGCGGTCTCTGCCACCAGCCCATCTAGTTAATTTTAAAGTAGGACTCCTCAGGCTGATGGAGAAGAGTGAACAGGCAGTGGAGAATGAAGTTCTAGAAAATGAACTATGAACTGCGTGTAGTTCATTTTCACAACCTTCTCTGCAACTTCATTTTCACTGCCGTTTGAATGACCCAATACAGTCAGCACATTTTTTGTAATACGAGTTATTTTTTATTTGTTCCTAATTATTATAGTATTTATTTATTCTGTTTACATTTTCTACAAAGAAGAACAGGCACTTTAACATGTGGCTGCACTGTTGTCAGTCACAACAATTAAATGTTGGTTTTACATAACTTGTTTACATTGTTCTACACTGAGATGAGCCTTTACATATGGTTTTCCCTTTTTATATGAGCCTTTACTGTACATATGGTTTTCCCTTTTTACTTCCTTGATTTCCTTTTTTTTATTTTAGTGTATATTTGTACGTCTCTAAATGTTCTGATTAATTGAAAATGGTTAATTGTTTAATGCTTTAACATAGTCGTCCACAGTACGTTTTTGTATCGACTCTTGTGCTTTAGTTTGACATGTACGATGTACCCATACTGCAAATAAAAACATTAATAACATTATGTCCTATGATCGCAGTTTATATGAAAACCTTTAACCCATTTAGACCTGGGAACGATTGGGAACGATTCTACAAATGTCTTCTAAATCCTGACAGTTTTCTGACAGTAGTTCTCAAACATTTTCAAGGGTTTGTATTTGACCGCCACACATTTTAATCAACTCAATTGATAGTGTACAGATTTAGGCTAGACAAGATTAGATTTAATATCTCAAACACACACACACACACACACACACACACACACACACACACACAATCTAACTTTCAACAGCAACATATTGTAATAATCTATTGCATTAATAAATTTGACCCCCTAACCCTAGAGTAAAGACATATGCCTAAATAGCTTTCCATCTCACTGGTGTTTTTATTGGCAGTCATGTTGAAAACAGAGAATATGCTCCATGAGCAGAGGTAAGGACTGTAAATTCCAAATGGCCAACACGAGAGAAAAGTAACATGCACAAACATCAGTAGCATTGCATTACATATGTTATACAAAGTAAAACTGTACCAATTCCATTTCCCCCTCTATGAGTGTGTCTGTTTTATATGTAACACCAGCACCTAAAAATCTACTCAAGAAAGCACAACAAAAGTGGTTCTGATCCATATCTAGCTCTACTGAGTTACCGAGCATCACCACTAGAACATGGAATGTCTCCAGCTGAGCTACTGATGGGACGCAGACTACGAACCACACTTCCTCACACTGTAAAACAGAAAAAGCATAACATCGTGAGACAGAAACAGAAGTGTCTGCAAAACAGACAGAAAGCAAACTATGACAAAGTGTCAAAATGTTTAGTGCCGCTGTCAAAACATGACACAGTGAGAGTTGAAGATTCTAACTATTGGAACAAGAAAGCCACAGTTTTGAAGGAAGTGGGTCCTAGATCGTACACTGTCAGGACAGAAGATGGGCAAGTGCTGAGAAGGAATCGAAGGATCTTGTTGAAATCACCAGAGACACTAGAACAAAATGAACAGTCAGCTGATGATGAAGTTTGTACCACAGCAGCACCACCGGCTGAGCTGGCAAACTTGTCACCTCCAGCTGACCAGACAACGTCAACTGACCAGACACATGTACTGAGAAGGTCAACACGCCAGTCGAAACCACCTGACAGACTGGTACTCTAAAGGACAGGCCCAGAGCTGTATCTAATTGCATTGAAACTAAAAAAGAAAAAACACGTATACTTTTGAGCACGCATTTAAAAAAAGAAAAAAATGGACATTGATATGTGTTATGCATTTGGAATAGCAACAGTTGAGTAACAATTCACAGAATGTGTTGTGTGATAAAGAGTATAAAGAAATTTTAGTATAAAATTAGTAAATTATAAACAGACAATAGCATTATAAACAATAATCAATAACATTATAAACAGAAACATTACAGTGGGCACCCCTGCCCTAAACATTCAGACGACCCCGCCTGACCACAGTATCTTGCCATGGGACACGCCCCTGTGGTGTCTGGAAGTACTCTGTGAAGTCCCCTCTGACACGCTTCCCTGCAGTGGTTTTCCCACTGTCTGTCATCCTTGCCGGGTGTATGAGGTTGGTGTCTCCTTCAACCTGCCTCCTCCATTCCCCTGGCAGCATGTCCCCAGAAGCAGTGTTGCCGTCTGCGAAATTCGCTGGGAGGTACCTTGGGATATAACAATTATAGATGTTGATGATGTAATAATCAAAGAAATCCCCAATTTCAAAATTAATTAATTCCCCTCCATCAGGCACCCAGGCTGGCCAGGGACCCTAAAACTATTTTGCCATTTTTTACTATAAACCTTTTAAAATAGTTAAACTAGCCAATCTGCATCGTTGTGAGCTTGTAGATCGGCTATTAAGGGTAAGATAGGGCCTACAGATAGAGACATATATTTTGACGTCATTTAATATTTGTTTAGGACAAAGTTTGTGGACGGACACTAAAAGTATGACATCACAGGTCCTCTAACATTTTGGGTGACTGGGTCCCTGACCTTATCTGTGGAAACGAGTCAACATAAATATCATGCCTCAACTCCTACTATTCCAAGTGCTTATCAGGACTGCTTGCCAGTTCAAATATCATGATTTTTGCGGGTCGCAGGCAGCCTGAAAAAGGTTGTGAACCAGTTTTAAATAACGGTTCATAGCTACATCACCACATTACCTTGAAGCCTGAGTGTTGGCCGCATCTGTGCAGGTCAGATAATTATGCAAAGCCACACAGGCGTGCACAACGTGTCCGGCCTTCTCCGGAGTACATTCAAGGGCCCTGCCCAGGATCCTCCACCTCGCCGCCAAAATGCCGAATGCATTTTCAATGATCCTTCGGGCTCTAGAGTGGCGATAATTGTACACGCGCTTCTCCTCTGTCTGATTGCGACCTGTATATAAGAGGTAAACAAAGCAAATGTCATGTGCTATTTAGACATGTCACAGCATGTTTTGGTATAGAGTTAAACTGTATCAGTGCACACGGGAGAGAAAAGAGGGTGTAAAATGTGTATGGCATAATGGCACTAATGGCAGTATTAGAAAGTTAACTAGATAATTGTGACAAACGTATATATATATATATAGATCATGGCAAATTATCCTTATATCCAGCCCTGTCCAGACCCCCACCCCCCAAAGCAGTAAACCTACAACAGTGGTTCTAGCGGACACTTGAGTATGTGAGCAGCAAAGTTTTGAAGTCAGGTTACAGTATTAACGTAGGTTACGTAGGTAACCACGGTTATGTGAGCGATTGGATCACTCCAATATATGATAGTTCCGTCCGCAGGCGGAGCGTCGAGCGGACTTACCGATGATCCCGTGCTAACAGCCACGGGAAAATGACGTGTGAGTGAGGCACCGCCTCCCGAGGTTACTTTGCTCGCACACGTCATTTCCCCTTCCTCGTACCCTTTCCGAGGCGCGATAGATCACCGCGACTATAATTGGAGTGATCCAATCGCTCACATAACCGTGGTTACCTACGTAACCTACGTTATGTAGCGCTATATTGGATCACTCCAATATATGATAGTACACTACCAGATCAGTCGGGGACCTATCAATGAGAACAAGAGCCAGGCCCTCCCGGTGGGAGCGGCCAGCCCCAGCTCAATCACAAAGAGGGGCCCACTGTCTCCGAAGGAGCAGAGGCCACCCCTAAAACGGCTTGTTCCAACCGGTTCTCAGGGACCACATTGACGCGGTAGAACCTGGTGAAGGTACTAGGCGACGTCCAGCTGGCTGAGGCACAGATGTCCGAAAGGGGGACACCCTTAAGCTGCGCCCAAGAAGTAGCCATGCCCCGAACCGAGTGCGCCACCACCGCGGGCGGCAGAACCTGCCCCGCCAAGTGGTAAGCACAGGCAATTGTATCAACAAGCCAATGTGAGAGTCTTTGCTTTGAGAGCCCTTGGCCCAAGACTCTATCACCATAGCATACGAAGAGCTGATCAGTCGGTCTGACCGCCTTCGTTCGCACGACGTAGGCGTCCAAAGCCCTCACCGGGCAGAGGACGTGAGGAGCCTCACCCGAGCCCTCCCCACTCAAGGGAGGGACATAGGCAGACAGGTGAAGAGGCCGATTCACATGTCCCACGGACAGAACCTTCGGCAGAAAGGAGGAATTGGGTCGCAAAGTAATACTCGATTTACCGGGACCCATCTGGAGACACTCTGTGCTCGTTGAGAGCGCATGGAGCTCCCCAACCCTCTTTGCAGAGGTGACTGCCAAGAGAAACGCAGTCTTCCATGAAAGGTGCTGAAGAGAGGCAGTATCCAGGGGCTCGAAGGGAGGCTTCCCGAGTGCTGAGAGCACCAAGCCAAGGTCCCACGTGGGGACCTGAAGAGCCTTCACTGGGTGGAGGCGCCTTACTCCTTTCATAAAGCGTGACAGCAATGGATGGTTACCCAGCCGTCCGTCAAAGCCATCAGAATGGCATGCAGAGATAGCAGCCATATACACCTTTAGAGTGTTGGCCGCCCTGCCCTCGTCCAGCAGTGACTGCAGAAAGTGTAGCACAATCTGAACATCACAGTGCTCCGGGTCAGCACCACAGGTCGCGCACCAATTGCGGAACCGGCGCCAACAAACCTGGTATGTTGCAACCGTAGACGGGGCTCTGGAACTCTGCAACGTATGTAGAACTCCCTCTGGGAGACCTAGACCCGACCCCCTGCGCCTCTCAGGGGCCAAGCCCATAGCTGGAGGCGACCGGGCGGGGGTACCACAGGGCTCCCCGACTCTGCGAAGCAGGTCGGGCCCCTGGCAACTGCCATGGTGTCCCCACGACCAGAGACCGTAGCACCCTGAAACAAGGGCGTCTCGGTCAACGTGGGTCTATCAGAAGCAACCAATGACCCTCCATCTCGACTCTGTCCGGCGTTGCCTGGATCAGAGGAATGGGGGAAAGGCATAGAGCCGTGTCAGCGGCCAATCGTGTCTCAAGGCATCCAGACCCTGGAGAACTTGCCAGTGAAAGCCAACTGGGGCAGTGAGTGGTCTTCTGGGAGGCAAACAGGTCGACCTGTGCGCTCCGAACCCTGGCCCCCAGTAGTTGCCTGACCGGAGGGTGGAGACAATCCCCCCCTCTCGGTCCATCTCTGGACAGCCTGTCCCCCGCGGAGTTCTGGACCCCCAGGGCCTCCGCAGCCTGGAGAGATGTGAAGTGAGCATGAGCCCACACTAGAAGCTCCCGCGTCATCTCGTGGAGACGGCGGGATCTCAATCCACCTTGATGGTTGAAGGCCACCACGTAGTGTTGTCTGCGACCAACACATGCCGGCCTTCCAAACACTGAGGAAAATCCCATAGAGCTAGGCGCACAGCTCTGAGCTCTAGGACGTCGACGTGTCGGACCATCCGTCCCAGGTGGAACCGGTGGAGAAAGGACAGAATACTTTCACTGCTCTGTCTGTCCTGGCTTGGCCGGCACCTTGGAGCGCAAAGACCAAGTGTGCAACATAGGAGCCCAGCAGCATGGCTGCATTAAGGCGGGCCACAGCGGCCAGGACATTAACGTGCCGTTCAGGAGCTGGTGACTTGTCGACTCGTCGCAGGTCCCAGCAACCATCGTACTTCTCTACGGCGTCTGACAGCCGGAGTGCCCACAGCAGGGAGACTGCCACCGCCGGTGGGGTCTTGCCCATAATCTTCCACACTCACAGGTGGGAAGCGGCCATCCCGGTGCTGCACCGTCCCAGATGGGGGAGGCGATTGTCACCAGGGAAGGAGCCTTGTGGGTCGACGGCCTCTAGCCAGGATGCATAAAGCGAGCCAATAGAGCCCGTCAGGTCGCAGGCTCGACAGCGCAAGGGGAAAGGTTGACTACCTAGTCACCTCCCTACTAAGTCACGCCTAAATGTCGTCGGGATCGGACTCGAGCCCGCGACACGCTGTCGGGCCGGGATACCAGCCTAGATGCCTGGACCACAAGGCCGGCCCAGGCCAGAGTCCTGCCACCACTGGGTGTGCATGCTCTAGACCCAGGCAACAAAGCAGACACAGTGCCCGATGGGCTGTGGCCAGCTCTAAGCTAACAAGCAGCGAAGGCTATCGCCAAAGCTAGACTGTATAAACCCGTATCACACGTCGTATATCAGCCTTCGGCTTATACGGGTGACAGGACAGAAATATAATATGTACAGTATATTATATATAAAGCTTTATCGCACTTATTCAGGCGATAGGACAGAAGTATAATATACACCGTCACTTGTGTATTAATATACTGGTAGCAAAAGGCATCACACACCGTACCTTGGCCGTTGGGACATACGGGTGATGGAATACAAACCACAGTTTAAACTGTGCAACGTAAAAAAATATATATATATATATATATAAGGCTGTATCACACGCCGTATATCAGCCTCTGGCTTATACGGGCGACAGGCCAAAAATCTATTATATACACCGTCACCGATGTAATGTAACGTACACATACACATCAGACTTCACCACACACCGTATATCGGCCCTTGGCCTATACGGGTGACAGAAGCCAATTATATAGCATTTAAAGCTGCATCAAACACCGTATATCGACCCCTGGTGTATACGCATAATAGGGTAGAAGTATAATACATAGTTACTGTGTAACGTGCAATATACTGGCAAATAAACCACCGTATATTGGCCCTGGCCTATACGGGTGATAGTCTACAGACAACAGTCACCTGTCAGCTGTGCAACACAGGAACACATAAGCTGTATCACGCACCGTACATTAGCCTGTGGCTTATACGGGTGATAAGACATTATATACCCGGTTACCTGTGTAACGTATATAATATACAATATATGCTATATCACACACCATATATTGGCCTAGCTTTAGCTCATATGGGTGACAGCACAGAAAGAGTTAAATATACAGATAAACAGTTACTATTGAACTCACAAATGTATAAAGCTTTATCACACCGTACGTTAGCCCGTGGCTTATACGGGTGACAAGACAGAGAATATTATATACCCAGTTACCCTGTAACGTATATAATATACAACATATGCTATATCACACACCATATATTGGCCTAGCTTCAGCTCATATGGGTGACAGGCAGCACAGAGAGATAAATATACAGATGAACAGTTACTATTGAACTTACAAATGTATACATAAAGCTTTATCACACCGTATATTGGCCCTTGGCTCATACTGGTGACAGCACAGAAAATATTATATACGCAGACACCCGTGTACGTATAGAATATATAGTATAACCATATCACACACCGCATACTGGCCCTTGGCTCATACGGGTGATAGAATACCAACAAGAGTCAACTGTGCAACGTATAAATATACAAGGCTGTACTACACAGTATATTGGCCCTTGGCTCATACTGGTGACAGCACAGAAAACATCATATACGCAGACCTGTGTATAGAATATACAGCGTAGCTATATCACACACCGTATACTGGCCCTGGGCTCATACGGGTGATAGTATACCAACAGGAGTCAACTGTGCAACGTATAAATATACAAGGCTGTACTACACAGTATATTGGCCCTTGGCTCATACTGGTGACAGCACAGAAAACATCATATACGCAGACCTGTGTATATATATAATATACAGCATAGCTATATCACACACCGTATACTGGCCCGGCCTGGGCTCATACGGGTGATAGAATACCAACAAGAGTCAACTGTGCAACGTATAAATATACAAGGCTGTATCACACAGTATATTGGCCCTTGGCTCATACTGGTGACAGCACAGAAAACATTATATACGCAGACCCATGTAATGATGTACGTATATACAATATAACTATATCACACACCGTATACTGGCGCTTAGCTCATACGGGTGATAGAATACCAACAAGAGACAACTGTGCGATGTATAAATATACAAGGCTGTATCACACGCCGTATATTGGCCCTCGGCTCATATGGGTGACAGCACACAAAGAGTTAAATGTACAGTTTCCATGTTAACTTCATAATATGTGTAAATAAGTATAATATACAGTCACTTAGTTGCAATGTATAGTATAGAGAAACTGTGTCACACCACTTAGTAGCCTTGGGCTTTACAGGGGTGACAGAATACAAATAACCAGTTGCTCATGAACTTACAAATGTACAAAGCTTTATCACACATGATAAAAGCCATATGATATACAGACACTTGTGTTAATGATATAGTATAGGAAGACCTTATCACACACCGTTTATTAGCCTTTGGCTTTATACGGAGGGACAAGACAGGACAAAACAAGTAATAATACTTTGTGTAGTGCTTGTGCAACTGCAATGTGAATTAGCACCGCAGCCAACTGAGCTCTCGATCTCAGCTGTGTGCCTGGTGTACTGCGTCATGTGAGCGGTCGATTTAATACCCGCCTATTCTGACGGATTTAAATCGCCACAGCTCCTCACGGAGAGCGAGTCACAGTAACGAGACGGGGGGAGCAGAGAACGCGTGGCGTCTCCTTCTTCCCCTGGGAGACGAGTCACTATAGCTGCCCAGTGGGCTAGCGAGACACGCTGCGCACCGTCTATAGGGAAGGCGTCCGTTCCCGAAAGTGAGAGCCGGGAGGGTAGGGACCGGCAAAACAGACAGACAGTACAGTACAACGAAAGACAGCTAGTCCAACAAGGGCAACCTCCTGACGCCGCGGCACGGGCGACCGGCCCGTGCCACCGTAGCACGGTGGTGTTTTTAGCTTTAGCCTCAAACACACTGATACAAAGAAGGCAACTCAGAGAGGAGCCAAGCTGGCTGCTCAGAGGGAGTTATACGCTTCTTACGGTAAATACTTCAGTCCTTACCAACCGACTTACCGACGTCGCCGAGGAAAGAAAAGAGGAAGGGGAAATGACGTGTGCGAGCAAAGTAACCTCGGGAGGCGGTGCCTCACTCACACGTCATTTTCCCGTGGCTGTTAGCACGGGATCATCGGTAAGTCCGCTCGACGCTCCGCCTGCGGACGGAACTATCATATATTGGAGTGATCCAATATAGCGCTACATAACTACATACTTGAATAGGGGCTCAGTAGGTTGGGAAGCATGGGGAAGGCTGCGTCGCCCAGAAAAACGTGTGGTGTCTTTATCGTCCGTCCAGGGAGGGCTTCGGGAGGGGGTAGCTGAATCTCGCCTCTGTGAAGACGTGAACCAAAGGCACTGTCTTGGAAGACTCCACCATCACTTTCTCTGCCTGTGAGAGAAATAATAAACATCACAATTGTCAAAAATATAATTAACAGATTAGCAACACATGCTTCTCATTAATGTATTACTAGTGGATTAGTAGGACTACTGATGTGCCATTGAATGTATTCTCTATCCCAATGTTCTACACATTTAAATGTACTGTATATGACAGTATTTCAGCATGTATTAAACATGTGTCTTAGATATTCTGAATGATCCAAGTCTATTCACTGCATACAGGCCGGGGTAACAGGTCTGGTGTATATTTCCATCCTACAAAATTCCCATTGACAATGAATGGATTTTACATCATAGTGTCTGAGCAAATATGCAGTTTATTTCACGTCGATGAAGATGATAAGAGACACAGGTGTGATTATGTTTTACTACTTTCAAAATGACCAGCTCAACAAGGTCTAGCCTTGTGGACCTTGTATTGTACTGTATTTCCCTATGCTTGTCCATGCAAACTGTTTAAGTATTCAATCAATCAATGCATAGCCTTTGTGGTCTACTGGTACATGTAGATCACAAATTCACAATCTACCTTTTGGGCACACCTGCTGTACATGCATCACTGCAGTACAATCCAAGTTCACTGGGTGCCATAATTAGGTCCCATCAATATTCAATACAGGCAGTCATTGTCAATGATCATTACAATGTCAATGGAATGTAAAGCATGAATTCTGCCACGGTATCACTATCAACACTTTTTTAAAGACAATAAATAAGTTTTGATATGACATACCATATGCCCCGATGTCTACCATCGTGAAACGGTAGCGTGCGTCGCAAACTGCCATCAATACGATGCTGTGGTGTCCTTTATAGTTGTGGTAATCACTACCAGCATTTGGTGGAGCCTTGATATTCACATGTTTCCCGTCGATCGCTCCGACACAGTTGGGGAAATTTCACAGATTCCAAAAATCAACGGCAATGTCCCGGAATTGTGTAGCTGACGGAAAGTAAACAAACTCATCGTTCAGGGCCAACCAGATGGCTTCGGTGACCTCCGAAACAATGCTACATACCGTGGAGACACCCATTCTATAGTTTGTGGCAGCCTTTTGATGGGACGTGCCACAAGCAAGAATGTCCAGGGTGACTGCCACTCGTTCTGCCGGGGAAATTGGGATTCTGTGGTTTGAACCATGTTCAATGAATGGCTGGACGCGTCGGACAAGGTCGTCAAAACGAACTGCTGACATCCTAAATGTTGAGAAATGTCTCTCCTCGTCCATTTCCCTCATTTGATTTACCAACAGACCCCAGTCGCCTTCCCCAGGCCGTGTTGTGTTCAGCGGCCTCACATACCACCGCCGCTCACTCGCCATCTCCTCCCGCTCTTCCTCCACCAAACACCGCAACGCCAAATCCTCTTCTTCCTCTCTCTGAAATAGGAGCCTCTCCTCCTCCTCCTCCTCCTCCAACAACTCGTTCACCACCGCCATCTTTGCTGCCATATCCATGTTGTTATTTTCTGCTTCATCCATCGCTGTTCTTTCTCCCTCCATTTTCTCAAATTCTCTACCCACAATGCAATGCATAGGGAGCTATCCTGAAGACCGATTTCAGAGTGGGCGGGGTGGCGAGGCGGGGGAGGGGACGGGAGGGAGGGGAGGAGACGGCAGGGAGGGGAGGGGAGGGGAGTGGGGGCACGGTGACGGTGATCGTAGACTATGAGCAGTGACCACCAAACCACCGCTCCGGTGGTCAGTTCACCACCGGAGCGGTGGTCACCCCATCACCTAAAATCCAGACTATGTATGAGCCTTTACAGTACCATATGTCTACATTACAATATCATCACACCTATTTTCAAATCGACACACTATTATAAATAACATAACTATAAGTCCCAAAACAAACCTCTCTCCTCTTCTTCCATCTCTGAGTCCACGTCATTATTCTCCTCCTCCTCGTCCTGCGCCGCCTCCTCCTCCTCCTCCCTGTGACGTCTCCCATCACCTTCTGGTTGAACTGCCTGGCTCTCATTCAGCATGCCATCAGCCTTTGCCTGACAATAATCAGCAGAGATAAGCTATTATTATTATTATTATTTTAGAAAAGCCTCCTGTGGATATTGAACAAGTGTTAAACTAGCACGAGTGCTATACATTTTAAGCAATAGATTTGCTTTGCCCAATGTGATTGTGTTGTCCATGTCAAATAAATAAATATAACATTAGAATTATTCAAACTAAAACAGAAAACCTTAATTGAGACAGAGAAAATAATAAGAGTGAGACTAAATACAATATACTGAGCATATTTCTTACCATATCCTCCACTTCTGCTGCTATCCTCAGGAATATCATGTCCTTTGCTGTGTCACTGTCAGCATCCATGAAGTGCAGGTCTTTGAAGTGGGGATCAAGTGCTGAGGCGATGTTGAGGAAGTCTTGGATGTAGTTGTAACGGGAATCAAAGTCTTGTCTGATTTTTTCTTTCATCTTGCCAATGACTTCTAGATCACTGAGTTTTGGCTCAAAATGCAACCGAAGTTTGGCCAGTAGTGGGGCAATGATGGAGAGAGTGGGGGTCTTTTCCTCACTGAGGAGCTTGGTTGACAATTCCAGGGGGGACATCAGTTTGACAATTTCTGGTATCAGTTTCATCTCATCCTCTGTGAGGCAAGGCAGGGGTTCTCCCCTTGGCTTGACTTTCCTTGACACCAGTGCTACAGCAGTCTGCTGTTCCCAATAACGCTCCAACATAGCAAGGGAACTATTCCACCTTGTGGAAACATCATGGATTAGCTTGTGTTGTGGCATGGCCAGAGTGTGCTGCTGATCATGGAGAGCATCAGATGCTTTGGTGCTTTTGTGAAAAAATGTTACCACCCTCCTTATTTTCACCAGGAGAGGTGACACCTCATCCACCTTAAATGCTTTTTGCGATGACAGATTGAGTGTGCGCGCTATGCATCGCATCATTTCTGCACCGGATCCAGCCAGTATCATATTTTTTGCATTATCCGTGACCGTGACACTCGCGGCTAACATCACGCAGTAACTCTGCAAGATTTGCTCCCGTGTGTGCCTCGCGGAACACTCTGGTCTGGAGAACGAAGTTTTGCATTTCCCACTCCATGTTAATGTGGTGTGCCGTCACCGTGATATAGGAGTCAGTGGCGCAAGACGTCCAGCCATCCGTTGTAAGTGCAACTCTTTGGGCACTGGTCAGCGACACAACTATCTCACTTTTCACTTTGTTGTACAGATCGGGGATATGTTTGTCGGTGAAGACAGACCTGTCTGGTATTTGGTACCTGGGTTCCAATATGTTCATGAGCTGTCTGAAGCCCTCGTTTTCCACGACGCTGTAAGGCTGGATGTCTTTACATATGAAGTAGGCGATGGCCTTAGTTATAGCCAAAGCGCGGGCAGAGTTTGCTGCCAGAAGACCCCCATAATAAGATACGACACTTTTCTGACTAGATTTGCTGGAGCTTTGTTGATCCGAAGAGGAACTGGAGGGTTCGGGAGGAGGAGCGGCAGTAGGCTTATCGGTGATGCCATGTATTCTTTTCAGGTGTTGTTGCATGTTTGTCGTGCTGCCCGTGTACAGTTTTACAGCACGACATTGTTTGCAAATCACGTTTGTCTTGTCCAGCTTTCCGTCTTTCTTATAGAATCCAAAGTATTTCCAAACAAAAGATTTAAACGTTCCAGGTTCATTAAAAATCCCCTCTTCGCTGCTGCTCGCGCGGACCACCTCCCCCATTTTAGTAGTTGTGGGCTCGCTACAGCGAGCACACACTAGTTATTGCCAGCCTATGTTTATTGTGGGCTCGCTACAGCGAGCACACACTAGTTATTGCCAGCCTATGTTTACTTATTTATTTATTCCACCCTTTTTTTTGACACACTACTACTTCCACATACTTTATGCTAGAAATTTAGTTCAAACTTCAAACTGTTCAGCTCTTTGAAGTGATTGTGGCTTGTATTTTTATTTTTACAAAGTTTTATACTTTTTATACTTTTTAACTTTTTAACTTTTTTTTACATTCTTTATAATGAGAGTCGATGGAAGAAAGGTCCCATTTTTCACAGTTAACTTTTTTGAGCTCCTATTACTCCGTCATACTTTCACTTTGAAACTTCATTCAAACTTTATAATGTTCATCTATCTTTGAACTTTCATTGGTGAAAAAGTTGTTTTGAAAAGGTTTATACTTTTTAAAATATTTAACTTTATTTATAGTTTTTCCCTCCCATTGACAATGTATGGGATTTATCTCTAAATCAAGCTCACTTTTGCAGCCTCATTACTCTGGCATACTTTGTCGTAGAAACGTGATTTAAACTTTAGAACGCTCACACGACTCTGGACTCTGGACGGTTCAAACCGTATTCGAATACGTTAAACGGTTTTTCCGAAATCGCAGTTCAATCGCAGGCCGTTTCGCGTAATTAGTGCCATTTTAGAGTGCGGGCCTTCTTTGACTAGAGTGTGGAGACTGAAATTCTTTCCTTGAAAATTTACCAAACAAATTGTCGTCCCGGCCAAAGTATTCATTTTACACGCATGTTCTTTTGTCATTTTGTAGCCACACATGTCCTCTTTCACACAATGTGACCACCAAAGCACAGAGACATACAGAATGTGAACTACGGCCTTTTAAGTGACACAAAAACAGTCAATCTGCTCATTGACCTCCATTGTATAATTCTTACGAGGAAATTATCGCGCTGACAATTCTTAACTCGCTCTTATAACCACATTTTCAATCGTACCAACACCACAATCGCACATGGTGTACCTCAATATCTCAGGCCACTCACAGCGGAAAAAATATTTGCATTCGACTTTTACTTTTTGCGATAGAGCAATTTGTTCGGGGCATAGTTTCCTCCATCCAGGACCATTGAAATCTCCCAGTCATAGTGCTGGCAAGTAGTAGAACTCTTTTTACTTCCACAGCTGAGACATATAAGGGCTTAATTACAGGGCTGACATTAAAGTTACAAGATCTCAATGAGTTGCTCTGCGATACCTTGTGAGCTTGTAGGTCTGCTATTTGTGCAATTAGGCTAGACACATGCAAGTGCACGCACGCACGCACGCACACACACACACACCCTGTCTTCGCACGCACGCACACAAACACCCTGTCTTCCTATTGGCTGGCCTTTACACAGCTCTCGCAAGCGCACGCACGCGCGCACGCACGCACGCACGCACGCACGCACGCACGCACACACACACACACACCCTGTCTTCGCACGCACGCACGCACACACACACCCTGTCTTCCTATTGGCTGGCCTTTACACAGCTCTCGCAAGAGCACGCACGCACACACGCACACACACACCCTGTCTTCCTATTGGCTGGCCTTTACACAGCTCTCGCAAGCGCACGCACGCACGCACGCACGCACGTACGCACGGACGCACGCACGCAAAAAAATGAAAACTTTTTTTTTTTTTTTTTTACCTTTAAAGAAAAACTTTTTAAAACACTTCCACAACTTCCACATACTTTATTCCGCTTTATGCAGTTATTTATGCTTAAACTATAGTTTTTCCAAATGTTCATACTTTTTAAAACTTTTACTTCAGCTTTAATACATGTTCTACTTTTGTTTACAATATGCTACAGTCCCGAAATTTTGATTATGGATTTAGACCACCAATGGGAACACTATTACTCCGGTCCCCGAGTTTCAAACTTGACACGGCAAAAACTTTATACATTGCAATTTATGCGAGCCCACGCAGTTTCTACAGGAACTGCCTTTCTAGTTATTGTGGGCTCGCTACAGCGAGCACACACTAGTTATTGCCAGCCTATATTTGTGGGCTCGCTACAGCGAGCACACACTAGTTATTGCCAGCCTATATTTATACTTCTTATGTTTCTTTATTCCGCCGTTTTTTTGACACCCTACTACTTCCACATACTTTATGCTAGAAATTTTGTTCAAACTTCAAACTGTTCAGCTCTTTGAAGTGATTGTGGCTTGTATTTTTATTTTTACAAAGTTTTATACTTTTTATACTTTTTAACTTTTTAACTTTTTTTAACATCCTTTATAATGAGAGTCGATGGAAGAAAGGTCCCATTTTTCACAGTTAACTTTTTTGAGCTCTTATTACTCCGTCATACTTTCACTTTGAAACTTCATTCAAACTTTATAATGTTCATCTATCTTTGAACTTTCATTGGTGAAAAAGTTGTTTTGAAAAAGTTTATACTTTTTAAAATATTTAACTTTATTCATAGTTTTTCCCTCCCATTGACAATGTATGGGATTTATCTCTAAATCAAGCTCACTTTTGCAGCCTCATTACTCTGGCATACTTTGTCGTAGAAACGTGATTTAAACTTTAGAACGCTCACACGACTCTGGACTCTGGACGGTTCAAACCGTATTCGAATACGTTGAACGGTTTTTCCGAAATCGCAGTTCAATCGCAGGCCGTTTCGCGTAATTAGTGCCATTTTAGAGTGCAGGCCTTCTTTGACTAGAGTGTGGAGACTGAAATTCTTTCCTTGAAAATTTACCAAACAAATTGTCGTCCCGGCCAAAGTATTCATTTTACACGCATGTTCTTTGGTCATTTTGTAGCCACACATGTCCTCTTTCACACAATGTGACCACCAAAGCACAGAGACATACAGAATGTGAACTACGGACTTTTAAGTGACACAAAAACAGTCAATCTGCTCATTGACCTCCATTGTATAATTCTTACGAGGAAATTATCGCGCTGACAATTCTTAACTCGCTCTTATAACCACATTTTCAATCGTACCAACACCACAATCGCACATGGTGTACCTCAATATCTCAGGCCACTCACAGCGAAAAAAATATTTGCATTCGACTTTTACTTTTTGCGATAGAGCAATTTGTTCGGGGCATAGTTTTCCCCCCTTCAGAACCATTGTAATCTCCCAGTCATAGTACTGGCATAGAACTTGGAAGTCTTTTACTTCCACAGCTGAGACATATAAGGGCTTAATTACAGGGCTGACATTAAAGTTACAAGATCTCAATGAGTTGCTCTGCGATACCTTGTGAGCTTGTAGGTCTGCTATTTGTGCAATTGGCTGGCCTTTACACAGCTCTCGCAAGAGCACGCACGCACGCACACACGCACACACACACCCTGTCTTCCTATTGGCTGGCCTTTACACAGCTCTCGCAAGTGCACGCACGCACGCAAAAAAATGAAAAAAAGTATTTTTTCCAAAAAAAAGTATTTTTTCCAAAAAAAAGTATTTTTTCCAAAAAAAAGTATTTTTTCCAAAAAAAAGTATTTTTTTTTTAAAAAAGTATTTTTTCCCAAAATAAGTATTTTTTCCAAAAAAAGTATTTTTTTGAAAAAAAGTATTATTTTGAAAAAATAGTATTATTTTGAAAAAAAAGTATTATTTTGAAAAAAAAGTAATTTTTTGAAAAAAAATGAAAACTTAAAAAAAAAAACTTTAACCTCTTTTTTTTTTTTACTTAAAAGAAAAAACTTGAATTTTTTTAATAAAGATTTTTTTTTTTTCATTTAAAGAAAAACTTTTAAAAACACTTCTACAGCTTCCACATACTTTATTCCGCTTTATGCAGTTATTTATGCTTAAACTATAGTTTTTCCAAATGTTCATACTTTTTTTTAACTTTTACTTCAGCTTTAATACATTTTCTACTTTTGTTTACAATATGCTACAGTCCCGACATTTTGATTATGGATTTAGACCACCAATGGGAACACTATTACTCCGGTCCCCGAGTTTCAAACTTGACACGGCAAAAACTTTATACATTGCAATTTATGCGAGCCCACGCAGTTTCTACAGGAACTGCCTTTCTAGTTGTGGGCTCGCTACAGCGAGCACACACTAGTTATTGCCAGCCTATATTTATTCTTTATTTATTCCGCCGCTTTTTTTTGGCACCCTACTACTTCCACATACTTTATGCTAGAAATTTAGTTCAAACTTCAAACTGTTCAGCTCTTTGCAGTGATGGGTGCTTGTATTTTTATTTTTACAAAGTTTTATACTTTTTATACTTTTTAACTTTTTAACTTTTTTTAACATCCTTTATAATGAGAGTCGATGGAAGAAAGGTCCCATTTTTCACAGTTAACTTTTTTGAGCTCTTATTACTCCGTCATACTTTCACTTTGAAACTTCATTCAAACTTTATAATGTTCATCTATCTTTGAACTTTCATTGGTGAAAAAGTTGTTTTGAAAAAGTTTATACTTTTTAAAATATTTAACTTTATTTATAGTTTTTGCCTCCCATAGACAATGAATGGGATTTATCTCTAAATCAACCTCACTTTTGCAGCCTCATTACTCTGGCATACTTTGTCGTAGAAACGTGATTTAAACTTTAGAACGCTCACACGACTCTGGACTTTTTCGTGGTTCAAACCGTATTCGAATACGTTAAACTGTTTTTCCGAAATCGCAGTTCAATCGCAGGCCGTTTCGCGTAATTAGTGCCATTTTAGAGTGCGGGCCTTCTTTGACTAGAGTGTGGAGACTGAAATTCTTTCCTTGAAAATTTACCAAACAAATTGTCGTCCCGGCCAAAGTATTCATTTTACACGCATGTTCTTTTGTCATTTTGTAGCCACACATGTCCTCTTTCACACAATGTGACCACCAAAGCACAGAGACATACAGAATGTGAACTACGGCCTTTTAAGTGACACAAAAACAGTCAATCTGCTCATTGACCTCCATTGTATAATTCTTACGAGGAAATTATCACGCTGACAATTCTTAACTCGCTCTTATAACCACATTTTCAATCGTACCAACACCACAATCGCACATGGTGTACCTCAATATCTCAGGCCACTCACAGCGAAAAAAATATTTGCATTCGACTTTTACTTTTTGCGATAGAGCAATTTGTTCGGGGCATAGTTTTCCCCCCTTCAGAACCATTGTAATCTCCCAGTCATAGTACTGGCATAGAACTTGGAAGTCTTTTACTTCCACAGCTGAGACATATAAGGGCTTAATTACAGGGCTGACATTAAAGTTACAAGATCTCAATGAGTTGCTCTGCGATACCTTGTGAGCTTGTAGGTCTGCTATTTGTGCAATTGGCTGGCCTTCACACAGCTCTCGCAAGAGCACGCACGCACGCACACACGCACACACACACCCTGTCTTCCTATTGGCTGGCCTTTACACAGCTCTCGCAAGTGCACGCACGCACGCACGCACGCAAAAAAATGAAAAAAAGTATTTTTTCCAAAAAAAAGTATTTTTTCCAAAAAAAGTATTTTTTCCAAAAAAAGTATTTTTTCCAAAAAAAGTATTTTTTTGAAAAAAAGTATTTTTTTGAAAAAAAAGTATTATTTTGAAAAAAAAGTATTATTTTGAAAAAAAAGTATTATTTTGAAAAAAAAAGTAATTTTTTGAAAAAAATGAAAACTAAAAAAAAAAAAACTTTAACCTCTTTTTTTTTTTTTACTTAAAAGAAAAAACTTGAATTTTTTTAATAAAGATTTTTTTTTTTTCATTTAAAGAAAAACTTTTAAAAACACTTCTACAGCTTCCACATACTTTATTCCGCTTTATGCAGTTATTTATGCTTAAACTATAGTTTTTCCAAATGTTCATACTTTTTTTTAACTTTTACTTCAGCTTTAATACATTTTCTACTTTTGTTTACAATATGCTACAGTCCCGAAATATTGATTATGGATTTAGACCACCAATGGGAACACTATTACTCCGGTCCCCGAGTTTCAAACTTGACACGGCAAAAACTTTATACATTGCAATTTATGCGAGCCCACGCAGTTTCTACAGGAACTGCCTTTCTAGTTGTGGGCTCGCTACAGCGAGCACACACTAGTTATTGCCAGCCTATATTTATTATGTTTCTTTATTCTGCCGCTTTTTTTGGCACCCTACTACTTCCACATACTTTATGCTAGAAATTTAGTTCAAACTTCAAACTGTTCAGCTCTTTGCAGTGATGGGTGCTTGTATTTTTATTTTTACAAAGTTTTATACTTTTTATACTTTTTAACTTTTTAACCTTTTTTTTACATCCTTTATAATGAGAGTCGATGGAAGAAAGGTCCCATTTTTCACAGTTAACTTTTTTGAGCTCTTATTACTCCGTCATACTTTCACTTTGAAACTTCATTCAAACTTTATAATGTTCATCTATCTTTGAACTTTCATTGGTGAAAAAGTTGTTTTGAAAAAGTTTATACTTTTTAAAATATTTAACTTTATTTATAGTTTTTGCCTCCCATAGACAATGAATGGGATTTATCTCTAAATCAACCTCACTTTTGCAGCCTCATTACTCTGGCATACTTTGTCGTAGAAACGTGATTTAAACTTTAGAACGCTCACACGACTCTGGACTCTGGACGGTTCAAACCGTATTCGAATACGTTGAACGGTTTTTCCGAAATCGCAGTTCAATCGCAGGCCGTTTCGGCTAATTAGTGCCATTTTAGAGTGCGGGCCTTCTTTGACTAGAGTGTGGAGACTGAAATTCTTTCCTTGAAAATTTACCAAACAAATTGTCGTCCCGGCCAAAGTATTCATTTTACACGCATGTTCTTTTGTCATTTTGTAGCCACACATGTCCTCTTTCACACAATGTGACCACCAAAGCACAGAGACATACAGAATGTGAACTACGGCCTTTTAAGTGACACAAAAACAGTCAATCTGCTCATTGACCTCCATTGTATAATTCTTACGAGGAAATTATCGCGCTGACAATTCTTAACTCGCTCTTATAACCACATTTTCAATCGTACCAACACCACAATCGCACATGGTGTACCTCGATATCTCAGGCCACTCACAGCGAAAAAAATATTTGCATTCGACTTTTACTTTTTGCGATAGAGCAATTTGTTCGGACATAGTTTTCCCCCATCCAGGACCATTGAAATCTCCCAGTCATAGTGCTGGCAAGTAGTAGAACTCTTTTTACTTCCACAGCTGAGACATATAAGGGCTTAATTACAGGGCTGACATTAAAGTTACAAGATCTCAATGAGTTGCTCTGCGATACCTTGTGAGCTTGTAGGTCTGCTATTTGTGCAATTGGCTGGCCTTTACACAGCTCTCGCAAGAGCACGCACGCACACACGCACACACACACCCTGTCTTCCTATTGGCTGGCCTTTACACAGCTCTCGCAAGTGCACGCACGCACGCACGCACGCAAAAAAATGAAAAAAAGTATTTTTTCCAAAAAAAAGTATTTTTTCCAAAAAAAAGTATTTTTTCCAAAAAAAAGTATTTTTTCCCAAAAAAGTATTTTTTTGAAAAAAAAGTATTTTTTTGAAAAAAAAGTATTATTTTGAAAAAAAAGTATTATTTTGAAAAAAAAGTATTATTTTGAAAAAAAAGTAATTTTTTGAAAAAAAAGTAATTTTTTGAAAAAAATGAAAACTTAAAAAAAAAAAAACTTTAACCTCTTTTTTTTTTTACTTAAAAGAAAAAACTTGAATTTTTTTAATAAAGATTTTTTTTTTTTCATTTAAAGAAAAACTTTTAAAAACACTTCTACAGCTTCCACATACTTTATTCCGCTTTATGCAGTTATTTATGCTTAAACTATAGTTTTTCCAAATGTTCATACTTTTTTTTAACTTTTACTTCAGCTTTAATACATTTTCTACTTTTGTTTACAATATGCTACAGTCCCGAAATTTTGATTATGGATTTAGACCACCAATGGGAACACTATTACTCCGGTCCCCGAGTTTCAAACTTGACACGGCAAAAACTTTATACATTGCAATTTATGCGAGCCCACGCAGTTTCTACAGGAACTGCCTTTCTAGTTATTTATTCCTTTCTTTATTCCGCCGTTTTTTTGACACCCTACTACTTCCACATACTTTATGCTAGAAATTTAGTTCAAACTTCAAACTGTTCAGCTCTTTGAAGTGATTGTGGCTTGTATTTTTATTTTTACAAAGTTTTATACTTTTTATACTTTTTATACTTTTTAACTTTTTTTAACATCCTTTATAATGAGAGTCGAT
The DNA here is from genome assembly GCF_963924005.1 of Protomyctophum bolini. Taxonomy (NCBI): domain Eukaryota; kingdom Metazoa; phylum Chordata; class Actinopteri; order Myctophiformes; family Myctophidae; genus Protomyctophum; species Protomyctophum bolini. The sequence goes on along the minus strand of NC_137874.1, from coordinate 334,657 downwards.
GGAAGAAAGGTCCCATTTTTCACAGTTAACTTTTTTGAGCTCTTATTACTCCGTCATACTTTCACTTTGAAACTTCATTCAAACTTTATAATGTTCATCTATCTTTGAACTTTCATTGGTGAAAAAGTTGTTTTGAAAAAGTTTATACTTTTTCAAATATTTAACTTTATTTATAGTTTTTCCCTCCCATTGACAATGTATGGGATTTATCTCTAAATCAAGCTCACTTTTGCAGCCTCATTACTCTGGCATACTTTGTCGTAGAAACGTGATTTAAACTTTAGAACGCTCACACGACTCTGGACTTTTTCGTGGTTCAAACCATATTCGAATACGTTACACGGTTTTTCCGAAATCGCAGTTCAATCGCAGGCCGTTTCGGCTAATTAGTGCCATTTTAGAGTGCGGGCCTTCTTTGACTAGAGTGTGGAGACTGAAATTCTTTCCTTGAAAATTTACCAAACAAATTGTCGTCCCGGCCAAAGTATTCATTTTACACGCATGTTCTTTTGTCATTTTGTAGCCACACATGTCCTCTTTCACACAATGTGACCACCAAAGCACAGAGACATACAGAATGTGAACTACGGCCTTTTAAGTGACACAAAAACAGTCAATCTGCTCATTGACCTCCATTGTATCATTCTTACGAGGAAATTATCGCGCTGACAATTCTTAACTCGCTCTTATAACCACATTTTCAATCGTACCAACACCACAATCGCACATGGTGTACCTCAATATCTCAGGCCACTCACAGCGAAAAAAATATTTGCATTCGACTTTTACTTTTTGCGATAGAGCAATTTGTTCGGGGCATAGTTTTCCCCCCTTCAGAACCATTGTAATCTCCCAGTCATAGTACTGGCATAGAACTTGGAAGTCTTTTACTTCCACAGCTGAGACATATAAGGGCTTAATTACAGGGCTGACATTAAAGTTACAAGATCTCAATGAGTTGCTCTGCGATACCTTGTGAGCTTGTAGGTCTGCTATTTGTGCAATTGGCTGGCCTTTACACAGCTCTCGCAAGAGCACGCACGCACGCACACACGCACACACACACCCTGTCTTCCTATTGGCTGGCCTTTACACAGCTCTCGCAAGTGCACGCACGCACGCACGCACGCACGCAAAAAAATGAAAAAAAGTATTTTTTCCAAAAAAAAGTATTTTTTCCAAAAAAAGTATTTTTTCCAAAAAAAGTATTTTTTTTAAAAAAAAGTATTATTTTGAAAAAAAAGTATTATTTTGAAAAAAAAGTATTATTTTGAAAAAAAAGTAATTTTTTGAAAAAAAAGTAATTTTTTGAAAAAAATGAAAACTTAAAAAAAAAAAAACTTTAACCTTTTTTTTTTTTTACTTAAAAGAAAAAACTTGAATTTTTTTAATAAAGATTTTTTTTTTTTAATTTAAAGAAAAACTTTTAAAAACACTTCTACAGCTTCCACATACTTTATTCCGCTTTATGCAGTTATTTATGCTTAAACTATAGTTTTTCCAAATGTTCATACTTTTTTTTAACTTTTACTTCAGCTTTAATACATTTTCTACTTTTGTTTACAATATGCTACAGTCCCGAAATATTGATTATGGATTTAGACCACCAATGGGAACACTATTACTCCGGTCCCCGAGTTTCAAACTTGACACGGCAAAAACTTTATACATTGCAATTTATGCGAGCCCACGCAGTTTCTACAGGAACTGCCTTTCTAGTTGTGGGCTCGCTACAGCGAGCACACACTAGTTATTGCCAGCCTATATTTATTTATTCCTTTCTTTATTCCGCCGTTTTTTTGACACCCTACTACTTCCACATACTTTATGCTAGAAATTTAGTTCAAACTTCAAACTGTTCAGCTCTTTGAAGTGATTGTGGCTTGTATTTTTATTTTTACAAAGTTTTATACTTTTTATACTTTTTATACTTTTTAACTTTTTTTTACATCCTTTATAATGAGAGTCGATGGAAGAAAGGTCCCATTTTTCACAGTTAACTTTTTTGAGCTCTTATTACTCCGTCATACTTTCACTTTGAAACTTCATTCAAACTTTATAATGTTCATCTATCTTTGAACTTTCATTGGTGAAAAAGTTGTTTTGAAAAAGTTTATACTTTTTAAAATATTTAACTTTATTCATAGTTTTTCCCTCCCATTGACAATGTATGGGATTTATCTCTAAATCAAGCTCACTTTTGCAGCCTCATTACTCTGGCATACTTTGTCGTAGAAACGTGATTTAAACTTTAGAACGCTCACACGACTCTGGACTTTTTCGTGGTTCAAACCGTATTCGAATACGTTAAACGGTTTTTCCGAAATCGCAGTTCAATCGCAGGCCGTTTCGCGTAATTAGTGCCATTTTAGAGTGCGGGCCTTCTTTGACTAGAGTGTGGAGACTGAAATTCTTTCCTTGAAAATTTACCAAACAAATTGTCGTCCCGGCCAAAGTATTCATTTTACACGCATGTTCTTTTGTCATTTTGTAGCCACACATGTCCTCTTTCACACAATGTGACCACCAAAGCACAGAGACATACAGAATGTGAACTACGGCCTTTTAAGTGACACAAAAACAGTCAATCTGCTCATTGACCTCCATTGTATAATTCTTACGAGGAAATTATCGCGCTGACAATTCTTAACTCGCTCTTATAACCACATTTTCAATCGTACCAACACCACAATCGCACATGGTGTACCTCAATATCTCAGGCCACTCACAGCGAAAAAAATATTTGCATTCGACTTTTACTTTTTGCGATAGAGCAATTTGTTCGGGGCATAGTTTTCCCCCCTTCAGAACCATTGTAATCTCCCAGTCATAGTAGGGCATAGAACTTGGAAGTCTTTTACTTCCACAGCTGAGACATATAAGGGCTTAATTACAGGGCTGACATTAAAGTTACAAGATCTCAATGAGTTGCTCTGCGATACCTTGTGAGCTTGTAGGTCTGCTATTTGTGCAATTGGCTGGCCTTTACACAGCTCTCGCAAGAGCACGCACGCACGCACACACGCACACACACACCCTGTCTTCCTATTGGCTGGCCTTTACACAGCTCTCGCAAGTGCACGCACGCACGCACGCACGCAAAAAAATGAAAAAAAGTATTTTTTCCAAAAAAAAGTATTTTTTCCAAAAAAAAGTATTTTTTCCAAAAAAAGTATTTTTTCCAAAAAAAGTATTATTTTGAAAAAAAAAGTATTATTTTGAAAAAAAAGTAATTTTTTGAAAAAAAGTAATTTTTTGAAAAAAATGAAAACTTAAAAAAAAAAAACTTTAACCTCTTTTTTTTTTTTACTTAAAGAAAAAACTTGAATTTTTTTAATAAAGATTTTTTTTTTTTCATTTAAAGAAAAACTTTTAAAAACACTTCTACAGCTTCCACATACTTTATTCCGCTTTATGCAGTTATTTATGCTTAAACTATAGTTTTTCCAAATGTTCATACTTTTTTTTAACTTTTACTTCAGCTTTAATACATTTTCTACTTTTGTTTACAATATGCTACAGTCCCGAAATATTGATTATGGATTTAGACCACCAATGGGAACACTATTACTCCGGTCCCCGAGTTTCAAACTTGACACGGCAAAAACTTTATACATTGCAATTTATGCGAGCCCACGCAGTTTCTACAGGAACTGCCTTTCTAGTTATTCTTTATTCCGCCGTTTTTTTGACACCCTACTACTTCCACATACTTTATGCTAGAAATTTAGTTCAAACTTCAAACTGTTCAGCTATTTGAAGTGATTGTGGCTTGTATTTTTATTTTTACAAAGTTTTATACTTTTTATACTTTTTAACTTTTTTACTTTTTTTTACATTCTTTATAATGAGAGTCGATGGAAGAAAGGTCCCATTTTTCACAGTTAACTTTTTTGAGCTCTTATTACTCCGTCATACTTTCACTTTGAAACTTCATTCAAACTTTATAATGTTCATCTATCTTTGAACTTTCATTGGTGAAAAAGTTGTTTTGAAAAAGTTTATACTTTTTAAAATATTTAACTTTATTTATAGTTTTTCCCTCCCATTGACAATGTATGGGATTTATCTCTAAATCAAGCTCACTTTTGCAGCCTCATTACTCTGGCATACTTTGTCGTAGAAACGTGATTTAAACTTTAGAACGCTCACACGACTCTGGACTTTTTCGTGGTTCAAACCGTATTCGAATACGTTGAACGGTTTTTCCGAAATCGCAGTTCAATCCCAGGCCGTTTCGGCTAATTAGTGCCATCTTAGAGTGCGGGGCCTCTTCGAGTAGAGTGTGGGAACTGAAATTCTTTCCTTGAAAATTTACCAAACAAATTGTCGTCCCGGCCAAAGTATTCATTTTACACGCATGTTCTTTTGTCATTTTGTAGCCACACATGTCCTCTTTCACACAATGTGACCAACAACGCACAGAGACATACAGAATGTGAACTACGGCCTTTTAAGTGACACAAAAACAGTCAATCTGCTCATTGACCTCCATTGTATAATTCTTACGAGGAAATTATCGCGCTGACAATTCTTAACTCGCTCTTATAACCACATTTTCAATCGTACCAACACCACAATCGCACATGGTGTACCTCAATATCTCAGGCCACTCACAGCGAAAAAAATATTTGCATTCGACTTTTACTTTTTGCGATAGAGCAATTTGTTCGGGCATAGTTTCCTCCATTCAGGACCATTGAAATCTCCCAGTCATAGTGCTGGCAAGTAGTAGAACTCTTTTTACTTCCACAGCTGAGACATATAAGGGCTTAATTACAGGGCTGACATTAAAGTTACAAGATCTCAATGAGTTGCTCTGCGATACCTTGTGAGCTTGTAGGTCTGCTATTTGTGCAATTAGGCTAGACACATGCAAGTGCACGCACGCACGCACGCACGCACACACACACCCTGTCTTCGCACGCACACACACACCCTGTCTTCCTATTGGCTGGCCTTTACACAGCTCTCGCAAGCGCACGCACGCACGCACGCACGCACGCACGCACGGAAAAAAAATGAAAACTTTTTTTTTTTTTTATGATTTAAAAAAAAAAAAAAAAAATGGAAAAAATTGGAAAAAAATGAAAAAAATGAAAAAAATGAAAGAAATTGGAAAAAATTGAAAAAAATTAAAAAAAAATAAAACATTGAAAAAATTAAAAAAAATTGAAAACTTAAAAAAAAAATTACTTATTAAGAAAAAACTTCAACTTTTTTTTTTTTTTTACTTAAAAAGAATAAACTTGAATTTTTTTTAATAAAGTTTTTTTTTTTTTTTACCTTTAAAGAAAAACTTTTAAAAACACTTCTACAACTTCCACATACTTTATTCCGCTTTATGCAGTTATTTATGCTTAAACTATAGTTTTTCCAAATGTTCATACTTTTTTAAACTTTTACTTCAGCTTTAATACATTTTCTACTTTTGTTTACAATATGCTACAGTCCCGAAATTTTGATTATGGATTTAGACCACCAATGGGAACACTATTACTCCGGTCCCCGAGTTTCAAACTTGACACGGCAATAACTTTATACATTGCATTTTATGCGAGCCCACGCAGTTTCTACAGGAACTGCTTTCTAGTTTAGTTTGTTGTGGAAGTAGAACTGTGCCTCACGGCTTCCGTCCGTGTTCAAAACAAACGCGAAATAGTGATGGTGCATTCAATGCACCTGGGAAACACAGGATATGGTGAAATTTACCATGAAAAAACGGTGCAACCACGGATTTTACCGATGCAAGCACTCCGCGAACGATGCATCGAGATTTCACCCGTCAATTTTACCGATACACAGTGAATGAACCGATTCACTCGCATCGCGCACGTCATAATCGATGTATCGATACGTATCGATTATTTTCCACATGCCTAGTTTATACTCGTTTTTTATACCCTTGGAAAACTCGTATAGACGGTCTGTCTTCTGCACGTGTGCGTCCTCATCGAACGAGAAAACGGTAAAAAAACAAAAACAACAACAACAACAACGGGGGGCTTTAGAATTGCACGGCGCTGGGCGGGATGTCGAACATGGTGGGGTCAAACTGCTGGCCTCTGAACGGAGCCTTCTGCATCCCAGCCTTTCTTCAGCATCTCGTGCACCTTCTGTGGAGACACAACACAGACAACAAGGGTTATCAATCAGGGTCTCCCGCTGTTTTGGAACAAAATAGAGCACCGAAGTCTGACGTCAATGTCGGTAGAGGTAGAGGGCGCAAATTCACGGGTTCATGTACTTTTTATTTGCATTGTAATCCCCATAGGGGGGGATTTTAGACCCCGGCCGCTGCACTCATATGGATATGAAGAATCAACTGACTGAGAGAAAAGGCTGTTGTTACTGCTACTGAATTAGTTACATTTAGAACCAGACTGTATCATATATGATTGACTGACTGTCTTAAACGATAGAGAGACACCTCCCTGACAATAACGATACAGAGACACCTCCACATATGTGTGGTCCTTACTCCTCACCCTCATGGCTCTGGGGCATGATAAACAGTATATGTGTGTGGTCTCCTCACCATCTCATGGCTCTGGGGCTTGCCCTGCAGCTTCTGGTTGTAGTCAAAGGTCAGTCTGTCCAGGACGGCGTGCTCATCTTCACCCACCGTGGCCATGGAGCGCTCACGGTTAATCTGCTGGATGTCGATCTCTGGTTCTCCTTTCAGCAACACACTCCACCACACCTCTCCGATCTTACTGAGTGTTAGCTGGGAACGCACACACACACACACACACACACACACACACACACACACACACACACACACACACACACACACACACATCAGTAACGCACACACACACACATCAGTAACGCACTCCACCACACCTCTCCAGCCTTACCGAGTGTTAGCTGGGAACACACACAAAGAGAGTGGAGAGACTCCACATGCGTTGTACAGTGCAGGACTTCACGTTCTCCTCGGCATGAAGACATTCATATCATTTTTCAAAATGAAAATTTCCAAAAAATGGGGTCGTGTTGTAAATCGGGGACTAGACTATTTGACATTTAATGTTGTCGCACAAATGAGTCGGACGGACCGGATGTTGTTGTGAATGTGTGTGTGTGTAGCAGCTAACGATAGCCACGCCACTCTAGAGACGATCGACAACAACGGGAGGTAAGAATAAATATATTGCGACTAGCGACTGGACCGCGGAGCGCCGTCTATCACAGGATCTTTTTTCATAATTAGACGGGATGATTTAGATCGCGAGTTAATAATGTTTTAAGATTTTCGTTTTCATCAGCTAAACAGGGGAGGGAGTTTTTCGATGACGTCTCACTCTTACGCAACACCGCGAGGATTGCACAACAGGCGGAGGTGGATGCATGCGATCCGTTCTCATATCAATAAACTTCGCCTTTTGGACAAAACTTTGTCCTGGGCGTCGGGCGTTACTAATAGAAAGGACAAAGAACTTTGTCCTGGGCGCTGGGGGTGTAAATACACTTTTCAAAATGTATATATATAATTATATATATATATATTCAAAATTTGCACACATTTTCAAAAATAGAAGATCTACAAGCCCATAGCACGGCACTAAGTGGCGTGCTATGATATGATATCAACTTTATTTGTATAGCGCTTTTCAAAACATAGTTCCAAAGTGCTGCACAGAGCAAAAACAGCAAGAAACACACAATAACAAAATGATAATGGCACACAAAACAATAACAAGCATGTATGTACAGTTGGCTATTAAATATATATGATCTTGTGTATCTGCAATTTTTTTAATAACCAAAGTATGAACAAGGAAAACAACCGCACACTGTCTTCAAATGCAGTGACCAACTTTTATTTACAGGGAATTAGCAACGTTTCAGCCTATGCGGCCTTCATCAGGCTATCTTTATCTTTTTTTTCATTTTTGGGGCACCGTACCTTCTCCTACGCACCTGTTGCCTGTAGGTGTGCAAAAGTTTTGCTTTTCATTAATAGCCAAAGTATAAAAACGAATTTGTACAAACTAATTTGAATCGCAACCGCCAACCATCAATTTGCGATCGATTTTTTATGTATAGCAGATGAAGCATGATTCATCTTAGGTTGTGGAGCAGTGTTGTGCACAAAGACAGACGATCTACAAGCTCACAATGCATTGTTGAGAGCTTCTTCTATTTTCCCACATGATTTATTTTAAGCCTGATTTAAGAATAAATAAGGCTCAGAGTCCTGGAGAGTCTTTATTCACCTGTTTGCCTTTGACGACTGTTTTAGGGACTTTGACGCGGACTTCCACGTCCGTGTAGTCTTGAGACCAGGTGTAGTTTTCCCTCACCACACCATTATAGCTTTCTGGGTCCGACTGGAACTTCTCCTGACCCCTGAAACAACAACAAAACGGATGCACAGAACAGAACACCACTATAAAAATCTTCAAACATGTTGGAAATGTCTCCTCGTAGTCAGATAGTCTGACTATTTCATCATCTATCTAGGGGAGATATGTATTTCTTTTAAATTGTTTAACCCATTCTGTACGGGAACCCCTTTTGGCGTTTTAACTTTTAAGCATTATACATTATACTAACGTTATACTTTAGCTATTGTGGCGCAAGTCGCTGAATATATATTCTTTCAAAGTTGTTCCAGGGACAACATATTTTTTTGATGGGGGTCCACGGCCAAATACATAATTCTGGGGGTTCCTGACATGAAACGGGTTGAGCACCACTGACATAGGGCCGATTCATACTCCTATGTTACCGCTGTTTCGGCGCTGTAGTGCCGAAATTATTTCGGCTCGTCCGAAATTTTCAGTAGGAAAAGAGGCGACTTTAGGACGGTACCGCCTCCACATTTGGCCCGGCCCCCTGAACAATAGCCTACCAGAAACGCATGTTGTTGTTTTTTTCAGTCTGGCCGCGGGAATCCTAGACTCGCCAATAAATAATGGCGAAAAGGTTAGGTAAGAGAAAAGTTGATTCAGAATGCAGGGTATTTAACCCGCAGTGGTCAAATTATTATTTTTTTGTTCAATGCAAAGACAAGGCTGTTTGTCTCATCTGTCAAGAGGCGGTCGCGGTATTCAAAGAATACAACCTGCGCCGACACTATGAATCCCGTCACAAAGAGAAGTATGATAGCTTGCAAAGCCAAATGCGAGCAGACAAGCTCTCAAAGCTAAAAAGTGGACTGTTAACTCAGCAGAATACTTTTGTACGCCAAGCTCAGCTGAACCAGTCATCCGTTCAGGCCAGCTTTCGGGTTGCTCAACTGATAGCAAGCAGTGGTAAACCTTTCACTGATGGAGAGTTTGTTAAGAAATGTTTGAATGCTGTCGTGGAGGAGGTGTGTCCCGAGAAGACAGATGTCTTTAATGCCGTGAGTCTGTCGGCGAGTACAATCACCAGGCGCATTGAACAAATCGGGGGCAATGTATATGCCCAGCTGCAGCAGAAGACGAAGGATTTTGATTATTTTTCATTAGCACTGGACGAGAGCATGGACGTGCAGGACACAGCATTTTTATTCGTGGAGTTAGCGCAAACTTTGAGATGTGCGAGGAGCTGGCAGCCCTCCAAAGTCTCAAAGGGACTACGACGGGGGAGGATATTTTCGGCAAAGTATGCCAAACAATGGAAGAGTTGGACCTGGACTGGTCAAAGCTGGCCGGCATCACTACTGACGGGGCTCCTAGTATGGTGGGCGCGTCTCGGGGTCTAATAGGACGCATGAAAGGGGAAATGGAAGAACGTGGTCTCACCGCCCCGCCCACTGTCCACTGCCTAATTCACCAGCAAGCACTGTGCTGCAAAGTGTTGAAGTGGGATTATGTCATGAAAGTTGTGGTGTCATGCATAAACTTCTTCAGAGCAAAGGGACTTAAACACAGGCAGTTCCAACAATTCCTGTCTGAACTGGAGTCTGCGCACAGCGATGTGCTGTACTACACAGAGATCCGATGGTTGAGCCGGGGCAGAGTTTTGAAGCGTTTTTACGAGCTGCTACCCGAAATTAATACATTTCTTCTTTCAAAAGACAAAGCGGTCCCAGAGCTGATCGACCCAGAATGGAAATGGCACCTCGCATTTTTAACAGACGTGACAGAAATGCTGAACAGCCTTAACTTGCAGCTACAAGGCAAGGGGAAACTCATTTGCGACATGTATTCTCATATAAAAGCATTTGAGGTGAAACTAGCGCTGCTTTTGGAACAAGTGAAAAAGCACAACTTCATCAATCTCCCTGCTACCCAAAACCTCTCTGCAGAGAACCCAGCGGTCCCGTTCCCAGATGAAAAGTGTGTGGAAGCGCTGGAAATGCTGAAGGCGGAGTTCGGTGTGCGATTCCACGAACTACATGTTTATGCAAAAGAAATACGTCTTTTCCAGAACCCCTTTGTTGCCGACATCGACGAAGCCCAGCCTTCTTATCAGTTTGAGTTGGCCGAGTTACAGAACTGTGACGTGCTGAAAGACGCATTCAAGCCCAACAGTCTCATTGACTTCTATGCCGCCCTCCCAAATGACACGTACCCCAACATAAAAAAAAATGCAATGAAGATGTCAACACTTTTTGGCAGCACGTATATCTGCGAGCAAACATTTCCACACATGAAACTCCTGAAAACTCCGATGAGATCAAGATTGACAGATGAACATATGCATCAGTTTCTGAGACTGGCTGTGACTAAAATGGAACCTGACATTCAACTTCTCATCAGCCAGATGCAGGCCCACAGTTCACACTGATGAACATACATAGGTAAGCTCACTTTTCTGACTTGAATGAGTATAAACAAATATAATCATAATAAAATATACTGGGATAAAATCCATCTCCACAACCATACTGGTAGTGAAATGTATTGTGCTGTGTTGGTGCTGTATCACTTAGTTCTGTTTCTCAGCCTGCTTGCTTTGTGGCTTTCACAGGGAAGTTGATGAGAGAGAGCTGCAAACAGCGGTGTCTACAAGCCTACTGGAACCTACAAAAGGATTTTAAGCAACACAACAACTTTGAGAGACTGCTCATATGAGTCATTTAAGTAAGAGATTCTGCTCTGACAACTAAGCTGAACTTTACCTGTTAAGATTGTGCACGGCACAACAGAAAGTTAATGTTCAATGGACTTTTTGGCAAATAGTGTTATTATATATTTCCTGACTTTATTTTTTTTGTGAAGAATTAACCCAGAGAGGGTTATTTGGTTATTTATTTCACAAATAGTGTTGTTTATTTCCTGACTTTTTTCTGTGAAGAAGTACGTGCAGTTATGCAGCCCTGTAGTGCTGCATGTACAGTACAAGCACAACTACAGGGCTGCATTGTGCTTGTACTGTACATGCAGCACTACAGGCTGTAGTGCTGCATGAACAGTACTGTACAAGCACAATGCAATGCATGAAAGTTAATGTTCAATGTACTTTTTGGCAAATAGTGTTATTATATATTTCCTGACTTTATTTTTTCTGTGAAGATTAACCCAGAGAGGGTTATTTGGTTATTTATTTCACAAATAGTGTTGTTTATTTCCTGACTTTTTTCTGTGAAGAAGTACGTGCAGTTATGCAGCCCTAGTGCTGCATGTACAGTACAAGCACAATGTGTGGCTTTCTGTAAAACAATAAATGTTTACGTTTAGGCACCCCTGCGATCGTCACACTTTTTCTGTTACAAACTGACCCCGGCCCCCCATCAGAGAAGGGAAAAGTTATGTGGCCATCATAGGAAAAAGTTTGGGGACCCCTGTTGTAGGCTCTACAGAGCCGAACCGACTTTTATTCGGCTCTAAAATAGGAGTATGAATCGGCCCATAGAAATACAGGGTTTTTCTGAAAACCTTTAGGATTTAGACATTTGTAGAATCAGGTCTAAATGGTAAATATAATAGATAGTTATAATACTGCACTTCGCTTCAGCTCAAAACCTTTACCAGTCGTTCTTGGTGTGGAAGGGCTCTGACGGCCAAGCTACACCAGGCAATTTTGCGCGCGTGCGTATGCGTTTACTGCGCGAGTTTACAGTGCGTTTGGATAGGACCAATATATGTCAATGATACCAGCTACACCAGACGCACGGATACCGCGGGCCATCCTACGCATGCACTAAAAATAGGATCGGTTCTAATTTTTTTACGTGCGTATCTATATATCCTCCCGGAAGGTCCCGCACAAATCTGCCGCGCGTCTGACAGATCGATGTAGCCAGGGCATTTGGCTTACGCACGGTCCGCGCGTTTAGAGTAAACGCACGAGAAAAGCCTGGTGTAGCTTGGCCGTTATCAGTAATCCACAGAAAATATTATTTAGGCATTTTGCAGAAGCTATTATCCACAGTTTGACTTATAAGTGCAAGATCATATTATATATTTTTTTATGAGAGATCTTAATTAACCCATTCTGGACGGGAACCCCTTTTGGTGTTTCAAGCTTTATGTTATACTTTAGCTATTGAAAAATAGCAGATCTACAAGCTAAACTTGTAGGTCTGCTATTTTTGAAAAATCGTAAAAATGTGGCGCAAATCTTTGAATATATATTCTTTCAAAGTGAATGTTTTTAACTCAAGTCTAAATGGATTAACTCAAGGGGCATGTAGGCTACTGTACACATAATCATACAGCATATGAGAAGGAATTACAAGGACTAGGCATTCATCAAGGTGACAAAGTAGTTACTATACTTTATGTTTCTAAGCCGTGTTCGTTTAGTCACCTAACGTTTTTTTTGGAACGCGAAGGGAGGGAGTACAAAATGTGACAGGAATCACAACTGGCGTTATCAGCACTGACAAAAACAAACGCTGACAAAAACAAACCTACTAATGCCGACACCGGTCCACAGCCAGAGAGACACTTATTTTAGTGTCTTGCCAACATATACTTTGTGCCATCCCATGACTGCCCGGAGTCTGCCCGCTCCTTAGAGGCCTTTAAGTCTTTACTTAAAACCCATCTCTTCTCCATGGCTTTCAATGACCTAATTAACCTGTGTAATACTTGTGTTTTTTGCTATGCTGTTTGTGTTGACTGTATGCTTGTTTTAAGATCCTGTACAGTCTTTGTACAGGACCTTCTGGTCTTTGTAAATGTGCTCTAGAAATAAAGTTTGATTTGATTTGATGACGGGGATGGCACTGCTCAAATCGCACCTTTAGCTCATGTTGGTACATTTATAGAAGTATTCATTGACAGTTTAATAATCCACCAACATATAATATAATAAATCCTTTTCTTTTCGCAGATAAGTAAGCCTGGGACCGAGGCTAGCCTGACAGCGAGTCACATACAGGCTCTAATGCAGCCTGACAGCGAGTCGTGGTTTCGATCCCCGAACACGACGGCCTTTGCTTGCGTGTCACTCCCCGTCTCGCTCTACTACTCGTTTCCTGTCTCTCTAATAATAACTATACAAAGGCCTCCTCACATGTTCTCCCCGTGTCCCCTAGGGTAGGTACCCTCACCAAAACATGCAGTAATCCTGGTGTCTAAACTGCCTCCCCCTGGCCAGCCGGGGCGCCTGATGGAGGGGTGAAGCAACTGGTTGGAATAACGTGTTCCTTCCACGCGCAACGACCAACCAGGGAAACTCCCCCCTGGCAGGTGTAAAAGGAGCAACTTGGACACTCGGGCATGAAGGAAGCATGAGTTCAAGTCCGTTGCTCTCCCCAGGTTGGTGGAGGGTGTGTAGAGGGCAGAAAAGCCCCCCAAAAAATATCTAGAAAAAGAGACACACAAAACGAAACAAAAACATACACAGCACAGAGCATTTACAAGCCTACTAACGTGTCTGCTGATGGTTTGGCACTGGCTCCAAGTCTCTGGTCTCCCTGTGAAGTACTCGTCTGGACAGGAGCGCTGCTGGTTGGGGGGAGGAGCTGAGGATCGGAGGAGGAGGAGGATGGAGATGATTCCATGGTAGCACTGGAGGAGGAGGATGGGGATGATTCCATGGTACCGCTGCTGGAGGAGGATCATCAGCACTCTGGCGGGCTGATGATGATGACACGCGCACAGTCGCACACACAGTATAATTTACCTTGGACTGTTAGAATCACAGAGGCTCTGCTTGGGATACGAGGTAAATTTATAAAAGATTAATTTATACTTGCAAAAAAGAGATTTCAACCTTTACTACTACTTTTTACTACTAGGACTTATCAGAGGAAATTATGTAAAAAAAAAAAATTATTAAAATAATAACAATAAATCAATAATTTACATGATCTCATGACCATGAGGGAGGAAGTATTGAGTTTGTGTCAGTCAAAGATACAAAATGTATAATATTGTTGTACGTATTTGGTGAGGCAGCCAAATCACTTTCAGGCAACGGCAGGTTTCAGAGGCTGCAGTGTGTGCACTTCTGCGGTTTGGTTCATTTGACTAATTGACGCCCGCTAATTATTGTTCCAATATGTGGAATATGCAGGAAAAACAGTCCTATTAATTAATGTGTGCAGTCGAAAATGAAAGCCTGCAGGGTACCGAGGCTATACATTATGTGCAATAACTCAATCAATAAAGTTGATTCAGTTCTAAAAAAAAACAGCTGCCTAAACAGGTTCTGTTGTACAGTACATCACATGGGGGGGAGTAATATAACTTATAATGTAAATGTAATTAATTAGTAAGTATATATACACTGTAAATCCCTGGAACACATGACGCGTTTAAACCTAAACACCATGGGCCTGATTCACAACGGCGTTTACGATGATAACATGACGTGAAGCTAGCGGAAAGGCATTTACGTGGATTTCCCACATTAATTTGGAATTCATGGAAATGGCCGTGAACTTGACGCTCACGTACGTTGGTCGGAAACTCCGTCAAATCCCAAGGGACGTCTTTAGGTGGCGGAGAAAATTGCGGAAGCATACACGTGCGTATAGATTTATTCAGAAGGCTTTAGTCTTCATGCTGAATCAATAAATTGTTCCCAAATCTCAGATAAAATATGTAGGCATGTTTCCCCATGACATATTGGTCGAATGATAGCCTATATAATAAAAGCTGAGTGCACTTGTATGCTTAGATAGCAATTCTGTAGACTTAGATAGCATTTGATACAGACTTATAGCATGTTATGTAAACAGCATAAGTGCATTGTATGTAGTCATAGCACGTGACACGTCATAGTACATAATGTATATCATAGTAGTATAGATGTATAGCTTATATGTATAGTTTCATTATAGATATTCCACTGTTACTTTCTTAGCTTACGCATGTTTCATGATAAATGTTTTTATGTGATGTATTCCCCATGCTTTTTGTTCTTGCTTAATGTAAATCGCTCTGGATTAAGAGCGTCTGCTAAATGCCTAAATTGTAAATTGTAATTGTAATTGTAAATTGTATGCCTAAATGCATGCATTTCCCATACAGAAACTGCCCCTGCAAGCCCGACACATTTTTATTTATTTATTAGGATATTACTATAGGATGCGCAATTGCGCTTCTCACTTGACAGCTTTCTACTCGCAGTGCAACGCGTTGTGAGCTTGTAGATCGGCTCTCGCGCATGTTAAAAAACAAACTCACAATTATAATAAGAACATAGGCTTATCTGCATTCTGCACTACGATTCCAACATTGTTTAGTGTAGTAATGCCTGCAGTAGGCGGCAGGCCTATTGAAATTGTTTTGTTACGGAGCTCCTTGAGTCAGTTGACTGTCGGTCGGTGTGTGTGGGTGTGTGTGTGTTTGTGTGTGTGTGTGTGTGTGTGCAGGGTGTGTGTGTGTGTGTGTGTGTGGGGGGGGGTGGGGGGGGGGCAGACAGCAGCGTGCTGCCGATATAAAAAATAGAAGACCACATTAGCCTGGGAGGCGGCCTTTTTTCAGACAGCATTCTAGCCGAACGGTCCGCTCCGCAGCTCCACATTCGCTGCGATGCGAAAAAGCGATGGTCCGACACGCGCTGCTCCCGTGCTTGCAAATATGAAGGACAGACTTTATATATTGTATTGATATTGATCACATGCATGGATGCCACACACAGAATAGTTTAACTCACTGGATAAACTCACTGGATTATAATTTCTTAAATTCTTCAGTCAAGAGGATCCCAATTATTCACTTATGAATGTATAGGCTTGTACTGTTCTTTATCGCGCAAGCCATGCCCCCCTCCCTCTCTCCCCTCTCTCTCTCTCTCTCTCTCTCTCTCTCAAAAGACGACTTTTGCATTGACATATATCCGATATTTTAAATATCGGATAGCCTATGTTTTACCTCTGACTGCAAAGGTGTGAGTGCAGCACCCGCCTTGGTCCCGAACTTAATTAAATAAATTATAATTATATTGCTTCAGCAGCGGAGCACGCACCGTTGTGGACATATTAATAGAGTGCGGGCTATATTCATGCATTGACCGCGGCTGTGAAGCCGCATAGTCTGCGGCTGCAAAGCCTTTTTTCTTTTTTTGACAGACCAAACTGCTGTCTGCTGAGTCATGCTTGAAGCCTTTTATGGTGCGATATGGGGCGTGGATCAATGCAAATGAGGTTGTCGGGTGCTTTTCCGATCACTTTGCACCCACTGCATTCAGTATGACATACAGTACACCTGCGATACGCCAGCGCACCTGAGGTACACACCGCTCTCTGAATAACACGTCATCTCAACGTAGCTTGATCGGACGGATAAATACGATATCTGTTTCCCCCACAGTGTAACGGTGGCGTATTTCTTTTTAATGAATCAGGCCCCATGTGTGTAATAATAAAATGCCAAGTGTTTATTAATATTCATACAATACAGTAGAACACAAGTTCACTCAAACACCTCACGAGAACACCTAGTGTTCAAATTCTAAACACCTATATGACTGACTTTGATTGTAAAAACTAAACACGTTTATGTGTTTAAAAAGTGTTACAGGGATTAAACATGTTCTTCTGTTTATACACTGTGACACGTTTAAAAAGTGTTACAAATTATGTGTTTAAAACAGTTTATAACCTAAACGCTTGGGTTTAGTGTGTATATATATAATATAAAGTATACTCCCTCAAGGACCCCTGGGGGTCCCCGGACCCCACTTTGGGAACCACTGCTTTACATATATTGCAGAAAAAAAAGAAAAAAAGAAGAAAGTGTAATGTTTGGTTCCCCAAGATAGAATGACACTGCTGTGAAGAAATAGCAATGGCTCCTAAAAAAACAACTAAATACTCCTTGCAACATCACAGCTGACTGTTACAACGATATGTTATCTGCTGCGTACAGATTTACATCTGTACGGCGGACACAGGAAGAAGAAGCTTACGAGTAAACAGCCTTTACACTTGGTTGCATGCTGAAAATAGCCGATCTACAAGCTCACAACGTGTCGCAGCGCGATGCGTTGTGGGCTTGTAGGCCTATAGATCTGCTATTTTCAGCAAGTGTAAAATCAGTCATTTCGACGGCATCAAGGCCCGCCAAAACACATTTTAGTCGACTAAATCACCTCTAGGTTTAGTCGACGGAATTCTCATGACATTTTAGTCGACTAGAATCAGACTAACACTAAAACATTCCGGGTGACTAAAATGTAACTAAAACAAAGTGAAAACTAGTTTTTATGACTAGATATAAAAATCTAAATTTGCTGCGCCCTCCACTCACTCCACTCCCGAATACAGTCCCAGAATGAGACGATATCCCTGCTCACTCATCAATGCATCCGTTCCGTGCGAACGCCCGTTCCTCCCTCAAGGAATTAGGGCCCTATTTTTCTGACAGTGTAAAATGAAACCAAATGGACCCATGATGATACGGGTCCATTTGGTTTCATTTTTTTACGCTCTCAAGAGTTACCATTATTGTTAAACATCTGCATTACTTAATTTTGTCTACGGTCAACACAATTAGATAATGGTACCACAAAATGAGTGACAAAGAAAGTTTAACCCATTCTGGGCGGGAACCCCTTTTGGTGTTTCAAGCATTCTGTGTTTTTTCAAGCATTCCGCCACCGAGTGGCGCGCTATGAACTTGTAGGTCTGCTATTTTTGAAAAATCGTAAAAATGTATATATTGTATATATACGTATATATTCTTTCAGACCGAACATTTTATTATTTCGACGTAAGGCCTAAATGGAATGTGGACAAAATCCTGTGGGCTCCCCCAGAGTTAGTGTCAAAGTGTCCTTGGGCAAGACTCTGAACCCCTAATTGCTCCTGATGTGCTGGTTGGTGTGTGTGTGTGTGTGTGTGTGTGTGTGTGTGAATGGGTGAATGTAATGCACAATCTATGTAAATATGTGTGTGTGTGTGTGTGTGTGTGTGTGTGTGTGTGTGTGTGTGTGTGTGTGTGTGTGTAATGCACAATCTATGTAAAAGTGTGTGGATGTGTGTGTGTGAATGGGTGAATGTAATGCTCAATCTATGTAAAGTGCCTTGGATAAAGGCGCTATGTATATAAATGCACCATTTACCATTTTTACCAGCATGGGAGCTGGACCCATAAAAATACATACATTAAACATTAAACATGGTTTCCACCAACCACCACATCATCATCATCATCATCATCATCAATGGAGGAAGAAGGCCACAGTGCAAACACATCATGCAGTGTCATCGCTGGACGTGTCAGATTAGAGGCAAAAACAGGTGGAGTCGAGATGTGAATATTATAATAAGGAAGTTGCTGAAGCTGCTGAATGATGAAATAGATCTATAAAGAGATAGACGCTTTGTGGCAGAAAGACCGCCGTCCAACTCATTATTAAGCCATTTAGGCCTGACACATTTAAAAAATGTCTTCTAAATCATGAGTTTTCTGAAATACAGGTCTATATGGTTTTCTATATTGGTGCTCAATATTTCATGTCAAGGACCCCAAAGATTATATGTAATAGGCCGCCGACCCACATCTGAAAATGTGTTGTTCCAGCAGGGACCTCTCGATCTACAAGCTCAAAACGCGTTGCACTGCGACACGTTTGGCTACGACAGTATTATGCAATGTGGCACTCTGGAGTGAGTGTGTTAAAAAAATATTAGGCCTAAACCTCAGGTCAAATGCTTGGCTGCGGTGTGTAGTACCAAAAGGAAAGGAAAGGAAAGGTACTATGTTTACCCAGGGTAACTTATAAGCATCAGATACTTGTTTACCAGCATTCAAATCCGAGGTGGGTACAAAATGTCTGGCCTTCTTTGGCCCCCTGGTCGTGGAACGATCTACAATCCAGACTAAAATTGTCTTTGAAAGTTCCCTTGAGAAATTTGAAAAGGATCGTCTTTGATGTACAATCCAACACCTGCACATGTTTGGATATGTACTAGCCTATGTTCATATATTTATTATATCGGCTCAGATTGTGTAGATTGTGTATGGTGTATTTTGCCCTGCTACTAAAAAGTAGGACAGGTGACTTGTTGTATTTATGCATATAGTACTTAAAGGCGGAGTGACACGCCCCTCGGGAGCTAATAACTGCTATCAAACAATGCTATCATGATTCTGACGTCAGGGTGGCGAAAGCTTTCCCCAACGACTTCTATGCGGGCTCGCCGGGCTTGGTGGCCGTGGTAGCATAGCAACTTATGCTACTATTTTGGTGTCACATTTAGCTTGAATACTGGGTGAAAGTCTCATTCAAAAAATTAATTTTTCGCAACATTGTTCAGGTGAACTGTGTGTTTATGCTTGTTCATTGTAATAATCAATATCGCTATGATTATTTTATTTATCGCCGCGTCGCTCCGCATGACAACATACAGTCTAGCCCGTCTCAGATGCAGGCTGCACACACACGGACGGACGGACGTATAGTCTCTGGTCAGGTCCCCGCATTGAACTGGGCATGTGTGTACGCACACACACACACACACGGCTATAGTGCATGCCAGCGGGGAAGAGAGCTACAGACGCCCGAGGCAGATTCCGTGCCATTGCGTGTGTGTGTGTGTGTGTGTGTGTGTGTGTGTGTGCGTACCAGAGACTATACGTCCGTCCGTCCGTGTGTGTGCAGCCTGCATCTGAGACGGGCTAGACTGTATGTTGTCATGCGGAGCCGGAGCGACGCGGCGATAAATAAAATAATCATAGCGATATTGATTATTACAATGAACAAGCATAAACACACAGTTCACCTGAACAATGTTGCGAAAAATTAATTTTTTGAATGAGACTTTCACCCAGTATTCAAGCTAAATGTGACACCAAAATAGTAGCATAAGTTGCTATGCTGTGTGTGTACACACATGCCCAGTCCCCCGTAGAGGCTCATGATCTCGTCCGCAAGACTATGCCTCGGCATAGCGATATTTATTATTACAATGAATACAAACATAAACACACTATAGTTCACTTGAACAATGTTGTGGTAACTAACTACGGTATTACAGAGTGAGAGCGAGGGTGTACATGTCAGCCTGCGGCTGAGAGGGGAAAAGAACAGTAGTCGCGCTGCTCTCACAGCGGCCAGACAACAGCAGACCGTCCGTAGTCGCGACTGTCGCGCTGCGGGGCTGAGAGGTCTCAGAGCGGGCAGACAGGGGTGTTGGCGACCGGGGGAACATGGGACTCCAGTCCAAAATTTGCGCTTGTGCTGCAGTTCCCCTAAAAAACCCCACGCCAACCTCAATTGCATTCAAACTAAGCATTTCTGGCGAAAAAATAATTTTTTTCAATTACATTTATAGCCAATATGACGCTAAAT
This sequence comes from Protomyctophum bolini, assembly GCF_963924005.1. Taxonomy (NCBI): domain Eukaryota; kingdom Metazoa; phylum Chordata; class Actinopteri; order Myctophiformes; family Myctophidae; genus Protomyctophum; species Protomyctophum bolini. The sequence goes on along the minus strand of NC_137874.1, from coordinate 314,020 downwards.
GTACCGTCAAAAACGCTAGCCTGACCTATAGCCACTTGTTGCTAGCGCCGTAGCCCCGTTTCAAACTGTTTCAAACTGTTTTCAGTCAGACCACGTGATGTGCTGTACCACCCATATTAATTTCGGGGCATGTCAGCGGACCTTTAAAGGTGTATTATGGATGTTGTATTTGCTGGTTCAAAATGTAACATTGGCGATGTGTAATTTTATTTCTGCCTGAGTCTTGGCCATTTCCCACTTGTAAAAGAGACGCAGTCTCAATGTGATTTTACTGGTTAGGCAAAGGTTAAATAAAAATAAAATAATTTGGGGGGGGGGTGAGATTTGGAGAACTGGTGGAAGTGATATAGAAGGAGGATCAAGCACTACTGTGAACAACATGTGTTACTTTGAGATTAGAGATTATGAGTGTCCACATATCGTATACCGTACGTATATGTATTACAAAATGCAATGACAAGGTTCAAACCGTCGGTTACACAACGCTTGGAAATATTTAAATATCACAGGTCAACGCCACGCACGCTCTACCCAAAGACATATAAAAAGGCAGATGAACCCCTCAACCGGACACAATACTTCCCATCCTCTTGGAGACCTTATACTGTACACACCTTATACAGCATTGAGTCTGCAGAAAGGTATGGTATAGAGTTAGATTATAATAGTTTTGTTTTTGTTTTTTCATTATAGTTTAGTTTTAGTTAGTTTTGACATATTCTTTTCTAATTAAGTTAGTTTTAGTTCGTTTTTAGAGCGGGTATTTTGCTAGTTTTTATTTTGGTGAAAATGTTTAGTTTTAGTTTAGATTTAGTTTTTTATTTGTGGGTTATAGGGTTAGCGTGGATACATGCTGCCGTATACGGTGCTGAAAACTGCCGTAAAACTTGTTGGAGAAATGAGGAAATTAATCTAATGAATTTAAAAGGATTATATTATAAATATCCGAAAGGCATATAAATATTGATAAAAACTAAAACTAAGGGTATATTTTCTGTCTATAATTTCAGTTAGTTTTAGTTAGTTTTGAGGACACACAATACAGTTTCAGTTTAGTTATCGTTTTTTCATTTTTTTTTTTTTATTTTTTTTTAGTTTCAGTTAACTAAAAAAAAAAGTTTAATTCTAGTTTTCGTTTTTTTTAGTTAACTATTATAACCTTGGTATAGAGGTCATTTTTTGCAACAATACTCTATTCATTATTGCTAGCAGAGAGGCATACTGAAGGGCACTGATACAGTGTGTGATGATTTGCGTGAGAAGCTAACATTTATTATGTGTCATGATGGATGTGTTTGGTTCTGGGTTCTGATGGATGTGTTTGGTTCTGTGTTCCAGGATGAAGGGCCTTGCGCCTGTCGTTGTGCTGCTGGCGCTGCTGGGTGTCTTGATGCCTGGTCTGGTGGACGCTTTGAGTCTACGCCGTGAAGAAGGTAAAATCGCCCACAAACATGTACTGGGCTTAAAGGAGAATTCCATACTAAAAGGCTTTCTTACCTTTCTTTGTAGTTGTTACGTCCCCACCAAAAAAGTGTTATTTTGTGCAAAAGTTCCTTATTGGCTATTTCCCCTACCATAAGCCCTAAATGAATTGCATTTAATTAAATGGGAATAGAGCACCGAAGTCCTGATGTAACCCCTCATCCCTTCGATTCCCCTTGTTCGCGGAAGTAATTTCTCTATGGAGAATAACATGGGGTGATCTTAATATCGTCTACTATAAGCGTTGTGGTCCAAAAATAAACAAGCTGTCTCTGCGTTATTGTCAGGGAGGTGTCTCTGTATCGTTTGCAACAGTCACTCACTCATATATGATACAGTCTGCTTCTAGCGAAAATCTAACTAATTCAGCAGCAGTAACATTAGCGTTTTCTCTCAGTCAGTTGATTCTTCATATCCATATGAGTGAAGCGGCCGGGGTGACATGTCTATTTTTCAAACACAGTTCTTATATGAAGCAATCTAAAAATCCTCCTATGGCGATTTCAATGCAACTAAACAAATACATGAACCTGGGGACTGACGCCCTCTACTGAAAGTGACGTCAGACTTCGGTGCTCTATTGAATGGGGCTATGGGGTGTTTTTCTAATTCGCTTATTTCCATCACTCAAAATTATATATTTTTTGTATATAATATATACAAAAAAATATATATATTGGGATATTATTTACATTATGAAGATCATAATGTAAATAATATCCCAAGCGGCACACTTTACTACTTATTTCGATGAAAATAAGTGAATTAGCACAACACCCCATAGCCCCATTCAATTCCCATTCAATTCAATGCAATTCATTGAGGGCTTATGGTAGGGGAAATAGCCAATAAGGAGTTTTTGCACAAAAACACCTGGACCTCTTTGGTGGGGACGTAACAACTACAAAGAAAGGTAAGAAAGTTAAGAAAGCATTCTAGCATGGAATTCTCCTTTTTTTCAACGAAGGTTCATGTTTTAGGTTGTTATTAGAGAAAGTAAAAGATGAGTGTAAATGTTTCTTCATTTGCTGCTTTCTTTCGTTTTAGGAATTTTGGCGGTTTTTGACAGGGGGTCGGGGGCATTCGAGCATTGGGCTAAATATGTATTTTTTTTTACAAAATGTCATAGCGATTATTTTTTTTAATTATTTACTATAGTCCTACTAAACCCCAAGAAATTACATTTGGCCACAAAAGATCACGGGATCTACTGGATGTGTCAAACTGGCATATTGAGCCTATGACACACAGTGTGGCTTCCCCCCAGTATTCACCTTCACATTCAGTAGATCCTGTGATCTTCTGTGGACAGATGTAATTTCCTGGGGTTTATTAGGACTATAGTAAATAATAAAAAAATAAATCGCCATAATATTTTGTAAAGAAATAAATATTTAGCCCCATGCTCGAATGCCCCCGCCCCCCTTGTCAAAAACCGCTAAAATCCTTAAAACGAAAGAAAGCCGCAAATGAAGAAACATGAACACTCATCTTTTACTTTCTCTAACAACAACCTAAAACATGAACCTTTGTTGAAAAAAACTAAAGTGTCCTTTAACCCATTTTGGGTGGGAACCCCTTTTGGTGTTAGCATTACGTTATGCTTTAGCTATTTAAAAATAGCAGATCTACAAGCTCATAGCACGCCACCGAGTGGTGCGCTATGAGCTATGATTGTAGTTGTTTAATTGGTATTGTTTCTAAAGTGTAGTTGTTTATTTGGTCTTGTTTCTAAAGTGTAGTTGTTTATTTGGTCTTGTTTCTAAAGTGAAGTTGTTTATTTGGTCTTGTTTCTAAAGTGTAGTTGTTTATTTGGTCTTGTTTCTAAAGCGTAGTTGTTTATTTTGTCTTGTTTCTAAAGTGTAGTTGTTTATTTGGTCTTGTTTCTAAAGTGTAGTTGTTTATTTGGTCTTGTTTCTAAAGTGTAGTTGTTTATTTGGTCTTGTTTCTAAATTGTAGTTGTTTATTTATTATTCTAAAGTGTAGTTGTTTATTTGGTCTTGTTTCTAAAGTGTAGTTGTATATTTGGTCTTGTTTCTAAAGTGTAGTTGTTTATTTGGTCTTGTTTCTAAAGTGCAGTTGTTTATTTGGTCTTGTTTCTAAAGTGTAGTTGTTTATTTGGTCTTGTTTCTAAATTGTAGTTGTTTATTTATTATTCTAAAGTGTAGTTGTTTATTTGGTCTTGTTTCTAAATTGTAGTTGTTTATTTATTATTCTAAAGTGTAGTTGTTTATTTGGTCTTGTTTCTAAAGTGTAGTTGTTTATTTATTATTCTACATTGTAGTTGTTTATTTATTATTCTAAATTGTAGTTGTTTATTTATTATTCTTAAGTGTAGTTGTTTATTTGGTCTTGTTTCTAAAGTGTAGTTGTTTATTTATTATTCTAAAGTGTAGTTTATTTATTATTCTAAATTGTAGTTGTTTATTTATTATTCTAAAGTGTATATAGAGCAAAAGCGGCACCTGAGCTTCTATTTTGAAGGAATCCCGGAGCTGATTGTGTAAAATACGTTGGTGCGGTACAGTAGTTGCATTGGTGCGGTTCAGGCTTTAGGTACGGAGATACGTCAGTGTCAAAAACTACTGAGATGGCTGAAATATAGTCAGCATCCATCTACTGTATTGAACGTACAGTATGCTGCACTGGACATGTTGTTTGGATTGAGTACAGTTCATTTCAAATACATTGATTGTTACCATAATGTGACCAAATTTGACTGAGGGACTTTAGAACTTTCATTTCAGGGAATCATAGCTTCAAATTGACATATTGGTTGTTCAGTTTGACCCACCAGTTGTGGAGATATGGCTTATAGAGTATAATGTCTTGCAGAGAAACAGTGAGTTGAGAAAACTTCACAGGTTCACTTCTGTGGACTCTTAAAATTACACTAAGCATTTACATGTCGATTTCAGCTCTGACACTTATTTCAGACATGCTCTAGTATGTGAAGAGCCTGCCTGTGATATTAACTAATTTTGGGGGAAATAGTTCAGTCTTTCTGTGCATCTTATCAAAACATTTATTTCAGTACAGGATATTATGGATATACTAGTAATTATACATCAATATAATATGATTATTGTGTACACGCCTTGCTTTCATAATGTAATAACAATTTTGTAGTTAGTCTACTTATGAGTACTTTGCACATGGTGTTAGTATTCAGCTAATTAATTATAATAGCTTCAAACATATTGTATTTTTTTCAACATAAGAAAACAGTTCATTTATATGACAGTGCTTTGTGGAGATGATATAATGAATTCATTATATAATAGATTATATAATAATGATATAATAGATGATATAATAGATGATATAATAATGATATAATAGATGATATAATGATGATATAATAGATGAATGATATACATGTTTTTTGTCTTGTGTTGTAGAGAATCATGCAGTCTCTTTAAGGCGTCCAGACGTTAGCAAGTAAGGACTCTTTAATACTACTACTACTACTAATACTACTTTTCTACAAAATGTATTCTAAAATGTTTTCTGAAAAACCTATGTTTCTATATCAGTGGTTCTCAAACTATTTCATGCCTTTTCAAACTATTGAAAAATAGCAGATCTACAAACACTTGCACAGAGCGTACCTATTTTTCAATAGCTAAAGCATACCATAATGCTAACACCAAAAGGGGTTCCCGCCCCAAAATGGGTTAAAGGAGAATTCCATGCTAGAAGGCTTTCTTACCTTTCTTTGTAGTTGTTACGTCCCCACCAAAGAGGTCCAGGTGTTATTTTGTGCAAAAGCACATTATTGGCTATTTCCCCTACCGTAAGCCCTAAATGAATTTAATTGAATTGAATGTTGCTATGGGGGTCATAATGTAAATAGTATCAGTAGTATAAGTGGCACACTTTACTACTTATATCGATGGAAATAATAATAATTAGCTAAATAAAATTAACAAAATAACACCTGGACCTCTTCGGTGGGGACGTAACAACTATACAAATAAAGTTAAGAAAGCCTTCTAGCATGGAATTCTCCTTTAACCTCTTTTGGTGTTACATATACATTATGTTATAATTTAGCTATTGAAAAATAGCAGAGCTACAAGCTCGAGTGGCGCGCTATGAGCTTGTAGGTCTGCTATTTTTGAAAAATCGTGAAAATGTGCCTGAAATCTTTGAATATATATTATTACAGAGCGAGTTTTTAACTCAAATCTTTGCTACTGGGTGGGGGGGGGGTGCCCCTGGAACAACATTATTCAGATGGGGGTCGGCGGCCAATCTCATATATATTCGGGGGTCCTTGACATGAATATGTTTGAGAACCACTGATATTAAAAACATGAGGTTTTTCAGAAAACTGTCGGGATTCTTTTTTAATTTCGACGTCAGGCCTAAATGGGTTAAATTAACAATGTCACCCGAATGGGGTGGCATTTCATTTCATTACCTAAATAGTATTAAGTTAATGAAACACCACCCCGTTCGGGTCACATTTATTCTCAACCTGCACATACTGTAATGATGTCAGTGCAAAATGGCCGCTGTGTGAATACTATATAGTCAATGGGATGCCAGGTCAACAAATTAACCTGGCATCTGTCAAAGTAACATGCCAATAACATCTATATTACTACTAAATAACTACTACAACAAATGAACCTGGCATCTGTCAAAGTAACATGCCAATAACATCTACTAAATAACTACTACAACAAATGAACCTGGCATCTGTCAAAATAACATGCTAAAAACATATATTACTATATATATATTACTACTAAATAACTACTACAACAAATAATAATACCAACAATTACCTATAGAACTCCTCTAAAACCACGATTCTGCTTTACAGCTATAAAACAAGTAAGAGGCCATTCACACCGAAGCACTACAACTATAAAACAGGCGTATGCAAAGGCTGAGCTTATACGTACTGTATATGATTCATGATGACAATGTTTCATGTATGTGATGCATTACCGCGTGTTTTTTGTTTACTCGCTTACTGTAAGTCGCTCTCTGGACTATAAGAGTGTCTGCCAAATGCCTAAAATGTAAATTGTAAGGGTCAAATTTACATTGTAATTAATTGTTTTTTTCGTTATGTGAATGTCCTCCTTCCTTTAGGTACGGTGTGAACGTCCCACAACTCAACGTTGGAAGCGTGCACCGCATACGGACTCCGCAGTATGGCTGGACTGGACAACGCATCGGTGGTGGTCGTAAGTCTGGCGGTTGGCGTCGCTGGGGACGTCGCATTGGCAGTTTGAATCGCTGGGGACAACGTCGCATTGGCAGTTTGAATCGTTGGGGACAACGTCGCATTGGCAGTTTGAATCGTTGGGGACAACGTCGCATTGGCAGTTTGAATCGTTGGGGACAACGTCGCATTGGCAGTTTGAATCGCTGGGGACAACGTCGCATTGGCAGTTTGAATCGCTGGGGACAACGTCGCAATGGCAGTTTGAATCGCTGGGGACAACGTCGCATTGGCAGTTGGCGTCGTCAGTCTGGTTGGGGAAAACGTCGCATTCCCAGTTGGCGTCGTCACCGCCATGGCGGGGTTGGAGGTCCCTGGGGCCGCCACAGCCTCCGTCGCAAGCCCAGCCACAAGCCGTATATCTATATCGGCTGAGCTTGTAGATCAGCCGATCTACAAGCTCACAATGTCTCAATGTAGATCGGCGATTTTAACTATTTTGTGAAAAGTTTTTTTTTTTCAAATAGTAAAAAAAAAAAGCAAAATCTGTTTAGGGATAAGGGATAAGGGGGAGAAGGGACATCAGCCAGGGATTTGTTGGGAGGGTGTCAATTTATAGAACATAAATAAAATGAGTTATGGTATAGAGGGGGAATATATATATATTTATAGTATACTGTATAACCCTGGGGAAAGCTGGTCAATAAAGTATATATAGTTTAACCTTTAAGTGGTTAAGAATCTATTTATTTGGGGTTTATTTTTGGTAACACAGTAGAGCCTTGTCTATCCTAAAAAGGAAAGAGTGAAGGCTGATTCATGTCTCACAGATCTATCTACTGTATGTCTAGATCTATCTACTGTATGTCTAGATCTATCTACTGTATGTCTCCAAGCTCACAATGCATGGCATTATGACACATCTGTAAAGCACATTGAGCTGCATTTCATGTCATGAAAGGTGCTACACAAATAAAGTTTTAATTATTATTATTATTATTATGACTATTGTGTGACTTTTTCAACATGACACAGCACGTGTCAAGTGAAATTAAATTTCACCTAGAAACAAAATTTCAAGAATCTTTTCTGGGTGCCTGAAGCTCGCCAAGTCTGTGCAGCATTTGAGCTACGGACCACCATTTGATGACATTCAGCCTCTCAGAAGGGTCCATTGTGTTACATGTGAGCCAGGTCTCCCCATTGACTTTCAATGGGGTATTTTGTCTAAGTTTATTGCGCATTACGTTGCCACCAACATTCTAATGCTAACATGCTATCATGATAATATTGTAATGCTAACATGCTAACGTCAGCTCACGTAGACCAGGAAGAGTGCAGTGTCAACAATGCATGGAGTGTTGCTGTCACATCATCTATAGAACAGAAAACAAAAAACAAAAACCAATTGCGCGATTGAATAGGAGTTCTAGCGTTAGACCCCCTCCAGGAGCAGCTGAAGGAGCAGCTCCAGGACCAGCGCCCTATATCTTTATTTTTGTTTAAAAAAGAAAGTTGGTCAATATATAATTATCAACTTACTTTTGTAAAATAAAAATGAAGACGACCGGATTAAGGTACTGCACCCGGTCTAAGGGAGGGTTAAAGGCGCAGTGAAACGGAAATGGTGAACAACATGAAAATGGTGTTTCCACATGAAACACCGGTCTGAAGTTTCTGAACCAATCAGAGTGTCGCATCCCTTCAGGCGATGGGACGGTAGCTAGGGACGGTGGCTAATGCTATGCGCAACAGCGTGGTGTTGTTTGTTTATAAATCAGACGGTCGCCCAGCACAACCAGTTTACTGTTATGTGGCTTATTTCTACCCTATAATGTTTTCAGAAACATATTTTAGCGTGATGATTAAGTTGAAACCGAGTAATACACTGTCTGAATGTTATCTTGAATGGAAATAAAAACGGAGTAATCTGTAATCAGAAGCAGCTGTGTTGCATGGATGCGCAGACATGGGGAATTAAACATGTGAGCTTCATTTTTATTGGCTTTTATCGATGTGTATCTCTACACGTCATCACGCAGCACGTTTTCGTTTTAATAAATAAATAATACAATCGTTTTTATGGACCTTTGATATAAAAACACACAGAAATGAGAATTTTCCCATTGTTTTGGCATCCATTGTTAGGTATGCCCATATGATGACCACGGATATGGTCTAAAAGTGTGAAAAACTTATTTTTCATTTCACTGCGCCTTTAAGGTGGCCTGTGTAATTTGTGTAAGTGATCCATATGATACTATGTGATATACGGGTTTGGCAATATCAATTGGGTTTCTACAGCTTGAGATCATGTACTTCCTCAGACAGAACTGTTCTGTTACACTGAACCATGAACCTAGACATCTGTAATTATTTCATCCAGCTCTTCTCTCGGCGCTAGTGGTCTGATCTTCATACTAATAGATTTCAAGGAATATCTTATAGTTTTCCATGTTCGCCATGTAACACCAATACCATAGTGAGTTTCATCAGCTCCCCACAGATAAAGGCTGTTGGGATTTGCATTATAACAACCACCATACCAGAATGCACCCAGATGTACTCTAGTAATTTTTGGGCAGCGGCTGAATTGCGGGCCGCGCTGCGGGTAAAGGCTGCGACAAATTTGGAGCCCTTTGGGGCCCTATCTTGTGCTCCCCTTACACCTTATCCCTAAACTTATTTGCCATTTTTTTACTATTTTGTAAAACATTTTAAAATAGTTCAAATAGCCAGTCTACAAGACTAACCGATCTACATCGACATGTTGTGAGCTTGTAGAACTATTTTAAATGGTTTTTCAAAATAGTAAAACATGGCAAATAGGTTTAGGGATAAGGAGTAAGGTGGCACAAGATATTTATCCACTGACTGTAATAGACATTGTCACCGCACCTCATGGGTCCATTTCTCATTCAACACATTCAAGTTAGTTACTGTAGGCTAGGTCTATGAAACTCACCTGCTCCTCCATCTTTGAAGCCGCCGACGCGCAACATGTACCCGCTGTCCTCGGAGTCGATGTGAAACAAGGTGTACAGAGCAAATGCCCTGTTGTTGATCTCGCTGAAGTCCTCCATGTCCACTCTCAGCTCGTATCTTCTCCGTACAGTCAGTTTTTGGTTTAGACCAGTCATTGGTTAGACCAGTCATTAGTCCTACGTACGGTACAACCTATCTCAAAACCTCACCCTAAAGGTCATTACACACTGGCGAATTAGCGACGCGATGCGAATAAGCGATCTGAAAATGCGAAATATTTGCCCGGCGAATTTATTCGCGTTTGGCTATACACCGTACACATCTATGCGACGCGTATTGTGCGATTATAGCTCCTCTCCTCTCCTCTCCCTCCTCCTCTCCTCTCCTCCCTCTCCCGCTTTGGTATCCTTTCTTTAATAACCCCGTATCCAGTACTTCACAGATGGAGGGGTCCAATTAATTCGTACCGGCCCACATAGGTATACAATTGGTAGGCCTACCGGCCGCGCCCGTGCATGTGGGCATATATTCCGGTTATAAAGTCTTTATTTTCGGGTAAAAAACGGGTCTGCACAGTAGAAATAGCCTAGTGCAGATCTTAGCTTTTTGATGAGCCTGTTCACTGGTCATTTTAACTTTTTTATATATTTTTCTTTGGTGTTGGTGAATAAAAATCCACATGGATGTCTTCATGCTTATGTTCTTCATTAGTTTGCATCGTGTTTAGACGGTATTCACGTTCATTCTGGTCTGTAAGCAACGGCAAAGAAAACTTCGGAGGGAGGGTCAATTGTAACATGTGTTACAAATGGTCCGCTTCCATTCAATGCCATTATAAGTAATATTTACATATTTGACATATTGGCCAATATTATATGTTCTAAAATTGTATTGTATTGTGTAGTGTATTCTAAAATTAGTTTAGGGTTGTATAACATTGTACAACTCAATCAATCAAACGTTTGTTTAATCAATGTATTTCCCCATTGAACTGAAAAAAAAGCCCAAACTGGTACACCCGATACTATTTAATATTTCCCAATATGTTTGATACATTTTCTTATCACATCCATGGTATGAAAACAATGCTAAGGAGTTGCTTCAATGAAATATAATTGCTTTAAGCTGAAAACGATATGTTTAATGGTGTTTTTTTAGCGTTGTTACATTTATACTCCATGCTGTTACAATTAGTCCGACAGGCGCAACAAATGTAACACTGGAACAGCGTCCACTTTCGGTTTAATAACTCCCGACCTGTTTGATCAATTGAAAAATAAAAAGTGGTTTATGGAAGCAGACAAGTGTAGGTCCGTTGCCTGAAAATATTACATATGTAGATAAACGGATCTCCGAGTAAAAAAATGAAACGTGCAAAATGTTACATCCGTGGCGGCTCTCCCCTACTGTTAGCACACCCATGTGCCATGTCCACGGCACGCACGCACGCGAGCGCAATGCGCATGCACACGCGAGCGCACACACACCCAACAGAGTTGTAGGAGGGGAGGTGTGCAACAGTGTGCTGCTGTGCTATCCCGACCTGCGTAACCGGACCGGCGGCTGCTCTGTTGACAGCTACTGTACGGTACGCCGCTGTTTATACACAGCAACAAGTTTGGGCTGCATTCTGATTGGTCAGAGCCGTTGAATTTCGCCTGCGAATGTCTGCAAAATTCGACACCAGAGCGAACAAATAAAGAGCGAAAACTGTCGCATTTTCGCACATTCGCACATTCGCCACTGATGTGGAAGCTTCCATTGACTTCAATTGGTTTTAAAAAAATGCGAATTATTCGCGTCGCCAATTTGCGTCGCCAATTCGCCAGTGTGTAATGACCTTAAACCTAAACTCCCACGGGGCAGCACACCTAAACCTAACCTTAACCCATGTCTAACCAATGACTATAGTCTAAACTAAGTAGTTACCCCCAGACGGACGGACAGACAGACAGACAGACAAAATGTAAATGTACCTTATATTATTATTATAACTTCATGAATTATTATTGTCAAGCTTAATCACAATAGGGGCATGCTTGATTTCACTCTCACACTCATTTCACATCTTCAATGCAAAATTGCAAGAATCTTAAACATTTCGCAAACATCATAAACATAGTAAACATTTCCTGCATAAGGTGGGTGACATTAGTACAGTGAAATAAAATGTACTTTAGACAGTTGTAAAACATCAGTGTACATGTCACAGCAGACGTCCACAGCAGCATCAAAGTCAACAGGATAGATGCTGTAGACCCCACTGGACACTCTGTTGTCCAGGGTGTAAACAACATCACAGTCCCTCGGCAGGAAACTCACCACCACCGGGGGCAGTAGACACAGGAGGAGCACTACTTGGTAGAGTGCCTAGGATCAAGTATTGGACACATCAACACATCATTTCACTGGTCACAATTACCACTATTTTAATCACTCCCCACCTTCAAAACCACACTGAAAACCCACCTGTTCAGAATAGCATTCCCGAGCTGTGTTTTTAACCTGTTACATGTACTGTTCTTATTGGTTTGTACGCTTATTTTACTTGTTTTTCTAATAAAGTTGTCATTTTCTCATCTCAAATAGTTAAAATGATAGAACAATGGCAAAGAACAAAATAAAAGTGTAAAAACATAGGAAAAAAACACAACATGCAGCAAATCAGTCAGGACAGAGTAGGAACACAGATATTAAAACTCAACTAAAAGCAAGAGTGAAGCAAATATCTACGCCAACAAACAAATCCCTCTTCGTTTAGCTAGGTCAGTGATGACTCATGGAAAAAGTGTGTGTTCACTTCACAGTTACCAAATGCTGGGAAGTAGACGTGTGGGAACTTGGGACTCCTACTAGGCCATAAGGCTTCATCACAGAAAACAGATTTTCAACAGTTATTGTTGTCACAGAGCAACACACAGCCATATTCCTCTTTATCACATTCTTCACACGACCAAACCCAGATTTTTAAACTGACAAACTGTTATTTCCATACAGCAACAGTCATTATTATTACAATTTAGACATTTAGCAGACGCTGTTAATAGCAGACTTACAGTAAGCAAGAACAACCCATGGTAACCCTAGTTCCCTAGCTCCTTCCTCTCCATTGCTTCCTTGATGGAGCCATCAGGTTTACTTTTCCCATGACTCTCTCTTACAACTTCTGCATCATATTTACAGTCCACGTAGATCCTGCCAAGTATGGAAAACTAGTATGGAATTTGTAAACCTTTGAGTAATTTCCAGGTCTGGAAAAATGTGGAAAAAATAAATGAGGGTTGTGGAAAAATACATACGATACGTTTCCAGACTAGTTTCTTGCCACTATTCTGTTTTCTAAATCATACATAAATTAAGTTTACACATTTGGAGCTGGAACCCATTTTTCACATGTGTTACACAGCACCACCAGGAGGCCGGTTTTTGCAAAACATATTTTTTTGACAGTACACCTACACATTTTGTCCAAACAACACACAAATTGGTACACAGTCTCTCTATGGCCATTAAACTAAACAGGTTTTTCAGATTTTTCAAACTCCATCCTGATTGGCTAAGATTGGGTTCCAAAGTTCACAGAACTGCTCTGTGTGATTTCTGTGAAATTGTGCACGCACATTCCCACTAGGCACAGGACGAAATTCCACTTGAAATTGCTTGCCTCAACTGCTGATTTGTGTTTTTACCTATAAACTCTGTATTCACTCTCACGATCTGACGTTTTCTGCTGTGTTCTAGTGTTCCTTGTTCCTTGTTTGTGTGTTTTAGTGTTGTGCTCTTATTTTGTAGTATTTAGTGCCCTGGTTTCCTTTGTGGTTATGGTTACCTGTCTTGTCTCACCTGTGATTATTAGTTTGCTCCACCTGTGTCTTGTTAGTCTCTTAGCCAATCCCTGTCTTGATTGTCTCCACCAGGCCGAAGGCCTAGGGGGAGAGTATGTTTTGCACTCTGTCCGTCCTTCCGTCCGTGTGTCCGTCCGTCCGTCCGTCCGTGTGTGTGTGTGTGTGTGTGTGTGTGTGTGTGTGTGTGTGCGCGAGTGTGTGTGTGTGTGTGTGTGTGTGTGTGTCCGTCCTTCCTTCCGTCCGTCCGTTAATCTCCAGCACCGTTGGCCCGATCCATGCCAAACTTTGCACACACACTCCCTGGATGCCAACGACGAAACTCTGCCCCAAATATTCCTCAACGGCCTGTTATAGCGCCACCACAATTATTTGGGGTCCCACAGGTTGAGAACCCCTGCTTTACACCACTGATGATGCTCTATCTGGCTGAGGATCTCTCCCCTGGGTTCCAGCTCCAAATGTGTAAACTTAATTCATGTATTATGATGATTTTTTTATTTTCTCTCTGAATTGTGTATTTTAGAAAGCAGAATACTGGCAAGAAACTAGTCTGGAAACGTATGTATTTTGCCCGTTTTGAGCATTCTACTGAGGCTGTCCAACATGGCTGAGCCGCCTTTTTCTGCCAAGGACTTTGGTGTTGCTAAGGACATCTTTAATGAAGATCCTCAGTTCCTTCACCAACTGGCTATTTATTGGAGGCAGGATCCAGAATTTGCCCAGTACATGGCATTCTTCAGATGGGAGAGTCGGGGTGCCATCTTTCCTCAAGTGCCTTCTCAAGAGGCAGTCCCACCGGCCTCCCCTGCTCTTCAGCCCAGTGCCCAGGGCCCCTCCACCTGTAGTTATGCCTGCAGCCCTGCCTACTGTGATTGCAGCCCCACCTGAAGCCCCGGCTCCTGCAGCCCCGCCTCCAGAGCCTGCGGCTTCCCTGTCATCGCCTCCAGTGTCCTCTGCCTCGTCTGGTCCTCCTGGCCGACCACCAGACGACACATCCGCCTCATCTCGTCCACCTGGCCATCCTCCAGACACTTCCGCCTCATCCCGTCCACCTGGCCGTCCTCCAGACACCTCCGCCTCATCCTGTCCACCTGGTCGTCCTCCAGACACCTCCGCCTCATTTCGTCCACCTGGCCGTCCACCAGACCATGCATCTTCCATCTCGTCTCGGCCGTCCGGCTGTCCGCCAGACCACGCCTCTTCCTCCGTCTGTCCCCTCCCAGCCTCCAGGCCACCCACCTGAAGGCAACTACACTGCCCCTGTCCAGTCTTCAGCCTGCACATTGGTGTCCTTGTCCCCAGACCCCTTTTATTGGTCCAGTGACAGTTTCCCTCCTCCGGACCCCCTCCACCCACCCTGCTCAGTGTTGTGGACAATCGTTAGGGATGTCTGGAAGCCATCCCTTGAGGGGGAAGCACTGTCACTATCTGATGTTTTGTGTTCTAATGTTCCTATTTTTTGTGTTTTAGTGTTATGCTCTTATTTTGTAGTATTTAGTGCCCTGGTTTCCTTTGTGGTTATGGTTACCTGTCTTGTCTCACCTGTGATTATTAGTTTGCTCCACCTGTGTATTGTTATAGTCTCTTAGCCAATTCCTGTCTTGATTTTGTGTATGTTCACCTGTGCCCTGTTTTCCTTGAGTGCATTTATAGCCCTGGCTTGTTGAGTTATTTGTCAGATCATTGTTGTATGATAAGTGTGATGTTGCCTTGTATCCTGAATTTTGGAATAAACCCTAGCATTCTAGACTTCTCTGCGCCTCCCTGTTCTGCACTTGGGTCCTACCTTAGTGATCCACACCGTGACACACTCCCTAGAGGTTCTAGAGTTACATGGAATACAGAGCATACCTATTTACACGCACCTCGACAGTAGGTGCAGGGCCAATAAGGAAATTATGGAAGGAGGTAGGACCATTCTTTTGGTAAATAATTACTTTATTGAATAAATAAACGACAACGTTTCGATCTTGATAGATCTTCCTCAGGGTATACTGATCTGACGAAGATCAGTATACGGAATGGTGTAGCTCGTTCCACCATTACATGGATTACGTACAGACAGACAGAGACATGGTGCATTTATAAACTCAGCAACAAACTTTCGGAAACATAACTTCGGTTCATTATTTCTCCACTTTAATAATACCAATTGGTATTTTATTTTATATCATTTTAATCATTGATTAGTCACCTTTACAACGAGGTATAGATTGTAAGGATTGGGTGTTTGTGGAATGAGCAACCCAGCTACATGTGGGTAGCACCTCCAAAAAATGGTTGGTATTCATCCTTGCATGCTTTGAGTTGCTTAGTGGATTGGATGATTGCACTCTCACACAGTAATAATGAAAAAAAACACAGGTAGGCCATTTTTACACTTTATTAATTTTAGTGTTAGGGAACTCAGTATAGAGAAGATCCAAAAGCAGCTGCAACAGCTTGGTATGGGGCATTGGGGAAATATCTCTCTCACAGGCAAGACAGAACTTGAGGTTGTCAACATTGAAGGCAATCGCAAATGCAGTGAGATGACTAATCAACGATTAAAATTATATAAAAGACAATACCAATTGGTATTATTAAAGTGAGAAATAATGGACCAAAGTTAAGTTTCCGAACATTTGTTGCTGAGTTTAGATAAGATAGATGTGTGCGTGAGTCTACATGTATGTGTTTTTATTTGCAGTTTACAGCATAGAGCAGCAGTGAGTGTTGCGTAATCATGTTTGTTTAAATCCTAATTGTCCTCAATGTGTTAGTTTTAGTCATAGTGCCCTTCCCCCCCCCCTTTTTGAGTGGCGCAACAACTCCTACAACCAGCAATGTCCGTGCGTATGCCTGTGTATCTGAGCCTGTGTTCATGAGCACGAGTATATGACTTATTAGTACCAGTAGGAGGCGCCAGAAACAGAGAGAGGTGCTGCTCTGTTGCCTGCTAATGACAGAGAGAGAGAGGTGGGTGGGGGGGAATTGCACCACTCAGTTCACACGGGTGTGATTTTTTAGTGGCTGAGAAGGTGATAAGGCCTGGGATGTTAGCAGGTGGAAGGGGAGGGGTTTGGTCGGCGCACACGCAAGCATGCACGCACGCACGCACGCACACACACACACACACACACACACACACACACACACACACACACACACACACACACACACACACACACTCTCTCTATAGTTTTTTTCTTTGCTGCAATTATTTGCTCTGGTGCAACAACCACACCTTTTTTGCTTTTAGTTACAGTGATTCTGCTTTAAGGTATAAGTATTAAACACCTCAACATGTTTAAAGGTAAAAAGAAGATCTAGTTTACAAACCTGTCAGGGTTTGTTTACAAACATTTCAGGATTTGTTTACAAACAGTCCTTGGTTCGTTTACAAATATTTACATTTTGTTTACAAATGTCAGGGTTTGTTTACGAACAACCACATACTTTTTGGAAGGTCCTTTTGAGAAATTACACAAAACAGGACTCAGGCCAACAAAGCCATCACTAAGAGGCGCTCTTGTCTACTATCAATGTAAGTAAAACACACACAGAAAAAATATACCTTATGAACACAAGTAGGCCTATACATTCAAACAGGAACCAGGACCTGATGAACTGGTTATGTTTATCCATCATTTGGGACAGAAATAGCAAAAAGTGGCACAGATTTTAGTCTGGCCAATAAAAACACAAAAATGTGATGAATGGTAATTGGTGCATTTATATAGCGCCTAAGGCGCTTTACAGAGATTGTGCATTACATTCACCCATTCACACACCGATGGCGGAGGGAACCATGCAAGGCACCAACCTGCACATCGGGAGCAATTAGGGGTTCAGAGTCTTGCTCAAGGACACTAACTCTGGGGGAGCCCGGTTATCCGGGAACCTTGCAGTTGCCATCCTCTACCCCTGAGCCACTGCTGCAATGTACAATAATAGTACATATTTTTAGGAATGCCTAAATTGCCAGAAAAGTTGTCATGGGCCAAAATCTCAGAACTTAAGAACGAAAAACTAAACTTGAGGTACATCCACCTGCTGGAATGAATTTCACCAGAGATTGCCAACAGCGCATGAGAACATCCAATACAAAATCAGTCCTAATGGGCAGCATATATATATTCCTCTAGTTTTCAGTTCATTTGATTTGGTGCTTAAAGACATAAATATTTGGTAATGGAGCCCCTGCAGCATCCATCCCTCAGTCGTAAAGATTGAAGGTTACTGACTGCTTTGATGTAAATAAGATATTTATTGCCTGAACACAAAACTGCTTATTGTATAATATAATAAGCATAATTATAATAAGCACATTGTGCCTGATCACGACCAGGCACAATCTGTCTTAACCCATTTTGGGCGGGAACCCCTTTTGGTGTTCTGCGCGCTATGAGCTTGTAGGTCTGCTATTTTTGAAAAGTCGTGAAAATGTGGCACAAATCTTTGAATATAATATTTCAGAGCGAACATTTTTAACTTGAAATATTGGCTTCTGGGGGCTCCCCGGAACAACATATTTTGAGATGGGGGGTCCGTGGCCCGCAATAGAGATAATTCTGGGGGTGCTTGACATGAAAAAGGTTGAGCACCGCTGACATAAAAACTGACAGGAAAAACGTTAGGATTTAGAAGCCTTTTTTTTGTATCGACCTCAGTCCAAAATGGGTTAAGATACAGTACATTGCCATACAGATCATTGTGTTTGCCTGCTATATACACTGGATACCCCACCAGATAATTATTCACTATGTTCTTTTGGAAGGCATAGGGAGTAAAACCTTTAGTTCATTATCGTGGACATTCCATTTACCTGTAGTGATCTGGACCAGGGCTGTTTTCAAAATCGTGCGACTTTGGACTAGTACTAAAATGTTATGTTGTTTTTTTTTTGGATGTGATGAGTGTGCTTGACTGGTAAATCAAATGTACAGATGTCTAGAGCTTAATTTATCCTCTGTCGTAAGACCGTGTCGCTTGGCCAACACAGAGCATATAAATTAGGATGAAGATTTCTGAACCTGTCCCCTCCTCTGACACATCCAATACAAATGTTGTTTATCATTCCATAATGAAAACTGCCAGATGAAAAAGCTTGGGGATTGGGACTATATATAACTTTTTTTTTCTACATGAAGGCGGATTCTGCCAATGCATTTCAATGAGAATGGAGCTGTTTGCTGCCATTTGTGGATTTCTGCAAAAACAACAAAAAACAAGAAATCATCACATCACATAGTGATATTTGTCAGGTGCTGTCTCCGTTGTGTTCTTGTGTTCCCCCCACATATTAGTATTATTATTATATTATTATTTTAGTAACGTGTATGTTTGTGTGTCACAAACTCGCGGCCGTCGTTTGCGTTCGTTTGCGACGTTCTGTTCGTGTTTCGTTTGTGGCTTCGCTGCTCTCCGTCCGCCCCTTGCAGTTTAGCTCATATAACATTAGCAGCTGTTGTGTTAGAGAGGCAGCCTTGACTTTTCACGCCGTTGTTTGCTGAGCCAATCAGGACGAGTCCCATAGGCTAGAGAGGCATGCCGTTGCTTAGAGACGAGCCAACCAATCAGGACTAGGTCCCGACTGTAGGAGCCAAAGTCGTCATTACATCTGACTAATTCATTTCACCTGACAAAAACACTCCATTCCTATTGAAATGCAATGGCACAATCTGCCCTCATAGGTAGAATAAAAGTGCGGTGTGACTATGGATGGAGCTCGTTAATAATAATGTTTATTGATAACGAGCACCTTATCGATCAGGCTTATCGAGCCGGGTTCTTATCGAGCCCACTATCGAGCATTTTCTATTATTTTGTGGAAAGACGGGAGACAATACATTCTGAACAGAACGAGTATCTTTTACTAGAGGGTCTTCAAATACAGTACTTTTCTAACAGAGGGAAGGCAATTGACCTTTTTACCGATAAGATAATATTAAAGAAACTGGTTAATATGTGTACAGTCACGTTAAAAGCGTAATTTGGTTTCCCCGGGCAGCGCTGGTAGGCAGGTATCAATACACTTTTAGACCGACATGTTTGTAACCGCATGGATGATTACATTTATGTATTGATCTCCTCTTGTCTTGATTGTTTAAACATGACGTCATGGGCAGCTATGCTCGATAACAGGCTTGATAAGCCCAGCGCTTATTGATAGCGGGTACTCAATGAGCTTTTTATCTGAGTTCTTCGGGTATCGGTTATCGACCTCCATCCCTAGGTGTGGCCGTGCCCCAATGAACAAATACACATTTGGAGTCTTTAGATGATAAGTGTCTGAAAATGGAAGAGGTAGAAAAAATAATTTATAAGGAAAGTCCTCCATACAACAGACAGACATCGATCTAAAAGTTACTTAGTAGTAAAGTAACAAAAGCCTCTTCGGCATGTGAACTCTGTATACAGTGCATGTCAGATACATGCAAATCTCCTGCTGTGTTGTCCTTACACTGGAACATTTATATATTCCTTGTTGTTGTTTTGTGTTTAGGTTTTACTGAAACCTTCCAGAGGATATCATAGATTTTCTACTCTGTCTGTCGTTATAATCATGGCCCAGTCTGGAATTGGTATATTGAGTGACCGAGTGAAATGACCTTGAGTGTTCATTTAACTCTGAGAGTTACGGGTCCATTTTTGGTTACATTTTACACTCTCAGAGTTACAAACCGATAAATAGTCTCTCCCAGAATTACAAATGGTTGTAATAACAAAAGGGTTCTGGTGTGTAGTGTGATGGAGTATTAAATGTAATTCGAAGCTGTGATGTTTTTCCTCCAGGGTTGTGTTGGTTTGTGCCTGCCCCTCTACATGTCTACTGGCAAAATGGACACAGCTTCAAAATAAGTAAGATCTGTTCAACAGTTGGCTATTAGCTTAAACAGTCTAACCTATCATATTACTCACTGCTGTATCACCCAGTCAGGTCCTTTTCACAGTGTAAATTATGAAAAAGTTAAATGCATTTAAGACAAGTCTTTATTTTTTTAAACCAATGTGTGGTGAAATGACTACATGAGCAAATTTTTATATATACCATGTAAGTTAAGATATTGAGAGTTGATATTCTGTTGCTGAACTTGGATTGTGTTACTGCACAGATGGCCAAATGTATTGCTTATTTATGTGAGCCTAAACCTTAGGAAATAATGTGCAGTGTTCACTCGTACAGTATCTTGCATATTAAGTTATGTTAATAGAAAAGGCTTTGTATCAATATTTTCAAATAAAAGACTAATAGTTATTTGTGTTGTTTTTCTCCAAGCACTATTATAGACATTGTATTGCTAGATGCTTCATGAAGTGTGATTAACTGTATTGATAGGAAACACATTGCATATTACTGAGGCAAAAGTAAACACATCAGCACTTTTGCCACCACACTGTTCAATGCTCCATCAATCCATTCTCTGGGAATCTGTTTGCACTCATCCCGAGACTATCATTTCATTTTCTTATAACCAGATGTTAATTGTAGTTAAACCCTGTGTGGAATGCAATTTGTGTTTGGTAGATTATCTCTCTGTTATAATAATGCTTCTTGACAATAACTTAATATGGTTGGAAACCCTGTTTATTTATTTGTCATGACGTCTATGGCCATCTTTTTTTGTGTCCATTATCAATCCATCCGTTCACCACTTTGGTCCCACACAACATACGTTGAAAATGACTGGTGATGTGATAGTGTGATATAGCTGGGATCCATGGCAGTGATCTAGTTGGATAATTCATTTAGCAAATAAATAAGCCTTCTGAAAACTGAAACCGTTTTGTGACATTAAATAAAGGTAAACATGTTCTGTGATTCAGATTTAATAGTTAAAAGGAGAACAGAGTCAGAATAGATCAGTGCATCTGTAATCTACTACTTCACACTTGGTGTTGGTAATCGATTGGTCATGTCTGTAGAGGGAGCAAGTGAGAGAGCGCGGGCTTGTTGTTTCATTCTCGTACTGCTGACAGAGAGGAAACACTGTGTCCAGCTTTCTTACTGAGATCTCCCCTTTTACAGGGTACTACATTTTGGGGGCTCGTCCGGGATGAATGCAACGAGGGCCAGCTGTCTAAGATAGACGTCCCCGATCAACATTCAACCATTTTTCATCTACAACCAACCAGGGTGGAAGATAGTGTGTGGTGGTTCAACAACTGCGTAGAGAGACTTGTATGCAATCTGAGGTTAACCACTGGTGCCAGGAAAGCTGCGTTTACTCTGCAAAGAGAAAGTCTCCACCACACTGATGTCCACGGGTTCACAAGTTGTGTTGTCAACTCTGCAAGGAGGTGCCACACCACGCCAACATCCACGTGTCAAATAACCGTTGCCGTTCCTGCAAGAAGATCCTGCACCACAGAATCGACGGGCCAAAGAACTGTGTTGCCTATTCTGTGGAGAGAAAATAATTCTACACCGCAGAATCAACGGGCCAAAGAACTGTGTTGCCTATTCTGTGGGGGAAGAAATTCTACACAACAGAATCGACGGGCCAAAGAACTGTGTTGCCTGTTCGGTGGAGAGAGGGTTTTGGATCACACTGACATCCACAGGTCAGAGAACAGTGTGTTCTATTCTACAAAGAAAAGGTATTTTATCGCACTGACATTTTCCACAGGCCAGCGACTGAGATGTATGAGTCTGATTCAGACCCTGACATGGGTTCCTCAGCACTAGAGGAGTTGAAATTAGAAATTGGTGGTGCTCTATATACATTGAGAAGGGATGCCTTGATTGAAATTTGTGATTTTCTGTCAATTGCTGGTTCAAAGCGTGAAAATGTAAAGAGGAAAGGTCGCCCTGCTCTCATTGCCCATGTCACAAGACATTTAGAGAGAAAAGATTTACTTGACCTTGAGGACCTAGGTATGGTAGAGTTACTTTGCCTGCAAGATAAAATTACTGAGTTAAAACGGGGTGAACAAATGGAAAAAAAACAGGTGTCCCCTGGTGCAAATGAGACGGGTTTGGGGAAACAGGTTGTTCAACCCTCAGAAACTGAGAATTTGCGAAAAGAGCTTGAGATGTTAAAATTAACATTATCATTAGCACTACACGAAAAATCAAACCAAAGAGCCAACAAAATCAGTGGGGGGAGGATAATGTTGGTAAGGACCTTGCCTCTGTCCCCCAACCGCATGTTTCATTACAGTGGAATAGAGAATACAAAATGTCAGGCCAAATTGGCGAACCGGGGCAAAAAGATAAACTCACATTCTCCAGTCTAGCCCACCAAATTGAGCAAGGGATCAACAAGGGATTTCCTGAGATTGAAATAGTTGATGCAGTGATCAGGGCAATTGCACCAGGCTTACAATTACGTAGTTACCTTGAGGGAAAAAGCAACCTCACACTACCTACTTTGAGGAGAATTCTCAGGTCCCATTACCAAGAAAAGGGAGCAACAGAACTGTATAAACAGCTCACGTCAGAGGCCCAAAGTAGTAAGGAAACGCCACAGAACTTCCTTATCCGGGCCCTAGATGTAAGACAAAAAATACTATTCGCTTCACAGGAAGCAGAGTCTGGTCTAAAATATGATCCTGTCCTTGTACAGAGCATGTTTCTCCATACCGTTCTCACAGGTCTGCAAAATGATAGCATTAGAAGCGATCTTCAGCCTTATCTGCAACAAACAACAACTAGTGATGAGCTACTCCTTGAAAAGCTAAATATTGCATGTGCAAACGAAACAGAAAGACAGGATAAAAAGAAACTACTTACCCACCAGCGGCCAACCTCTGTGCACACAGTCCAGTCTGATGACACAGATAAAAAAAATAAACCCTCAAACTCAGAATCCACCAACAAAACTCATCCTGATGTACTAAATCAACTAAAAGAAATGCGTTCCGACATGGCATTATTAAAAAACATAGGCGCTGAGGTTGCACAAATCAAAGAGTCAATCCGCCAGCCTAACTCAGCACAAACACAGTATTATGCCTCCCCAGTAGCGCAGGAAGGCATCCCCCCTCCCCAGTTCCAGTATCCCCCACAACACTACTGGCCTTCCCCAGGACGAAGAGAAGAGAGAGCACAGTATCAGCAAGGGTTCTCACCACAGCAATATCCGACCCAGAATCGGGCTCGTCAGAACAGATGTGTTGGTTGCCAGCAAAGTGGAACTGAATATTGCACCCACTGTTACAGATGCGGTAGTAGCGAACATTTCATCGAAGGCTGCAGCAGGTGGAGCGAGATCAATTCGTGGCGGCAGCGACTCGCCACGACCTATTGTTTTACGCCATGGCGTATTCTTCATTATCCGCCATGGCAGAACAGAATCCGCCATGGCGAGTTGATCAATTTGTGGCGGCAGCGACTCGCCACGACCTATTGTTTTACGCCATGGCGTATTCTTCATTATCCGCCATGGCAGAACAGAATCCGCCATGGCGAGTTGATCAATTCGTGGCGGCAGCGACTCGCCACGACCTATTGTTTTACGCCATGGCGTATTCTTCATTATCCGCCATGGCGAGAACAGAATCCGCCATGGCTTATTTTTAAATACGTCGTTATTATTTTTTTGCGTGCCGTGGTGCAAGTTATTTGTCCTAGTAGTACAATTCTCGGAATTATTTCATCCTCTGGTAGTGTAACGGTCAGCGCTCTCGCCCCTATAGTCAAGGCACCGTGCGGACCCGGGTTCGAATCTTTCAAAAAGCAAACTTTTTTTTTTTAAAGTTCTTTTTTTAGCCGTACCGGTATGTATACAGTGTGTGTGCGTGCGTGCGTGCGTATACAGTGTGCGTGCGTGCGTGCGTGTGTGCGTGCGTGCGTGCGTATACAGTGTGTGTGTGTGCGTGCGTGCTTCATCGTATTTATTATTATTACCTGCATATTAATAATAATAATAATAATAAATACGATGAAGCACGCACGCACGCACACTGTATACGCACGCACGCACGCACACACACTGTATACATACCGGTACGGCTAAAAAAAGAACTTTAAAGTTTGCTATTGTGCAAGTTATTTGTCCTAGTAGTACAATTATCGGAATTATTTCATCCTCTGGTAGTGTAACGGTCAGCGCTCTCGCCCCTATAGTCAAGGCACCGTGCGGACCCGGGTTCGAATCTTGCAAACAGCAAACTTTATTTTTTAAAGTTATTTTTTTAGCCGTACCGGTATGTATACAGTGTGTGTGCGTGCGTGCGTGCGTATACAGTGTGCGTGCGTGCGTGCTTCATCGTATTTATTATTATTATTATTAATATGCAGGTAATAATAATAAATACGATGAAGCACGCACACACGCACACACACACTGTATACGCACGCACGCACGCACGCACACTGTATACGCACGCACGCACGCACACACACTGTATACATACCGGTACGGCTAAAAAAAGAACTTTAAAAAAAAAAAGTTTGCTTTTTACAAGATTCGAACCCGGGTCCGCACGGTGCCTTGACTATAGGGGCGAGAGCGCTGACCGTTACACTACCAGAGGATGAAATAATTCCGAGAATTGTACTACTAGGACAAATAACTTGCACCACGGCACGCAAAAAAATAATAACGACGTATTTAAAAATAAGCCATGGCGGATTCTGTTCTCGCCATGGCGGATAATGAAGAATACGCCATGGCGTAAAACAATAGGTCGTGGCGAGTCGCTGCCGCCACGAATTGATCAACTCGCCATGGCGGATTCTGTTCTGCCATGGCGGATAATGAAGAATACGCCATGGCGTAAAACAATAGGTCGTGGCGAGTCGCTGCCGCCACGAATTGATCAACTCGCCATGGCGGATTCTGTTCTGCCATGGCGGATTCCGAAGAATAAGCCATGGCGTAATGAAGAATACGCCATGGCGTAAAACAATAGGTCGCGGCGAGTCGCCGCCGCCACGAATTGATCTCGCTGTCTCTCGGCTGCAGAGTGAGAGGAACCAGACAAGACAAAGAGGGTCCTTTAAACGGGTGAGGGTTGCCCCCACGGGACTGGGAGTAACCAGTAACAGTATAATGTCCCAACCACATTGCTCAAACTGTGGTGCCCCTGGGAGAGACAAAAGGCTTATGAGATGTGCAACATGTAAAAATGACACTTACTGTTCAAAAACATGTCAAGTGGAGCATTGGCCAAGACATAGAAAAAGGTGCAACCAGTACTCTCACCCAAAAGTTAAATCTGTCTACACAGAAAAAGAGGACAGCCGTCCTCGTCTTGTTGGGCTGGTCGGAAAACGCTGTATAGTTGAATGCTACATACAAGGTCTTAAAACCAGAGCATTATGGGATACAGGCTCCCAAGTTTGTATTGTTGATGAAGAGTGGAAAAATACAAATTTGCCACAGGCACAGTTAAGAGATGTGTCGAGAAATTGAAGTTGAGCATATCATTGAAAGATTTGGAGCCTGTAGCGCGTACTTACCTGTCGGTGCCGAAGCCATTATATAAAGAGATGAAAGACTACCTGCACAATCTGATTGCACAAGGGTGGGTGAAGAAATCCAACTCACCTTATGCCTCACCGGTTGTCTGCGTAAGAAAAAAGGATGGCAGCCTACGCCTTTGCATAGACTACAGGGAACTAAACAAAAAGACCCACCCTGATAGACAACCCATTCCACGAGTGCAGGACATCCTTGACAGTCTTGGTGGCAACTCGTGGTTTTCATTACTAGACCAAGGAAAGGCCTACCATCAGGGCTTTGTGGATGAAAACAGTAGACAGTTGACTGCATTTGTGACTCCATGGGGTCTGTATGAATGGGTAAGGATCCCATTCGGGTTGATGAATGCGCCCGCAGTCTTCCAGCGCTGTATGGAGGAGTGTTTGGAAGACGTACGAGACAACATTTGCATTCCATATTTGGATGACACACTCGTGTACAGTCAGTCATTTGAGGATCATGTAAATCATGTCAGAAGAGTGCTTCGGCTGTTGAGGAAATATGGGATCAAACTAAAACCGAGCAAGTGTGAGTTGTTTAAACGAGAGGTGCGCTATCTGGGAAGAGTCGTTTCGTCCGATGGTAGTAAAGTCGATCCAGCTGACACTATTGCTGTGCGAGCCTTGAAAGATAAGAGACCGAGCAACGTAGGAGAGCTACGAACTGTCATGGGGCTATTAAGCTACTACAGACAATACATAAAGGACTTTTCCCGTATCGCTGGGCCACTTTATGACTTGCTGAAAACAACGGAAGATAACAATGTGCCACAACTTAAGACAAACACCAGGCGGGTGACGAGGAAGAGTAAAGGAGTGCCGTCAAACAAACCAATTGTCTGGACTGAAAAACATCAAGCCATATTGGAGCGGCTAATAGGATTGGTGGCTCTGGTTGAGCCACCAATCCTCGCATTCCCAGACTTCTCGCAGCCATTTGTCCTCCATACTGATGCGTCAAATCAAGGCCTCGGGGCAGTTCTATACCAACAACAAGAAGGTAAACTCAGAGTGATAGCCTACGGTTCCCGGACACTGAACACAGCTGAACGAAATTATCATTTACACTCATTTGCAATCACAGAAAAATTTAGGGATTACCTGTATTATGCGCCGACTTTCACTGTGTTCACAGATAATAATCCACTCACTTATGTCCTGTCAAGTGCCAAGCTCAATGCAACTGGATATAGATGGGTAGCGGAGCTCGCTGACTTTCATTTCACCATCCGATATCGTCCAGGGAAAGAAAATGTGGATGCCGACAGCCTGTCGAGAATGCCTGTGAATATTGAGAAGGTGATGGAACAGTGTACAGAAGAGTTGGCATCAGATTGTGTGGCAGCAACAAAGCAAGCTGTTGAAATGCAAGACTCCAGCTCACCGTGGGTCTGCTCGATACTTACCGATCTTCAATGTACGGCATTGAGTGAAGATACACACAGACCGTTCTCGATTAAAAAGATTCAGCAAGCACAACAAGATGATGAAAGTATTGGCCTAATAATGCAGTGCAAATTGAGGGACAGCAAGCCCCCAGGACATGCAATTAATGCCCTCAGTAAGCCAAGCAAGTGCCTACTGCGTGAATGGGAAAGACTTCATATTGATGAACATGGCATTCTCCGCAGGAAAACATCAAACAAAACGCAACTTGTACTACCTGAGAGGTATAAGGCCACTGTACTGAAGGAGTTGCATGAATTTGAGAATCAGCTTTTCGCACAGCTGAAAAAGAACTGTGGCGTAGCAGGATCGCGAACGACACCCTATCACCCGCAGGGAAACGGGCAAGTCTAACGCTTTAACCGGACATTGCTGCAAATGCTAAAGACACTTACCGATAAGCAGAAGACCAACTGGAAAGAATCCCTGAACAAGTTGATCTATGCATATAACTGCACACGATGCGATGTCACCGGTTTCTCCCCTTTCTACCTTCTATTTGGGAGGTCCCCAAGGTTACCCATTGACCTTCTGTTTGGTCTTACCTCTGAAAAAGGAAAAGCAGACCATCGTGCATACATGGAGAAATGGAAGAGAGAAATGCAGGAAGCATATGAAATAGTGCAAGAGAATGCAAAGACGTCAACAGACAGAGGTAAAAGACACTATGATGAAAAAGTAAGGAGCTCATTGTTGCATCCTGGTGATCGTGTCCTGGTCAGAAATCTGACACCAAGAGGAGGCACTGGAAAGCTTCGCAATCATTGGGAAGACCACATCTATGTGGTGGTCCGCCAGGTTGGAAGAGACATCCCGGTCTACGAAGTTAAGCCTGAGCATGGACAAGGAAGATTGAGAGTCTTGCACCGTAACTTGTTGCTACCATGTGATCACTTGCCGTTGGAAGTCCAGCTAAATGCAGCACCTATGGAAAAGGAAAGAAGGACAAAAACAGTCTGAGAAACTGATACCAGGTTGAGGACCTTTGGTTCCTAAATGTGATGTCGGGACGACATCTAATGTTGCAGGGGAGTGTGTGATAGTGTGATATAGCTGGGATCCATGGCAATGATCTAGTTGGATAATTCATTTAGCAAATAAATAAGCCTTCTGAAAACTGAAACCGTTTTGTGACATTAAATAAAGGTAAACATGTTCTGTGATTCAGATTTAATAGTTAAAAGGAGAACAGAGTCAGAATAGATCAGTGCATCTGTAATCTACTACTTCACACTTGGTGTTGGTAATCGATTGGTCATGTCTGTAGAGGGAGCAAGTGAGAGAGCGCGGGCTTGTTGTTTCATTCTCATACTGCTGACAGGGAGGAAACACTGTGTCCAGCTTTCTTACTGAGATCTCCCCTTTTACAGGGTACTACAGTGACTGATGACCCAATGCCTTTCCTCTATTCCAGTGCCACTAGTCGGGCGGTTAAGCTCATATATGGAATATTGTGCATTTTATGATTAAAGCATAAAACTTTCTACAGTGTTTCTATATACCATGAAGTTTGTTTTCAGACGTGGAACTACTTCTGAATTGACCTGTGGCACTTGTCAGAGGCTGTACACATTTGGAGCTGTCAAACCATGTTGTAAATCGCCATAGGGCCCGTGTTAAACCCAGAAATGTTGTTTCCTATAGTCCTTTATACCAGCTCAGTGGCCTTGTGGTTAGAGTGTCCGCCCTGAGACTGGGAGGTTGGGGACGGGGTTCAATCCCTGGCTGGGTCATACCAAAGACTCTAAAAATGTGTTACAAAATTGTGGGATAAAAAATATTTAAAAATAAATAAATGATGTAATCATTAGGCCTAAACCAGGAAACAGTAATATTTTACATGTAACACATTCAGAAAGGTGCTCTTAGAGATCAAGTATAAACCATAAAAATGTAATTTATCTGGATCCATGTTCATGTATCGATTGTCCACCTTCTCACCTGGATCCCGTGCTCACTACCCATGTACCCCTTAAGACATCACAAAAGAGCTTTGCCATGAATTATCCACACTGGATCTTGTCACAAAAGTATACAACATTAAAAGAGGCTCTGCACACTCAAATCGGTTCACAATAACTCATTTATTAATTCAAAAATAACACAGCTTCAAAATAAGTAAGATCTGTTCAACAGTTGGCTATTCGCTTAAACAGTCTAACCTATCACAATGAAGAAAGAAAGAGGACCTGACACACTCCACAATATACAGAGGAAAACTTATTATTATTTTGGTGCTTGTTAATGAGGAATTGAACACTGATCAGTGCCACCTGCGAGTGGGTGTGATGTGATTATGGGTGTGTCAAGTATTCAATAAAAAGCCTCACTTGCTGTGAGGACAGGTTCCTGTGTGGAGCTGTGAAACATGAGCTGTCTGTGTCCGTCTCATCTATTTGATTTCCCTCGTATAGTGCTATTACAGTGATGGTCTACATGCTGGGGCTGTGATATACTTTGTTTATCAGTATGTGTGAAAGATTTTTTATAATTTAGAAGGGTTTAGCTAGCAGCTTATAATTTTTTTCCTTTTTTTTTGTCTGCAACAATATTGTAGTATTGGCAGTGTTGGGACCGTTACTTTTAAAAAGTAACTAGTTACAGTTACTAGTTACATCATTTCAAAAGTAACTTAGTTACTTTACTGTTACTTAAACCAAAAAGTAAAGCGTTACTTCGAAAAGTAACTTTTTCGTTACTTTTCGGCTCGGCTTGCCGGTGCCGGTTCCGGCGAGCCGCCCCGCATCCAAAACACTTGGTGGAGAAAATATGCTATTTCCGTGCTCGGACCCAGGGACACGGCCAGCCAAGCAGGGACACACATAGTTGTCTATAATAGAGTGGTTGCACCACTCAAAAAGAAAAACGGGCTCCCACTTCCAGGCCATTCATTCACCCCTCTTCTAGATTTCTTAACTTGTTCAATAACTGTTAACTGTGTTTCCTATATAACTGTATGAACTTGTATATATAATAATGTATATCTATTCTGTAATGTCAAGGACGGGCGCATGGACACCGAACAGACGAACAGTCTGGTGAGACATACAGTAGGATGACCCTACAGTAGGCAGGAAGCCAAACAGAACAGGGCTTTTTAAGGCAGAACAATCAATAGCCTTTGAACAGATTTAGCCCTTCACGGAGGGCTTAGAAGTCCAGTTTCAGCCCGATGCACAGCTTTTGGACTCCTGCACAGATGTTCCTCACGTCCACCGTGCCAGACAGGTTGACGTCCACACCTGCACGGGTGAGAGGTGGCAAGGATGAGGGTCCATCGCAATTACAAACACAGAATCACAAACCAATTAATAAACAAACACATTTTGTCACAGAGAACTAAAACTAGGAGAGATAAACACTACTGAAATATTTTCAGAGCTTGCACTATAGCGTGAAATACAGCAGATGAGGTTTAAGTGTCACATAGGGAGGCCTCCAGAGTTAAGTGAGATTAGATCTAGATTTTAGAGCATGTCCAAACCTGAAATTGGCACCTATACCAATCTACAACTAAAGAGAGATTATGCTCTTGTTGACATCACCATAAAGCATTGTATAAGCCAAAAGAACGCCTTTTACTAACTTTAACTAACAGAAGGGAAGACTCAGATTATCACCTTTTAGGATGATAAACAAATGTTCAACTATACATTTATACACTTGCAATGCAATACAATGCTTCAGAACATTAATTAACCAACATTAATACCAAGAGGTAATTTATGATGTGCAGTTTCTGAAGGAAGCTACAAAAAGAAAATGCTGTGCATGTCCTAGTGAGAGATGAACACCATCTGTGGCTAAATGCATAGATTTCAATCCAACTTTCACGCACGTTTCACTTCCAGCCACAAGGGGAAAGAAAGGAGCCAATAACTTCAGCAATAACTTTCTTTCATAATCCCCAGTCAATATGCCAATAACCCCATGTGTATTGTCCTTGTTATGGTCATTTCCCTACTCTGACTGGTCACGGGGAGGGTGTAGACAACCACATTAAGTCCCAGGGGGGCCAACATGTGCGGAGGAACCCACGATAACACAGTTTCGTTCCCCACTGAATAGGTGCTCAGACCAACTTGTATGAGTTTTTTTTACCCATACAGTTCTTCCCTGCCGGCTTCCCATACACACCACGGCCAATGGGCTCTGTGCATACAGTAACTGCAGAGCCGATCAAACAAAGCCACGGGTAAAAAATAACTGGAAATGGGTATGGCACGTTCTTAAAACATGCCATTACAGCACCGGTTACCGTTATGGTTTGTTGGATCGCCTGGCTCATGGACAGATATTTTACCTTGGTGATACCTTTTTATTTTTGAAAATAAGTGACAGGAAAGTGAGGGGACGAGTAAGCCAACAGCACCGAGTCTGATCATAATCATTAATCAAATCAGTCATGTGAGTCATTCATAACATCTTACCTGGAATAATTGTCTGGCTGTAGCCAATACCAAAAATGTTAGTATTGATCATTTTAGCCTGTGGAGAAAAACAAAACATGAATGAATTGTACCTAACATACATTCAAATACTGTATGTTTTAATCTAGATCCACATCACGCATGTCAACCCACAATTCGATAAGATTCACAGTTTTTGGTTCACGGCTCACTCTTTTCTCAAACATAAACAGTAGAAAATACAGCATTTCATCTACATTTGCTATCAGGTCATGGTTCAATCAATCAATCAATCTTTATTTGTCACATACATCCGCCATTTATTTTTAAATATTTTAAATTGGGCCACCACTTTGAAAACCAGGACTAGACCGTAGTATGCTGTACTTACAGTGGCGAAGGCATTCTTGTCGTTGCCCATCTGGTATCTGGCTGCGATGCCAAAACGGGTGTTGTTGTTGCAGCTTTCGCAGAGGTCGTGTGCAGTCAGGTTGACTGCTGTCTCGAGCCTGTTGTTCACCTTCTGATAGATCGTCAATCCATCAAACGCACCGTTGTTGCTATAGACATGGCCAGAAGGGGTTGGTGATTATACATGACATTTGAAAAAGATGTACGTTCCATTATTCTGCTGCCATACATGTCTAGTTTTAAATCATTTTCTGTCTTACATGTTGGCGTGAAACTCAAAGTTTCCCGTCTTGTAACCAACAGCGACTTTGGTCTGGATAATGGCTGGATAAGTGGCTATGTCAGCTGAAGACTGGTAAGCACCGAGCCACCCCTCATAGCTGACAAGAGCACCTTCAGAGATGCTGTTGGTGTCCCTGTCATACTCAATGCCCAGGTTGAAGTTCTCGCGCTCGTATGAAGTTTTAAAACTTCCACCTATCTTGCTGTTGATGTGGGAGAACAGCTGATTAGATACGGATCAAGTCATTGCTAATATAGACATTTCAGCAACAGTCAATCTTGAACACAACAACTGCATTATAGGAGTTGCATGTTACGCAACGAACAGTTGCAGAAAAGCCTGAAAAAGCCTGAAAAGGTGAACAGTGTTCAAATAAAGACACCTTTCACCCGTTTTTCTGGAAATGTTTTCCACTGCCTTTCAGTTTCCTAGTTGTCTTTCATCAGCAACGGCTTCAGAGCCAAGTAAGTTTTAAAAGCCATGTAGAATACAAAGCAGCTTATTATGCCCTGCCTTTGAAAATGTATTTAACCCATTTAGACCCGAGGCCGATCCTAAAAACACGTTATAAAACCTTACATTTTGTGAAAACTTCAAATAATAAAAAAAGAAAAATGTATGTAGAGCAACAACTAATGAGGCACATAGGTAGCTCCCGGAGTGAAAAGGTATAACAATGTATAGGATGCACCAGGTCTAAAATGGGTTAAAGTAGCCAATTATTCTTAGCTCCATTTGCCATACATGAATTAGGAGACACGGCTCTCCCGGTCTCGATGACGCGTCACTTAAATCAACAGCAGCAGCCAATGAGCCATCTACATTCATATATCTAGGGTTCACACCCATTCAGAAATACAAAGCCTGGCACTTTTACGTCACTTGCTGGTCTGTTGCTATTACGCTAATGGTGCACATCTGTACTTAATCACTCTTGGCCAAGAAGCAGAACCAATTCATTCAATTAATGTGTGCATCCTGACTGAGAACTTCCGACGGTTTCTTTTAAACACAGAACAAGCATAAAGCACTGAGAGGGCAGCACTTTATTGTATGACGAACAATTCAATATTTATGTACTGTAGCTTAGGCTATATTATTTATTTAGGCTAATCAGTCATAAATGGATAGTGAATTATGTGTACATGATTAACCTGGTATCTGTCCCCATCTTCCAGCACTGAAGTGTATAGTTGTATACACACTGACTTTGCTTATATACAAAATCAAAGAAAAACAAGGAATCAGACATGTTTCATGACCGTCCCACGTGACCACTGGTTCCAGTGTCAGACTTGAGTGCCAACACCTTGTCAAATGACAGCCATGTACTACATTAGCCACCACACTTCCTCCACGTCGCCAAACTAAAATGTTAATAGAATAGAGGGTATGCACATGACATCAGGAATATAATATCCCACCGTTTTCATATTGGCCTGTTTTTTTTTTTTTTTTTTTTTTTTTTTAAACATATGTTTATTCATTTTCTTTATATTACAGAAGTATTTTCAACAATTGACATATATTTCCCCCCCCCACATCCCTCTGGCAGCACAAATACAAACAAAATCTTAAAACGAAATGAATTGACAATAATAAATACAAAACAAAAATAAATAAATAATGACAAAACAAAAAATAAAACGAAAATAAAACACATTACATACAGTTAAACAGATTCACAATGTCCATCACAGTTCCCTACCCCCACCCCCCAGCTGACTACTCAGATAACCACTATACATCCAAAGCCTCTTCAATATCACCTCGCCTAATGAAGTTCAAGAAATTCTCCCATATCTTATAGAATACCTCAGGTTTCTTCCTAATTACATAAGTTAGTTTCTCATGTGCCAAACTGGTTGTTAAATTCCTCAGCCAAAAGCCGATTCATATTGGCCTGTTAAAGCGCCACCAACAGGTGGATTTCTGCAAAAAACATTTTTGGAACAAAATGCCTCAAATCATCCAATTGCCATCCAAGGCATAAGAAGAAATGGCACTCTTTTCATATTGGTCTATTATAGCACCACCAGGAGGCCACAACCTGACCTGCCCTGGTGGAGACCTGTGCCCAGAGGGGCACTTTATCTAGTTAGACGTCCATTGCTTGGCTCAACACTCCTATAGACAAACAGTGCAGGTTGTGGGTCATGGATGTGTTGTTGTGGGGGTTGAATACGGGCCAGGCTGGTGAGGGCATGACTGGGACTGTGGGCGTCCACTGCGGTACCGGTGGGGTCGGACCAGTCGGTGCCGGTGCAGGTTGCATAGCCCTCAACATTGTCCCCATCATTTGTGTGAACATTAGCGTGCTCGCCTGCTGCTGTTCCCTCATGAGTTGAAATCGGCGCTCATCGGCCTGCTGCTGCATTTGGAGGAAGTTTTGGAAAATGACATTTTCTTGGTCTTGCCTTTTTTGGTCAGCCTCATCCATGCGCTTCTTGTGCTCCACGAAGCCCTCCAA
Source organism: Protomyctophum bolini (assembly GCF_963924005.1). Taxonomy (NCBI): domain Eukaryota; kingdom Metazoa; phylum Chordata; class Actinopteri; order Myctophiformes; family Myctophidae; genus Protomyctophum; species Protomyctophum bolini. The sequence goes on along the minus strand of NC_137874.1, from coordinate 279,095 downwards.
AACACTGTTGTGTGTCTCTGCTTTCTTTTTTTTCCGGTACTTGGCACCCGGAATTGCCCACCGTTGGCTGGCGCTCATTCTCCTGCAGCAGGTCCAATGAACTTTGATCACCTATAAATTATACAAAATACAATTTAAGTTAAAAATGTGCTGTGTTAACATAACTTCATCAATGTGTACAATTCATAAACTACACAGTCAAATCGAGTGTTACATTATATTTGTGTGTGTGTGTGTGTGTGTGTGTGTGTGTCGCTGATGAATGACAATGGTTTATATGTAGGCTACTCCCATAGTGTTCAGATCATCATACTTTACTGCTTGCTTTTATTTTTTTCTCCATTGCTCTGTAAAGCACTTTGAGCTGCATTTCATGTCATGAAAGGTGCTAGCAAATAAAGTTTTATTATTATTATTATTATTATTATTATTATTATTATTATAAGCCTACCATTGTCATGCATATAATACCATGTTATAGTTTATATTTAAACAGAGATGAAGAAAGTCCCCACTCATAGGACTTCCGGTGACATGGACTGAAGGCAGTTTGCGTCGAGCTACAGCTATCCCTCGATTATAATCTTTATTTTAAACCCATAGAGACCAGAAAGCTATATTGTTTTCTCCACGTTCATCAGCTTCTTTAAGTCTCAATTAGTTTTGTCCAAAACGATCTAATCGTTCTCGTACAATACATGGCCGGCACGCGACGACAAACAAAGTTCACAATGGAGAACGCCGAGCTAGCCGCGCTCATGAGATCAATAGTACGTGAAGAAATAGCATCGGGACTGGAGTCTAGTCTACAGCCTATTAAGGATAATCTAAACAAGATTCAACAAAAAGTATCATTGTGCGTGGACAAGATAGACTCTCTCGAGACGGCAGCCAACGAGACTGATGAAAGGCTGTTACAACTGGAGAAGCAGAACAAAAAGCTATCTGAGGAAATTAATTCATTAAAACAGAAGACGGAATCACTCGAAAATCACAGCAGAAAATTGAATGTGAGAATATACGGGCTCTTAGAAAACGTTGAAATGGGCAACCCGACATTGTTTGTAAATGGAATGCTGAGCGATCTTTTTGGTCAAGAAATAGGTCCACCACCTTTTGTAAATATTGCTCATCGAATCGGAGCAAAGTACGGCAAGACGCCGCGATGCCTAATCGCCAAATTAAACAACTCTGACACAAGAGAAAAGATTGTGCGTCTCGCCGGTGCAAAAGCTGGCTCAGGTGGGCTGCAGTATAAAGGACAAAAGCTCAGTATTGTCTGCGATGTTACTGACAGAACAACGCAAGCAGCAATCTTCCTTCGATGGGCTCAGATCACTCCTGCGCCAAACCGATCTACGCTATGGTGTAGCCTTCCCTGCAAAAATGCTCATCACCTTCAAGAATAAGACCCACACCTTTACTGATGCATCGGAGGCAATGGATTTCTACACAACCGAGATCAAACCAGGGCTGGCAACGGAGGCTGAAACACCACCACCACCACAGCATGCCGGCGACACAGTGGAAGTTCTCGAGGCAACAACAGCCACAGTCTGACTGTCACTACTGTACAGTATGTATACACTACAGGCTGAATACAGGTATGACGACTAGAGACCCGTATCCCACGCATAACTGAGGACTGCGACATCTTATTTTTAAGACTCTATAATGTGGCTACACGGTCAGACCTCTAGTTTCGCATCTTTTCCTTTTTTTTTGTTGTTTTGTTTTTCCTCTGGTCCAAGGGTTTAAAAATGACATTTTTCTCTTTTCCCCCCTTTTCTTTTCTTTGATTATTATATTATTTTATATCATGTGTGTGTGTGTGTGTGTGTGTGTGTGTGTGTGTGTGTGTGTGTCGTCTGCTCTATTATTTTTTGGTTTATATAATTCCGTGACTTAGTTTTGTAGGTGTGTGTGTGTGTGTGTATGTGTGTGTGTGTGTGTGTGAGTGTGTGAGAGAGAGTGTGTGTGCCAGTGAGCGTGTTGACACATGATCTTTGCCGGTGCATTAGATTAGATTATATAATTTGTACCCATATTATTTCATCATATTATTTCCCTTATTATTGCTAGTATTATTTATTAGAGACAGCACCAATGACAGACATGTTCGCTATATTTCCATTTATGTTGCAATTTTTTTTTTCTTGTTGTTGTTGCTGGTATTATTATCATTGATGCTGTATTGGTTGCTGTCATTATGATTAATTGTGTGATGATGGCAATATCACATACTACATTATATTTATACTTAATTTAGTGTATTTGAAGAAAAGGAGAAAGAAAGAGACATTCTCCATTGGCGTTCCCCTAATTTTGTATTATTCTGTTTAAGCCAATTACATAGGGAGACCAACAGAGGGAGCTGTTTGACAAGCTAACATGTCACAACTCTGCAATAGGCAGAGAATGGGAGGTTGGAAGGTGGCTATGTGGACTATGAACATTAAGATGTTCTGCCCACGTGACCCCGTCTTCGGGTGGGGAGGGGAGGGGTAGGGGGAGGGATATGGGTTAATGCCAGACTACAATTGGGGAGGGGCTCCACGATGTTTACGTATTATACCATTTATTTTTATGTTCTTAAATCCTTGTTTCGACAATTCAATATAAATGGAAACCCCTTGTTACTCTACCATGAATTTATTTAAGCCATATAGAACAACAAGGGCCAAAACAAAAATGCATTTTAAAAACATAAACCTATTATGGCAAAAATAAACATACTCTCATGGAATGTACAAGGAATAAATAATAATATCAAGTATAGCAGCTGTCTCGAATATTTGGATAGGAAAAGGATCGATATAGCTTTACTCCAAGAAACTCACATAATGGCACAAGATTTGGATAAATTAGAAAATAATAAATATCTGGTCATAGCTTCCTCATCTGCCGCCAATAAAACAAAAGGGGTAATAATTCTAATATCTACAAAAATAAGATTTGATATTATCAAGAAAGGAAATGACTCAGCTGGAAGAATGACCTATGTCAAAGGTATTCTCTGTGACAAAGAGGTCCTGCTGTTATCAGTATATGCCCCTAATACCCATGACTCTGCTTTCTACGCCCAACTATCAAATATTTTACAAGAGTTTTCAGACTGTGCGATAATTTTTGGTGCTGATATGAACGCAGTGTTATCACCAGACTTGGATAAATCAGGTGCAAATACAAACCACCCATCCACAACTGCATTTAAAAATCTGGTATCTAATCACTCACTGATCGACATTTGGAGACATTATAACCCAAGTGTAAAACAATATACCTTTTTTTCGAATAGACATAAAACACACACAAGAATTGATTACATATTAATATCCCCTAATATTCTTCGTTGTGTTAAAAAGGCAGACATTTCCAACATGTCCTTATCAGATCACCATGCAAATCGGTGTCTACTCATATTTGAAAATTGCCCAAAACGTGCTACAAGATGGAAATTTAATTTAACGCTATTGCAGGATTACTCGTTCTGTGAGCAATTTAGATCGGACTTCACTTTTTTCATTAATATTAATAAAAACAGTGTCACAGATGTGAGATTCTTATGGGATGCAACTAAAGGGTTTATCCGCAATAATTCAATATCATTTGCCTCTGCACGTAACAAAGCTCATCTCCAAGAAATATCCACTCTGGAAAATAGACAAGCATTATTAACTGCATTGCAACAAAATAACTATGACCAAGTGAGGGAAAGGGAGCTCTCTAAAGTGAAGTCTGAACTAAATGCCTTATTGGCACAAAAAGCAGAGTCTTTAGCTCACAGAACGAGACAAACTGAGTACTTGAATGGAAATAATCCAAGTTTCCTACTGGCTAGGTCAATCCAAAATAATAAACGAAAAGCAGATATCACATCAATCAAAAATAAAGATTGTAAATGACCCGAATGAAATAAATCAGGAATTTAAACACTTTTATCAACAACTTTATTCTTCTGAAGCACAATTCTCAAAAGCTGATTTAGACTCCTTTTTCGAAAACTTGAATCTACCCAAATTAACAGAACAGCAAATAACCTCATTGGATTCCCCTTTTACCTTGGATGAACTATACGATGCACTTAAGGAAATGAAACAAGGGAAATTCACCAGGGTTCGATGGTATTCCACCGGAGCTGTACTTGACCTTTTGGAACGAACTGGGCCCAATCCTACTCGAGATGTTTCAATTTGCCATTACGAAAGGAAGTTTTAATAGAGATATCAGTACAGCAATCATTACATTGTTACAGAAAAAGGGGAAGGATGGGAACATTTGTGCTAATTATCGCCCCCTGTCACTTCTTAATGGAGACATAAAATTATATGCCAAGGTTCTTGCTCGGCGTCTGGAGACAACACTGTCAATATTGGTTCACCCAGATCAAGCTGGATTTGTCAAACAAAGATTTGCTTCCGACAATCTAAGACGATTATTACATATTATTGACAAAGCTCCAAAAGCACCACCATGTGTGGTGTTGTCACCGTTTGGAATGGGGTTATCTATGGCATACCATGAAAACTATGGGCTTTGGAGACACTTTTATAAACATGTTGAAAATATTATACCATAATCCAACGGCCATGGTCATTACATCTAATCAGAGTTCCACTTCCTTCCCTATCAGACGTGGCGTCAGGCAGGGCTGCCCTGCCTCCGCACTATTATTCGCAATATCTCTCGAACCCTTAGCACAAAAGATTCGAAAATGTCAGCAAATAAAACCAATAACGGTTAATAATACGCATCATCACATTTCCTTGTATGCAGATGACCTGTTACTATTTCTCGACAACATACCACAGTCTCTACCAGCAGTTTTAAGTATTTTCAAAACATTTAGTTTTATTTCAGGCTATAAGATAAATCTGAATAAATCAACCTTACTTCCATTAAATACTGCAATAAGTCCCCTGTTAGATATAGAAATACCAGTAGGCTCTTGTTTCAGATATCTGGGAATAGATATATACTCACCCATTGACAAAATCGTGTCAAAAAATTACAAGAGTCTTAAGAAGGTGATAACAGATGAATTACATCGTTGGTCTCTATTATTAATTTCCTTCTCAGCTAGGCTCTCTGTGATAAAAACCCATATACTTCCCAAAATTAACTTTTTTGTAAGTATGATTCATTTACCACCTCCCCCAGGATTCTGGGAGAAGCTGCAGGGCTTGGTATTTAAATTTATGTGCAAAAATGTATAGCAAAATCCGCAGATCAGTAACTCCACACTTCAAAACAGTAGGAAGGCAGGAGGATTATCGGTTCCTAATTTCGAAAGGTATTATTTCTCTTTTATGCTCAGACCACTGTTAAGATGGTTCCACAATGATGTCGATGTACCATGGGTGAACATGGAGAAACATATTATATATCCATATACTTTTAAAGATATTCTCTTTTCCGATCTCTCACACACCTTTTGTCGCACTAAATTTGGTCCAATTATAGCCCACTCGATCTATGCCTGGAAACATATCGCCAAAATTGGACAGTGGGATACAAAATGGCATCTAGATACCCCTATTTTCGAGAATAATTCCCTACAGTTGGGTGAGAGACCAATCATATTTCCGAATTGGCAAAGACAAGGTATCCACAAATTATCGGATATATATAACGAATATGGTCTCAGATCTTTCCAAGAGCTCAAACAAATGTATAATCTCCCTGGTACATCTTTCTTTTTTTATTTACAGTTGCGTACTGCGATGCGCACTTATGGAGTCCCCTGGAACCAACCATTACCAGTTCACCCTTTAACAAATGTCTTCAATGGTATAAATGTTAAAAGTGGCTTTGTTTCCGGGTTATATAATAAACTACAAGAAAAATTAAATGTTACTACAGGTATTATCACTGTATGGAACATAGATCTAAAAGACTACAATATCAGAATAAATTGGCAGAACGTATGGAATAATATTCCTCTAACATCTCGTAATTATAACAATCAACTAACCCATTACAAATTGATTTTAAGATTTTATTCTACACCCAGGAAACTGCCAAATTAAAATACTACAAAGTCCTCTATGCTCACTATGCCCACTAAAACCCATCGGAATATACATACACATGATGTGGGAATGCCCAGGAGTATTAGACTTTTGGGCAAAGGTGGCATTATTTCTGTCCAATATAGTCGAGACAAATATACCGTGTTTACCACACATTTTGTTGTTAAATGACGACTCATCTCTAAGTCTAACACTTCACAAGAAGAGAGTGCTATTTGCCGGTTTAACAGCTGCAAAAAAGATGCTGGTATTGAGATGGAAACCGCCTCATAACCTTAGCATCCACCGTTGGAAAATATCCTACTATGACGTCTTGAGTTTGGAGGCCTCCAGTGCTCGAGCACAGGGAGCAAGGTCAGATTCCATCCAAGCCCTACTCACAGCGGCACAAAAGGTTAAATCAGGACTCCGCTAGGTTGAATACTTGTACTCCTGTAAACAAAGTCTGACCAATTCTTGTCTGTTTGTTAAAACATCATTGCCACGTTTTGTTTTGGTTTCCATCATAATTGTCAAAAAAAAGAAAAAGAAACATGTATTATTTCATACGTATGCACCATTGTTGTTTCCCTCTCCTGTAATGTCTGTGCTAACCCGGGGTTCTTTTAAAAACAAAAACAAAATAAAAAGTTGGTCACAAAAAAAAAGAAAGTCCCCACTCGGAATCACACACAGCTCCATGTTTACGCAAATTACGCACGGACAGATACACACACAATCAAACCTACCACTTCTCTCCGAGTCCACGACATCCACGGAACCGTGATCCTCATGAGCTTCTGCAGAATCACTTTCCTTCCGTGCGCGGTTCCTCAGGGCCACCTCATCTTCATACGACTCTTCTACGTGCTTGGGGCTGGTAATTGGCCTGTCACCCAGTATGGCATCCAGGGCGTCGTACCACTGAAACTTCTCTTTGATATCTCCCGCACCGCCACTTGATCTGACCTTGTCTCTAATTTTTAAATATTGCGTGCGTAAACTTTTAACTTTAATCCGACATTGGGAAACAGTGCGCTGGTAACCATGCAATGCCTGCAATTTCTCACTAAATATAGCATACACTGCGGTGTTTTTATGAGTTTCTTTTAACAATTCATTTAGGTGTTCATCAGACCATATATCGATGAGGGCTCCGGTCTCCTCAGCCGACCACGTCTGTCCACGGGACATTTTCTGCAGCTCTGCTGTATGTCATCCGCCGACCGCGACATTATTTCTGTTTGGTTCACTTCCTTTTATTTGCTGCGGATTGCATTCACACCTGCACCGAATCGTAGTTAAGTGCGATTCGAAGCGAAGCGAAACCCCTGTTTTTGGGCAGAGTAAAATGCGGTTATTTGCTGCGCATTAGGATTTCGAATGAGCCTTCACACCTGCCAAACGAAGCGCACTTTCTGAAAATGCGCAGCAGGATTCGTTTTAATCGCAGCAAAAATCTCTGGTGAGAATGTGACCTTAGTATAGGACAAAAATACCGATTTGCTCAGACACATATGACGTAAATTCTCCATTCATTGTCAGTGGGAATTTAGGAAAAGGCCTTTTGTCTTATTTTGTCTGTCACTTTTAACATTCTTTTTTATTTATAATTTTATCCCACGATTTTGTAACCCAGTTTTCTTTTCACCCAGTGCCAATTATCTAATGTAATCCTTTGCGCTACACTTCCTCTGCCAACCTGGGGGGGCAGCGGACTGACCCCATGCCTCCTTCTATGCATGAGGAGTCCAAGCTGCTTCTTTTCACCTGACAGAGGGGAATTTCCCCGGCCGGACGTAGCGCGTGGAAGGGAAGGGACACGTTATTCCAACCATCTTTGCTGACGCATGTCCAACTCTTCTGCCTCGTCTTCCATTCTTTCTTCCTCCATTGTTTCTCTCGCGTTTCTACTTTCTCCCACAATGACAAACTGCTGTGTTTCCGGAAGGCTGCTTTCAGAGTGGGCAGGGGGTTGGCAAAGGGAATGCTTACATCACCACGAGTATGATGGCCTCGACTCATTATCACCCTTTAGGTATTAAGTTATCACCTAAAAGGTGAAAGATTATTATACCTATAAAACTGGACTATGTATGAGCCTTGACAGGTTCTCAGCAGTCAGTGCTGTAAATAAAACGTGTGTGTGGGTCCAATATCTTGATGGTAAAGAACATGTTATTACATCTGTATCTGTACTTCTTACAGATGGCCAAAGTACTGTTTGATCCATCAGAAAATACTGGCGGATAAAACAAAATGAAACCGAGCTGATTCTCAACCCAGCCTTGTGCCTTGTCATCTAACCTCGCCTCACCAGGCTTTCCACCGCCTCGGAGGAAAGCCTGGTCTCTGTTTCAAAAGTCCGTATGATCCCGCCTGGGGCCGGATGATGTGGTCACGTCATGTTGTAGTATTGTTTTGTAGTCGGAACAGGCGGCGACAACTTCCTTTTCCCTCTCAATAAAAGCTCTCGCTTACGAGAGCTTTTATTGCTTTTAGTTGTAGGCAAACCATTGCCTACAACATGACGTAAGCATATCATCCGGCTCCAGCCCGGATCATATACCGAAATGAAATGGTGCCCAGGCTACTTGTCATCTAGTCTATAGTCATAGGCTATAGTTCCGCATTCAACACTATTGTACCATCTAAATTAGTGTTGAAACTCAGTGGCCTTGGTGTGGGCAGCTCCATCTGTAATTGGCTATTTGATTTCCTGACAGGCAGGCCCCAGTGTGTAGGAGAGAGATGCTCATCCACAGAACCGGTGTGCCCCAAGGCTGCTGCCTCGGTCCTCTGTTGTACAGTTTGTTTACGTTTGACTGTGTCGCCAGATGTGGGAATAAAAGCATAATTAAATTTGCGGATGATACCACAGTGATGGGACTAATAACCGACGGTGATGAGAGGGCCTATAGGAGGGAGATAGAGGATCTAACTCTATGGTGCGATAACAACAACCTCTCACTTAACACCAATAAGACCAAAGAAATCATTGTAGACTTTAGGAAGTCCAAAGGTATCCACACTCCCATTTCCATCAAAGGGTCATCTGTCGACATAGTTGATAACTTTAAATTCCTGGGCATACACATCACAGACACATTCACATGTCACTCATACACATCACAGACACATTCACATGGTCACTGAGTACATCCTCAAGAAGGCGCAGCAGCGACTGTACTTTCTGAGACAGTACAAAAGGACTAGTGAACTTTTATTTTGCTGTATAATTGAAAGTGTCTTAACTGGCTTCATCACAGTGTGGTACGGTAACACGACCGCTCAGGACTGCAACAGGTTGCAGAGGACCGTTAAAACTAAGGCTGCAACAACGAATCGATTAAATCGATAAAAATCGATAATCAAATTTGTTGCCAACGAATTATCTTAGCGATTATTATCGCGGGTGTTTTCCAACATTAAAATGTAACATAAAGCTGCTTTCTTTTTACCGTTCAGTAACGGCACTAGGCTGAACGAACAATATGCAACGGGTCCCGTATAAACACAACACAAGATTGTCTTGAACGTGACCGCGCTCCGCATCTACCCCTCTCTCTCCCAACTTCAGTCTCCCCCCTCCCACACACACACACACACACACACACACACACACACACATCACACAGAGGGAGAGCGTCAGCCAAGTGGCTCTGTGGCTGCGACGCACTCAAAACAGCTGATCTGCAAACTCATCAACTGGTTGCAAAATGCCCCAAACAGGTCCCAAAACATGTGATTTGTGAGCACGGCCACTGTCCATATTTGTTTGTCTTATGACAAAGAATGCTCCCCAATGTCTGAATCTGTGAGCTTGCAGGCTGGCTACGACGAGCACTATAGCAGCTTGCTAACGATCGTTAGCTCCTCAAATTTGTTCCACCTGCTGTGTAATCACAGCAGCGCATTGAAGTGGGCACAGGGCAAAAGCAGAATATCTGTGAACGTTTTTGCTTAACAATGATTGATTCAGTGCTGTTTAACTTTGGCAATATGTGTATATAGAGCCTAGACCCTAGAGAACATGCCAATATGGCTGCTAAATAAGAACGGATTCCCCTATCAGCTAGCATGCTACTTGAAACTTAAGCTCCGTTCAGACCGAAGAAGCTGCTTTAAAAAGCAGAAGCAGAAATCTAAAAGACGCAGCTTTTTTTTGAGAAAGTGGGCGTGTACAAGGTACCTGTCACTCAAGCTGCCTGGACTGGCTGTCTGGCTTTGAGACGAGAGACGGGCAGTTTGAGCAGATGCGCATTTGAAAGTCTAAAATGTAAAATAGCGACTGTAGAGGAGAAATAATGATATATTTAGTTACATCATAACCTATTCATCGATGAATAAATAATATAATCTTGGTAAACTTGTTTGTAAATAACCGAACGGACCGGATCTCAATCCTCCCCGTCTTCAGTGTTCATGTCTCCCCCCCACACTCCGCTCTCCTCTCCCCCCTAGGCCACGAGCGAAACACTCCTGGATTTTTTTTAAATGGCGGCTCTGTATGTAATGTTAATGTTGATTTAGCAAAAGCATACAATTGTATATATCCAGCACGTCGTAAAAGCAATTAAAACAGCTTATGTTTACGTGTGATTTCCGGACATTCAGTCCGAAGTAGGGCGCCCCTATCGCGGCGCTGTCAGCCTGTCACTGAGGCCTCCTCGGCTGGCTACCGGTACCGGTATGTGGCGGTAGGAGACCGCTCCTCCAGTCCACCCCCCGGACCCTCACTACAGAATCAGCACATTTAAAGTTTGCTTTTAATTAGCAGATGATGTGAAACATTGTGCTAGTAGACTAGGCATACTTTAATTACTTAATTAATAATCAATATCACCGGAACGGAGTCCAGTGCAACGGACGCGCGTGTGTGTGTGTGTGTGTGTGTGTGGGTGTGTGTGTGTGTGTGTGTGTGTGTGTGGGGGGGGGGGTGTGCATGAGAGAGAGAGAGAGAGAGAGAGATATCATTTACTTAACATTAACATGAAAAGTTAATAGGGCCAGTATATACGGTATATGGCATATATATATATACACGGGCCATTATATCTATCTCTCTCACACACACACACACACACACACACACACACACACATTCACGTGTAATACCAATACAAATTATTCCCTCAAGAAAATATCATCTATCTATGCGATTGGTTTATCGATGTTGCGGAACAGCAAACCAATCACAAAACAGTGACATTTTCGCGGTTAAAATATTTCATATATATAGCGGGGGTTTAAACCTGCATGTCATAGTGACACCATGGATCTTCAGCTGAGACGTCGGAGGCTCCTGATCGTTCTTGCCGCCTTGGAGGAGGAAGAAGCACTTGAACGCCGGCCTCGCTCCGCTCGCTGTATTTGGGTCCACAGTATATTGCAGCAGCGTCTGCGTTTGGGGACGTTCTATACTCTGGTCCAAGAACAGCGACTGGACCGAGACCGGTTTCAAGCGGCCTTCAGGCTCACCGTCGACCAGTTCGACGAGGTCTTGAGCAGAGTGGGTCCGCGTATAGCCATGCAGGACACCAACTATCGGCGCGCCATACCACCTGCTGAACGGCTCGCCATTTGCCTTCGGTGAGTAGCCTAGTGCCCTAGTCTATAGTGTAATAATATAGAAATAATAATAATAATGATAATAATAATAATAATATTATAAAGGCCCAGGCCAGCATAGTCGCATATTTCACTTTTAGGTGATAAGTAAAGTGCTTGATAGTTTACTTCTGTGGTGGAAATGAACAATAAATATATATATATATACACACACACACACACACACACACACACACACACACACACACACACACAAGTATAGTAATGTGTGTGTGTGTGTGTGTGTGTGTGTGTGTGTGTGTGTGTGTGTGTGTATACCGGTGTATATATATACACAGTATATATTATATATATATATACAGTATATATTATATATATATATAATAGTAATGTGTGTATATTAGTATAGTAATGTGTACAGTATAGATAGATATCTGTATAGATAATTAATGAATGTTCTTCAATTGTGTTTTAAGCTTCTTGGCCACTGGAGACAGCTACCGCACCATCGCAGACAGCTACCGTGTGGGCATCTCAACGGTGTCTGGGATAGTGCCAGTTGTTGCCAACGCCATCTGGGAGTGTCTGGTTGGCGAGTTCATGCCAGTACCAGACACCGAGGACTGGCGCGGCATCGCTGCTGCCTTCCAGCAACGTTGGGACTTCCCAAACTGTGTTGGAGCCATAGACGGGAAGCATGTCATCCTCCAGGCCCCCCCGGCAACAGGTTCTCAGTTCTACAACTACAAGGGGACTTTCTCCATGGTCCTCTTGGCGGTTGTAGACGCTGAGAAATGTTTCCGGGTGGTTGACATCGGTGCGTATGGAGGTTCCAGCGACGGTGGTACTCTGGCACACTCCGTCTTTGGCCAGCGTCTGTTGGATGGCACCCTCCACCTCCAAGAAGACACTCCGCTTCCTGGGGCAGCAAACCTGGGCCCTCAACCCCATGTGTTCGTGGCAGATGAGGCCTTCCCTCTGCGGCGCAACATCATGAGGCCATACCCCGGGAAGAACCTGACCAGGACGCAGAGAGTCTTCAATTACCGGCTGTCCCGAGCCAGACTGGTGGTGGAGAACGCCTTTGGCATCCTGGTGAGCCAGTGGAGGATGTACCACCGCACCATCCCTCTCCTCCCGGCCAATGCAGAGGCCTGCATCAAGGCTACGTGTGTCCTGCACAACCTCCTCAGGAGAGGCAGGACCCGTGGTCTTGTTGCTGCTGCTGCTGCTCCAACACCAGCTGTGGATCGGCCCGTGGAGGGAGAGGTTCCAGGTCTCCGTCGGATTGGAAGGGTGGGGAGCAACAACGCTGCACAGGAGTCCCTGTTCAGAAGAAGTTGCTTCACATCCTTCTTTTCTGGTGTGGGTGCCGTTTCCTGGCAAGATCAAGTGGCCTAGTCATCCAGTCCAGTCCAAAAACCAAAGGCTCTTTTAAGAGCCACCCCAATATTCCTATTAAAGAGTTATATCCATATATTTATATATATATATTTGGCAATACATTACTACATGCATATGAATGAACGGAAACATGTAACTAACTTTCAACCCTCAATAACATGGTTTTCTATTATCCTCATTTTTAACTATTACATGTCTTGCTACAGTATGTCTTTCCCAGGTCAAATCAGATGCAATGATGTTTCACACACTTTTGCTATAGAGTTTAATTCTGTGTGAAAGTGCAAATTCCCAGGAACATGTGCCAAAGTGGCCATTATACCAACCACATGGATGAATGTAGTGGTTAAACTTTCTAAGATAAATCTTTCTGAGGAAATTCAGGTATAGCAGCAACAGCAGTAGTGAAACAGGCATGAGGTTTCCACCTGATTGACGTTAAACACTCTTCCATCCTTTAACCGCAGTGAAGTTGGTTTCAGGTTGGATGTATTCACCCAGTTGGATATCCAAGTTACGGTAAACCTGCATGATGTATCTTCAAACATTAGCTCATTTCATATAATATTCTATTTTGTTTTGCCACTGAGGTAGTACACCTATCAGACAACAGAGTGGTCAAATGTGGAAGTAACAATAACAGGAAAAGCAAGGAAAACTAATTTGGGAGGCATTTAATCACTTCTTTGTTCCTCCCTTGTTTGTTTGGAACAGGTAGTTTCACTACCAAACAAAGCAAGTTATAAGCAAACAAAAGTAATTTATGACAATTTATAACAAAGCAATTTATAGCAAATTATAAGCAAACATTTAAAACCAAAGAAAAAAGCAGTCTCACTTAGTTGACTATGTATACAGCTGCCATTGTCAGCAGAGATGAACACAAGAGAGTTTAAGGCAAATGATTTTAAACACGTTGTTAAATGGGTTGAGAATAACAAATTAGTACTGAACACTAATAAAACTAAGAATATGGTCATATGCACCAACAGAAAAAGGAATAGGTTAGGGCCATGGAACTTATCTTATGGAGGGGTACAGATAAATGAGGTCACAGAAGTCAAACTACTAGGAATTAAAATACAAAACAATTTATCATGGACAGCTCATACCACAGATATCTCTAAAAAGGTAATGCAAATGGCAGGAATGGTTGGGCGAATTGCAGGGCTTTTATCTGAAGAGACGTTGAGGTTAATATCCAGTAGTCTGATTTATAGTCACGTTAACTATTGCTGTGCAGTATGGGGCAACGCAGCTCAGACTGATATGAGAAAACTACAGATCACACTAAATAAGGCAGCTAGAATGGTCTTAAGATGTGGGTATGAAATTGACACGGGTGAACTGCATAACAGAATGGGATGGCCCACAGCACTTGAATGCATAAGAAAACAGTCTCTTGCATTGATTTCTAAAATAAAAACATCTAATAAACCAGTAAACATAAAGAATAAATTAACATTAGTTCGAGATAAACATCAGGTCAACACAAGATCAAGACACAAAGATATTTATGTTCTACCAAAAATAAAAACTAGTATGGGAGGCCGATCTTTTATTTCTAGGGCAGTTAAATTATGGAACTCATCACTATAGCTGAGATTGATTTTATTGATGCACTACATGTTGTGATTTCTTCTTTGTTCTTTTTAGTTGTAGTTTCTGTGTTGGTATGCGGTCAGGTTTTCAGCTGGCTCAGGGGAGAGGACGACCCTGCCATGCATAGTCCACCATAGATAGGTGAATGAACTGTATCTGTCTGTGGGCAGGCATACGCTGTGCCTGTGAGTGTGTGCGGCTGTATGAGTAGAGGACTAGGTACTTTTATTATGTTGTAACATTTAACTCACTTACTGTTGTAATTTGAAATGTAATTTTGAAATGAAATGTACTATTTTGTAATGTAATATAATGTATTGTGTTATGTTTTAATTTATTTCTAGACTCTTGGAAGATTAGCCGAAAGGCTAAAAGAGATCCAAATAAAAATCAAAATCAAATCAAGGTGCAGTCTCATCCCATTCTATTATAACCTATATACAGACACATGTGCTGAGAAATTTCTCTCTTTAAAACAGAGCAAAGTGAGAAAGAACTGCAGTTAGAGAGGGAGAGAGAGAGAGAGAGAGAGAGAGAGAGAGAGAGAGAGGGAAGAACTAGGGTGGTGCTTGCTCTCCCAGTTCTTCAAAAAAGAGAGCTGTATATGCCTTGGCACAATCTAATCTTAAACGAGCCTGGTTTCTGACCGAAAGCCCATTCACCATTTTGGCAAAGGCCAGAAAGTGAAGTTCGTTCATATCTAGAGCCTGCGGAACACTTCTGGAGATGGTAGGATGTGCGGTAACTGCCATTTCATTCACAAGGGCTTCCTGGAAGGGTGTCATGTCTTTGTGCTGGGGGTTGGCCTGATGACGACGCACCTTCCGAGGCACAGGCACATACTCCTCCTCCTCCTCCTCCTCCTCCTCCTCCTCCTCCTCAGACTGCTGCACTTCAGGGTTGTCCTGGGTCTAGAACCGGGCGATACAGACAATCACATATACTATTGGTCAGTCATGTGAGATTACAGGATTCCTAACTTCCTACACATATATAGGATGTACAGGGGCTTTCACATAGAAAGTGCCACCCCCCCCCCCCCTTACATAGAATAAATATTCCAAACCTACTGTATGCTCCTGCTGTTCTTTTACATATACAGCCAACAAATAAATTGCCTTTGCTTTAATGAAATACCTAGAGTTTTATTGAAGATGCTTCTGAACATGCATACTATTGCTTGTGTGATCAATATAACAAACATCATATAATAGCTTATCTACAAGCTGACAATGTGTCATGACACTGATCTGTCTCTCCAAGTACCATAGATGCTGCTGCTTTGACGGAACTCTAATCACTAATCAGCACAACTGGTGTTATTTATAAATATCAAACATATATAATAATAGAAATCATTGAGATAGATAAATCAGTCGTAGCAACTGACAATTGTAGTCCACGTGAATACATCCCAGACATAATATCTAGAATTTCAAATATCAATGTAATGACATATTTCCTAGACCTTACCTGGCGTTCTGCGATGTCATAAAAGGAAAAGGTGCTGGAGTCCTCGGTTGGTGGGGGAGGTGGCAGGCTGTCCTCGTCACCCTGAGCTGCAGGAGACCCGTAGGGAAATAGAGTGACATAGTCACCGGGAAGAAATGTGCTGCTGCTGCTGGCTCCGGCTCCCTCACCAGCCCCGAGGCATGGTCGGGTGGTGCTGGTGTGGTTAGCAGGTGGGGCCCTTTTTCTGGAGGGGCCTTTACTTGGTCCTGGAGATAGTAGAATAAAAAAAAGAATCATATTCTTTATTGTCACATCACAGGTTTACAGGTGTTAAAACAGTGGGTGAAATGTATTATGTATTGTTCCATCGTTATTTGAATGTTTCCAGAAAATAAATGGAGAGAAAGGGGAGGGGGGAAAATAATAAATTGAAAAACGACACTTGTGTGAAGTGAGGGACACATGGTAATGTTTAACTGCTATAAAATTCCATAGACTTGGCTGCCATATGACATAATTTCAAAAGCCAGATGAAGCGCCCCTCAAAAAACGTATCTTCATGAGATTTAGAAATTAGGTGAATGAGCATAGTAGCTGGTATCTGTTATCATGCAGACATTGATTAGTGCAAGGACAGTTTCAGTGAATATACATTAATATCAAGGTGCAGATTACCCTGGCGGGCAGCAGCGCTCGGGGTCATGTTGCCTGTCGTGTCCCTTTTCGCCATGTGTGGCTTCATGAATGACATGACAGCCATGAACACCCACGGCTTTCCCGAAACTTGGCCGGAACCACTTTTCCTCTGGGTCTCTTCTTTGGCCAGATATCCCCTGTACTGATCGGCAAGGGACTTCCACCTCTTCCTGCACGTTTCCGCTGGGGGAAAAATGACATGTCATGACGTGACCTGAGTAAAGCCAACAGCTACGTCATATCAAAATATGCCAGCATGCATTGTAGGCTAATCGTTTTTAGTTATTATTCATGTACAGACAGTCTACACCAGGGGTCCCCAAACGGGCCGTATACGGGGGGGTTTAATAGCCAAAATATAGGATTTTATTTTTCATTAGCACTGGATGAGAGCACGGACGTGCACTAGACATTAAAGTGTACTTGTCATTTTCCAAGTGAACTAGACAGTATATGGGCACCAACCAATTCATGTGCATGCATGTACATTTCTGCTTTCAGGTTTCTATATTGTATGATAAATGCTAATTATTTATTTCTATATTAGCAATGAGCAAAGGACTGGTGACTGTGTTATTACACAGAAAATATGCATTGCCTAGCTTGTAACACAATATGCATGTTGCTTAGTGCCAGATGGCTGCAGATGGAAAATAAACTATCACATGATCCCATTCATCTTAACAGAAAAGTATTTATTGTAGTCTTCCACAAGCAGTACATGGCATCACAAGCACTGTGATGCAGATAGTAGTCTATGCATTCATTCATTCAGTCGATTTTTTTTAGATCAAACCTCCAAAATATTACAACCTGTCTGTAGCATGTTTATAACGGACGCCGGTGGTAGAAACTCGGCCGCTAACTATAGCATTGTTGCTAATATTTGTACTAACCTGACTCGCCAACCCCAACAGCGATGTCCTCCCATGCCTTCTCCCTCTTCAATTTGTCTTTGAAGTCGACAAGACTCTTGTCATATAAAATATGAGACTGGCTGACAGCCACTATCAGTCTGTCTTCCCACCTCCTCTTCTTGGTTGCTTTCTTTGCACTTGTCACTTGGCCCACGTCCATTTTGATTTTTTTTTATTTCTCCCCCCAAAAAACTTTTTGGGTATTCCACAAACAGGGGTGTGTTCAGGTGCTAATAAGGTCCAATAACGGACCCCCTACAGCCAGCGACACACCCCATTCAGGGTGGGGGTGAGCCTTGGGGGGATGTGGGGTGATCACACTGCAGTGACTGCACATTATCATTTACAGTCCTCAGTTCAGGACAGGTCCGATCAGGGATGGCCACATGCATATCATACAACTGATGTAAAGGCTATTAATTATTGATCTCTCTCGCTTGCACACACACACACACACACACACACACACAGAGGCTCGCAAGTGATCCCCGTGGGCCGTGTCGGCTCCCCGGTGCTCAATATCACACACACACACACACACACACACGGGGGGGGATTGTGTTCTATCTATCTTAAATATAGGCTATCTACTGTCTTTCAACTTTTGCTATGAGGTTCATCGACAGCCGATAGGCCTGCCCTACATACATGAACGCAATAAACCAATTGAAATGATTCCCTCAAATAAATATTATCTATATGCGATTCGTTTATCAATTCAGAACGCAGCAAACCAATCACAAAACACGGGCAACATATTGCATAAATAGAGGGTGTACATACAACTGATAAAGGCTATTAATTATTTATTTTAAAGGTATGATGATTGACGGTGCAAAAGCTTCAACATACGGCACAGAAACACGCTGACAGCGGGCTGCTCCTCCCCTCTTCTCGGGGAAGGTTTTTGGGAAAACTCCGACACAACTATATTGTTTAGTTGTTTGTCTATCTATCTATATCTGCTAATTTATCAACCGTGTGTGTGTGCACTGTTTAGTCCACACACAGTCCACAAGCGACGGATAGCGTTCTGGAGAGTTCAGTTCCGTAGTCCATCCATAGCTTCGATGAGAACCGGAGGGGGGGGGGGGAATGCACGATCACTTGTCCCCAGAAACGTGACACTCGCGACGGAACACGGAACACAACCTGTTTTCACCGCTTCGACAACTTGTTTCTCATATAAACTTTAATTTCTATCGCTAAATATGCTATGGTCTTGCCAAATATCCATTCATATTTCATATACAGCCCATATTTAAAAAGTTTATTTTTTAATGCGGACAATTGGGTCGGACAGCTTTTCCAGAGCTTTTTGGTTTCGTAAAATGAGCTCAACTCCGCCTCCTCAAACCACGCTGTGCTCTGATATGCTACACGCAGATTTTTAAAGCTCCAGCTTTTAAAAGCTGCTTTAAAGTTGAGGTTCGGTGAGAAAAAAAAACGCAAAAACAAAAAAAAGCTATTCTTCCAGCTTTTAAACGCAGAAGCTGTTCTGCATAGAGATAACATGGGACCACGAAGCAGAAGCTAGCTTCTGCTTCTTCGGTCTGAACGGAGCTTTACTCTGACCGTGGCATGAATCTGCAGATACGTCCGCCCTCCAGCGGCGTGTACGTCGTGGAGGTGTTCGCCAGCCCAGAACTGGCAGCCACCACTCACAGCTTGGTCTGTTCCTTCACCGTAGAGTGCCCCGCCACAACCAGAGCCAGGGAGGCCATCCCCGACAACCCCTTTAGTTCCTGGGGCCTGCAGCCCGAGGCCGGGTCCCTGGGGGTGGCGGGGAGCGGCCAAAGGAGCGAAGTGCCCGAGGTGGAGGCGGGAGTGTTTGAGCTGGTGTTAAACACCTCCCGGTCCCTGACGGCGGTGGCTAAGCTGGTGCATCCCGAGCTGGAGCCCGCAGTGGCCGAGCGCTGCCTGGCCACCCAGATCCAGCCCCGCCGCCTCACGTGTCACGTGCTCTGCCCCTCGCGTGGCTTCTACCGCCTGTCCTTGTTCGTAGGGGACAAAGACGAGTCCGAGTTGTGGAACGCCGCTAACTACCTGTTGCATTGCCACGGGAAGGTGGTCGGCGCGCACAAGCTTTTCCCCTCCAGCCTGTGCTCGTCGTGCGGTCCGGGGACGTGTGCGGAGGAGGCAGGGCTCTCCGGGTTCAACCACACGGGGGCTTTCATTAGCACGCGGCAGGGGACGTGTGACGTCACCTTCCGCAACCAGCGAGAGCTGGACATTCTCGCCGTGCTGGTACGGGACGAGGACGAGACTAGAACGACCTCCCGCCTCGAACGCCACACCCTCATCGCCTACCGCGCCGACAGCAAGGTGACAGTCAGCGTCAGCCTGCCGAAGCCAGGCGTCTACCGGCTGGGGCTGTACGCCAAGACGTCTCCGGGAGACAACGAGTTCAGCCCCGTGTGTGACTTTGTGGTGAGGAACAGCTGCACTCGTCGGGGCCCTCCTCCGTTCCCGCGCGTCTACTCCGCCTGGGGTAAAGGCTGCGAGCTGCTGGAGCCCCGCACGGGCCTCCTGGAGCCTCTCTCCCGGGTGCGCTTCAGGGTCAGGGTGCCCTGGGCGCGCAGGGCGAGCGTCGTCGCGGAGGACGGCGAGTGGACCCGGCTGGAGCCAAACGGCAGCGGCGGGGTGTGGGAGGCGGACGTGTCCACGGGGAGGGCGCCGCAGAAGCTGGAGCTGGCCGCGTCGTCCGAGGAGTCCGGCAACATGGATATCATGATGACCTTCGACGTCACTTGGCGGTGAGACGGGAGAGTGAAGGCCAATTCATATAGTCTGGGTTTTCGGTGGTGAGCTGACCACCGCTGACCACGGCAAAATAACGTTGAGCGGTGGCGAGTAAAAACAGAGAGAAGGGCTGGGAGCGGTGGCGGTGGTTTGCTCGTGATGTCATGTTGTAGTTCGGTGGTCACCTATAACCACCGAAAATCCAGACTATGTATGAGCCTTAAGGCGCAATGGCGACGATGCAGATGACTGCACTACTGATGATGTCGTTAGGCCTGTCGCACTTATTACATACTGTAGTCGCCTGATCGCTATTATTTGAGGTGATCAATTATTGTTTGTATGAATTCAACTGTTGAAAAATGGCTTGGTCAAAACGTGTCGTGATGTGACACATTGTGATATGACCTTGTTCGTAGATATGCTATTTCCACAATCTTTTATTTAATTTGTTTCAGTAAAAATGATTAAGTGTGTCCTATTTGGCCATAGTACATTATGTATTGTCAGTCATTTCATTGTACACCGCAATTTAAGTTATTGGTCAAATCTGCCAAAAGTTTGTTTACAAGCCTTTGTAAATGGAAATGTATAATTTTCATTTATAACGTTCCAAAGTCCAACCCAAACATAAATAGTTTGAATCACAATTAAATTGTAAATCTTATTATTTGTGTGACTAATCAATCGTCTATTAAAATGTCACGACTAATTTCACTGATTACAAGAATACTCATTTAGAGTGTCATGGTCACATCAAACATAAATAAATGTGCACATTTTGCAATCGTATATTATGCTCGTAGCTATCCTAAAAAACAATGTTGTTGATTGCAAAAACGTTTTCAGACGGCAATTAGGGACAAAACAGTGATGATTTACTTCAATTAATGGAAGTGTGCTCCGGTGATGGGTAATATTGATGGCATTTTTCCACAACATTCTGCTTGGTTTTTTGTCGGGCATTTTTCCTACAGCAATTTTCCAATGCACGGCTTGCCTTTCCGAAATGATGTCATACTCTTGTCGAGAGCCTAATTGTAGAATGCGTACTTTATTGCCAGTTGTGATGTGTGTGTGCAAAGTTGCACAACTTTTTACGCACGTTCACCTTTCTTTCTTTTTTCTTCAGCTGCCTTACAAGTATGCTTACATTTGTGATACAGAGAATGAATCAAAGTGTAAGCTCATACGTAAGTGGCATAATAAACTGCAAACGAGTTGTCTCCCCAGACCAGAGATGGCGACTCGGGTTAAAGACTCGAGTCGCCACAAATGGGTCTCTAGACTCGACTCGGACTCGCCCCTCAAAGACTCCAGAGTAGACTCGACTCGGACTCGAGCTCAATGACTCTCAATGGAACTGGCAACCTTGCAGTTATACACCCGACCACTCTACCGCTGACCCACCACCGCAGGTCCACTCCAAACACAAATCCTGTCGTATTTAAATACCTATTCATTCTGGACATAAACAACTTGAATATTTGAATGATATAATAGCACACATAGAGGACCTGTAGTGGCGAAACCTTTATTAGACAGAACAATACAAAACATATTATGCAACATAATTATGCAATACAAAAACATATGTAATTCATCCCTAGGGATAACAGGGGATCTTTGAGTTCATACAAACACCTCTATGAAGACATGAAACTAGGCAGAATGTACACTGTATCTCTGGAATCTAGTATGTACTAAACAGCACACATGTCAGCACTTTACGGCACCATTATATACTGCATTTACTGCATATCAATGAACAGAATAATTATTGCATGAATATGAATGAATACATGAGTGGACATAGTGGTGCTCATAATGTTCTACCAGTAACCTATATGAGCTGGAGGGAATAAAAAAATAATAAATAAATGTTGTTACTGGTAGGTAGGGAGAGCCGCCGCGGTTGTAACGCGTCATGGTTGTAACATGCACGTTATCTCTTGATTGGTCAACGCCATCATGACGCCATTGCGTCAGTATGTGTACAGCAACGTACTCTACGTGTCCAGGAAGTTTGAAGTGTTTACCTTCATCCTACGGGGAGTTATTGGCGAAAAACAGACTTTTCTCAAAATGCATTAAAAAATTCACCTGGAATATATGTGGGCTACGATTTTTTTCTTTGATGTTGGTGAATAAAAATCCACATGGATGTCTTCATGCTTATGCTCTTCATTAGTTTGCATCGTGTTTAGACGGAATGCACGTTCATTCTGGTCTGTAAGCAATGCCAAAGAAAAAAAGTGGGTCAATTGTAACACAAGCCATACCATTCAATACCATTATGTCATATGTATCTCTGAATGAGATAGATAGGCCTAGTAGGCTACTCTACAAGAGTTCTTGTTACGAAACGGTTCAAGTCTAGGGGTTTTACTGCCCGTAACATATGAAAGAACAACACGGCTCATAAGATTATTTGCTTTAATACTCAATTCAATAAACAAAGTGGCTTAAGTGCATCACAAAATGGTGGACAGAATGATAAACAGAATGGCTCTGTGAGCCCAGAATTATAGAATGACTTACATGACAGATGACCAAAACGACACAACCTAACACACAGACAAATGGAACTACAACTAAACCTGACACGAAACACATAAGCAGTCGGCTGGAGGGAAGGCCACACACGCTGGAGTGCTCCCACACCACACGCAGCAGTGTTCCCACCCCGAAGTCCAGACAGAGAGTGAGCTTTTTTTTTTCTATAACCTAGTACCTCCTAAACAAGCATACTAATAAATATATATAGATATGATAGCATCAGCTCTATATAATCATTAATCAAACATAATCAAAACAGCCAACAGCTGTCACACCCTCCACCCTAAGAGAGAAACTACACCCTGTGAAAGTCTTCTCTAGACCGGACCTTCAGTGTAACAAAACCTTGACCCATTACAGAAAAAGACAGAACACATAAACAAATTCACTTTGGTACGTCAGGTTACCACGTAACCCTTCTCATTTTAGAATTAACTTTCATATGCCCAACATCAAACTGGTTCAGATCGGTATGTAGGGTTATGCCAAATAACCTGTCTCACGTTAGAACTAGTTAAATCACTACACAGACCAATATGGTTCAAGCAAAACCACATGACAGATCAATCACAGTACATTCAGAGCACCACCCTTCACAATCTCAACATTTTTAGTGCGAGAAAAAAAGAGATATCCAAGGATGAATCTGCTCGATTACATGATCACTAAATTTGATTGGATCCACAATCACTTAACTTTCTCCACAATACTGTACAAAAGTTCAACCTGTTCAAGGCACTAGCCGACACAAAACACAAGCCTTTACTCCAAAAAGTGCTATCGAAAAACCGTGGCAATAAAACACATGCCTGAATTCCACTTTAGTATGTTAGGGTAATGGCTCACCAAACCCCTTCACAAACCACCACCATGTAACCACCGGTATGCAAAAACAAATTTGGTTTCTGCTCGCAAAAATCCGACTATTTCTAAAAAACAGCGTCGCGGACGCGCATAGAAAAATGCTACAAATATAATTTAAAGAAGCCTCTGAAGCCTCTACAACATCATGGCAAAAATAGACGCAAAAACGCGGCCTGTCCATAGCAAAATAGCAGTGACAAGAAACGTACTAGTAGTACCTGAACAGTTTAAAACACCATATATCAAAACCACATTTTGTTGTGTGGTAAATGCCTTGCCAACTAACAAAACGAATACCCAAACTACATCACTACATTTCTTGTCCACCCTCATCTGTATAAGGTTATTATTGATTACAGAAATAACGGTGCCATCGCAGCACCACTGCATTATATCAAAATTATTATCAGATTTTTCCAATTCACCTATACTAAACTAACCAAACTTAAGGTGCACAAAATACGAGCCACATACCTACCACAGCAACTCCAGCCGATCACAAACAGGACAGAGAAAAAGAAAAAACACCATGTTACTTTCTTTTAACAAATACAGGTTCACCAAACGAATATTACTAAAAAAGAGACACCATATAGGAGTATGGGCTCAGTTTTAGCAACAACCAAACAAGAAAGAGAGACCAAATGAACACAGTACCAGATCAACTTTCTTTTGGAAAACTGACAAACAGCCACTTAACAATATGCACTTAACATGGGTACTTTTGAAAAGCCAAAAACCAGGCGAGATCCCAACTAATGGGTTAACTTTTGGAAAAAGAAAATCCCAATTAACGGGTTCACTCTTACCAACCAAAAGACCAGACATGCCACCAATTATTGACTTTGGGTTCACTCTTGAAGAATCAAGAGACCGGTGACAAAGTTTAACGTGAAAGCAGATCAACTTGAAATCGCGTCTCCGTCGTCCTAGTAACGGCTGATGTTCCATTGTGGTCCTACACGGACCCCACACTGCGTAGCTGTCCTCGTCAATGCCAACTTATCAAAACATACCGATCTGATTCTCGTTTGGATTAAGAAGCGTCGGGGAGACGGACGGACACTCACATTGCGTTGTGGTTGCACACCCTTTAGCCCTGTATTTTGTTGTTGTGATTGTTGTTGAGAAACAGGAAGACACTCGCCTTCTTCCTGTGACTGTCTATGTACAACAATTCGTTTTATAAATGCAACTATGAGTAAACAAATTCGTTTTATAAATGCAACTATGAGTAAACATGTGTCACAATGTGTCACATACATTAACTATGCAGCCCATGTAATGCGTCAATATAAACGCATCGATGAAATAATAAATACATACCGTAAATAAATGAACGTTTTCTTCTGACGGGGTTCGAACTTTGTCCTCCGTTTGTCGGCATAAAGTTCCCCAGTCATGGAGCGTATGCCTACTACAGTGAGCCATTCTAGCCATGACATTTTGTAATCGTAATTCAAATCATAGGTTATAAAAGCAGCCATCACAACTCAAAACGAACTGCATGGGAACTAGATCAACTTGAAATCTCATTCAGATTCACCGATTTCCAAAACGGCTGTTTAATAAGCCTACAGATTTGTTTTTAACATCACCATCTCACCATCATCACCTATATAAGTTCACCTTA
This sequence comes from Protomyctophum bolini, assembly GCF_963924005.1. Taxonomy (NCBI): domain Eukaryota; kingdom Metazoa; phylum Chordata; class Actinopteri; order Myctophiformes; family Myctophidae; genus Protomyctophum; species Protomyctophum bolini. Next base: position 253,644 of record NC_137874.1, on the reverse strand, counting down.
TGGTAATTAATGTTATACAGGCCACATAGAAATAGTAAATATGATGCATGATAGGTTAAAGTAACAATTTCTCTATAACATGACCTAAATATGCCAAAAGCCACATTACACTGACGTGACTTGGTCAGTCAATGTGCTCCAAATTATCAAAGCGAATGGTGCTAATGTTTCTGCAGTTTCACACACAATATTCTGCCCATTTAAAGCGTCAAAATAAACGCATCAACGGATGGATGAATATAAATAAAAGGCTCTCATGGGATTCGAAGTTTTGAACTGTCAGCATCTGTGCACCAGTCAGAAGCATGTGCGCCATTCTATACACACTATCTGTTATCAGCACCTTCCAATAGAATAGGGACAATATGGCTATACTGGCATACTCAGTGTTTCAGCTTATGTGATAATGTCACAGTTGTCACTGATGTCAATGACGGAGGCGCGCCGTGTCTGGTGGCCTTGAGCCACGTGAGGCACCGCCGAGCGAGGCGCTAGCCGAGCGAGTCGCCGTGCCGAGCGTTGCGACGGCCACCAGACCCGACTCAGCGCCGTCCGAGTTACGTCCCGATAGGCAGAGAATAGTATATATTAGTAGCCCCTAGTTTCCATGCGCCGACAATAGAGTTGGAAATGACACATTCAGCCAAAGAGTATGCCAGTATGGCCATTGGAAGTTGCTGATAACGGACGATCCAATAGCCTACAGAGATCCGCTGATCTCCTAACTAAATAACTCTGTTACAATTTCTCTAATGTTTTTCATTGCATGTTATAGTGTACTGTTGTACTCTTTAGTGGGGTCTTCTCTATCCTAGCATTGACAATGTGACCATTAAGTCCTATATGTAATTTTGTCACCCCGGTTTGAACGTTATCAGCCTATAATCAAGAATATGTGCATGATCAGGACCTTAATTGGAATAGAGCCAATATGTGATAATCACACATACGATGTGCAACAAACCCATGTTTGCCACCATGGGAATTTAAAGTGCAACACAGGTTCATTGTAACTATTGTAACAAAGCATAAAATATCATTTTTTAATTTCATTAATCAACATATACAACATAGTACAACATATTTAAAAAGTTGAACACAATTGACTAGGGGAAGGAGAGAAAAAGAGGGGTGAAGGTGAAACTACCATCCACAGCAAACCACACTTGCACAGTGCACTACACAACCAGACACACTGGTGATTAGGAAGATGGGTAAAGAGCCCTCAAGATAGTCCTCCCCCACAGTACAACTGTCCGCTCTTCTCTGAGTACACCAGAAATAACAAGTCAATTAGTAACAATGAACAGCTAATTGGCAGTTGGGTTATCAAAAAGTAAAATACAATACAAAAAATTATCTAATAATTCAAAATAATCTAGAAGCACAGCAAGGAGCTAAGCCTCAACAGTCAAGGTCTGGTACATTGTTACTCAAGACACATTGAAAGAGTAGGCCTACACACACTGAACATTACATGACAGTACACCAGCCTTCAGTTAAGTGCGGTTTTGGCCCTAAAATGGCTTACAAACAAACTTAATTTGGTGCTCAACACTGAGGCCTATGGGGAGGGCACCTTGTTCCCACAGAAGTCAGTGCATAGCAATAGATAGCCAAACAGGAATGACTGACTGGCACCTGGCTTAAGGGGAGGCAGAAATCAGAAAATGGTGTATTTTACATTGATTGTTTATTACATTCACAATTTCACACACACATTCACTACACCGATGACAGGCAAGGGCCGCAAGGCACCAACCTGCACATTGGGGGTTCAGTGTCTTGCTCAAAGACACTTTGACACCAACTCTGGGGGAAGCTGGGATCGAACTGGCAACCCTGCGTTCACCATGCGTTTACTCTACCCCTGAGCCATTGCTGCCCGATCAGTGATCACTTACACCTGAGTAATTGGGGTGTGATTAACAAACAGATATAAGGTGGTGCAGAACAAACAATTGTTCTGCACTATGACACAAAGCGACAAGAGACAAGAGACCATGACACAAAGCGACAAGAGACAAGAGACCAGAGATCAGAGACCAGAGACCAGAGACAAAGAGCAAGTAAAGTAAAGATAGCATATATAGATAGCGTATAGATCATAGTTTAGAGCATAGTATAGAGTAAAGAGTATAGTATAGAGTATAGTTAGTATAGAGCAGAGTATAGTATAGTATAGACTATAGAGTATAGTTAGTATAGAGCAGAGTATAGTATAGTATAGAGTATAGTTAGTATAGAGCAGAGTATAGTATAGTATAGAGTATAGTTAGTATAGAGCAGAGTATAGTATAGTATAGAGTATAGTTAGATAGAGCAGAGTATAGTATAGTATAGAGTATAGTTAGTATAGAGCATATCATATATAGTGTAGATATGGACCCAGAAAGGTACAACAATATCATGGAGTATAAACTCCATGGTATCATCCCTCCTGCCAGTGCCATAACCCCGCAGGGGAAATTTAATTTCAAGAGGACGGCTGAGCACTATATGCTTTTTTTTTGTTATATTAGTTTTTATTAGATTTTTATAGACATGACAAACAAGACATACATAGCAACGACACATACACCAGACTGTATATAATATAAATATATATATGTATATATAAATATATAAATATAAAACGAGTGGGGGCCTATCGATATCGCCTATCGTGTTAAGCTAGCATAGGTCATAGGATGAACACAACCATGAGACATCAAGGGAGTATAAGGAGGGTATGAATATCATTAGCCAAACAGAACATAAATATATAATGCATAATATAATACATAATACAACATAAATATATATAATATAATATATATACACATATATATATATATATATACATACCTATAACAACACTCATAAGATGTAAACATGAACTTGGGGACATATAAATATGAACAGTAGGGGGAACAGGTCAGCAGTTACGCAGCGGAGTCAAGGTGAGCAGTAATAGGGCCCCAAATGTACTCAAAAGTGGCTAGACTGTCCTGTCTGTTGCAACGCAACCTCTCCAGGTGTATCAAAGATACAAATTCATTAAGCCATTTACTGAAACAGGGTACAGTCGGTGTTTTCCACTCAGTCAAAATCATTCTCTTAGCTACTAGTGTGCCGAGCATGAGCGTCTGCTGTATGGAGTAATTGGAGTATGGTAGTGCAAGAGAGGCGTCGGAGCATCCGATCAGAGCAGCTAAAGCGTCAGGAATAATATTGATGTGATATACTGTGCTGTACCATGAGAAAATACTATGCCAGAAAAAAACTATTTTTGGGCAGGACCAGAAGGTGTGGCCCAGCGTTCCTTTGGAGATGTTGCATCGATCACAAATATCTGAAACAGCAGGGTACATTTTGTTTATTCTAACCTTTGAATAGTGTAGTCTATGGATGATTTTAAACTGGATTAATTGTAATCTGGAATTGACTGAACCAGAGTGGATCCTCCTCAACCCCTCGCTCCATAGCTCATCCGACAGCTCCAGTCCAATATCCTCCTCCCAGGCAGCCTTAATGTGATTTGTTGAGGGATTAGAGAGATTGGAGAACAGTGAGACAAATTTTGATATGAGTTGTTTGGAGTTGGGATGTTTTTTTAATAGTGCATATAAACAGTGTTCGTGAGGTACATTTTGAAAATTGTTAAATTGATTTTGAACAAAATGTCTAACTTGTAAATAACGAAAAAAGTGGGAGTTTGGGAGCGAGAATGCTTCTTTCAGCTCAGTAAATGATGCAAAATGATTATCTATATATAGATCTGAAAATTTGATCAGGCCCTTGTCCTTCCAGTGTGCAAAGGCTGCATCTGTCTGAGAAGGAATAAAGTTGTGATTAAAACATATAGGGGAGTGTGCAGACAGCACGGGAACTGAAAGCACCCTCCCCACCTGTTTCAGTATTTTAATTGAGTTTCTCAAAACAAAATTGTCTTCCAGTAGTTGCCCTGGTATGTCCTTTGAGGAAAACAAGAGAGCTGAAAGAGAGCTGCCCTTCACTGCCTGGGATTCAAACTGGAGCCATTTAGGAGTGTCTGCGGAGGCTTGAGGGAGTTGGTCCTGCCAGTAAATTAAAGCTCTGAGATTGGTGGCCCAGTAATAATGGAGAAACACAGGGAGGGAAAGCCCTCCCATTAGTTTGGGTTTCTGCAAGTGTTTTTTGGAGATACGGTTGGATTTGTAACCCCAAATGAAAGACATTATTATTGAATCGATTTTTTTAAAGAAAGATGACGCGAGCTTGATTGGGATGTTTTGAAATAAATACATAAACCTGGGGAGAGAAACCATCTTGATAGCGTTCACGCGTCCCATCATTGATAGCGGCAGGGTTCTCCAATGTTCGATGTCTGCTTTAAGTTTATCTAATTGAGGAATAAAGTTATATTTAAATAGCAACTTTGGCTTCAATGGGATGGATAGACCCAGGTATGTAAACTGGTCTGTAGCTATCTTAAATGGGAGGGAGTCCAGATAGGACTGCTCCAAATTATCAGTAAGAGGAATAAATGCGCTTTTTTGCCAGTTAATAGAGTAGCCCGACAGCTTACCGAAATGTTTAATTAATAAACAATAATTTAATTAAGGAGAGAAGTGGGGGGAGGGATGAGGCTGGATCCATCATGAAAATTAATAAATCATCGGCGTAAAGCGATAATTTACATTCAACGCTACCAACCTTAATTCCTTTGATTTCAAGATGCTTTCTTATACAGTTAGCGAGCGGTTCAAGCATTAAATTGAACAGTAGAGAGCTCGTGCAACAGCCTTGCCGCGTGTCGCGTTGTAACCTGAACGATACTGACTTATTACCGTTAGTCAAAATTGAGGAGGTGGGGGCTGCATAAAGCATCTTAACCAAATTAAAAAAAAAGTCACCGAATCCATAGTGTCTTAATGTGGCATGCATATATCTCCAGTCGATCTGATCGAAGGCACGCTCCGCGTCCAGAGATATAACTACAGGTTTATCGCTTGAATTATATTTAGCATACATTATATTAAATAATCTGCGTGTATTAAAAAAAGAAAATCTACCGGACATGAAGCCATTTTGATCCTGGTGGACCAGAGGTGACATGTGTCTGGCAAGCCTAGTTGAGACCATTTTAGCGACCACCTTTTGGTCAAAATTTAGAAGGCTGAGGGGTCTATAAGCTGATGGATCCGTTTCATCCTTACCTTTTTTTGGCAACAAACAAATATTAGCTTCGTAAAACGACTGTGGAAAAATATTACTTTCAATGGAGTGTTTAACCATTCTGAGTAACAAGGGGGCAACCAGATCACTATATGTCTTAAAGAACTCAGCACAAAAGCCGTCAGGGCCGGCAGCCTTACCAGACGATAGCGCTTTTATCGCATCTATAATTTCATTAATAGTAAAGTCAGAGTCAAGGTCAGCCTTGGCATTTTCATTTACTTTAGGTAGATCAGCAGACACCAGGAATGACTCAAGCTCGTCATCAGTTGCGTTAGATTTAGCTGTATATAGTTTTTCAAAATTATCTCTAAAGTGATTATTTATATCTTGAGGATTAATTAATAGCTCACCTGAGGGGGACTTCAGTTTGAGGATAGACCTGCTTGCCTGTGCGCCGCGGAGCTGTCTGGCCAGCAGTTTACCTGGCTTGTCTCCAAGTTCAAACTGTTTTTGTCTCAGCTTCAGTATCTGTTTACTCACCTGGTCACTCAGAATGGTATTATATTCATATTTCAACGACATAACAGAATACAGATCACGAGTGGATAAAGAGGATAAATGCACTCTCTCAGCAATTACGAGCAGCGTCTCGATTTCAGCGAGGCGTTTATGCCTTTCTTTCTTTTTAGTAGCTTCATAAGCAATTATTTTTCCCCTCATCACGACTTTGAATGATTCCCACAGAATAGAATCAGAAACTTCGTTATTATCATTAAATAATAAAAATTCAGTTATGGCTGTTTTCATATACACATTGAAGTTGGAATCCTGCAATAACAGCGAGTTAAAGCGCCAGGCAAAAAAGGCTTTGGGAAGGGACCAGTTAAGAGACATGATGAGAGGACTGTGATCGGACACCAATATTCCATGATATTTTGTGTTTAGGACGTTTGAGATTAATTTGGAATCAATGAGAAGAAAGTCGATACGTGTATTTGCTTTATGAGCATGAGAAAAAAAAGAATATTCTTTATCAGTGGGATGCTGTAATCTCCATATGTCGACTAAATTAAACGATGTAATCAAATTATTCAGGGTACAGGCAGCCTTGGTCGGAGTGAAAGGGCGTTTTGATGAGCGGTCAAGATAGCCATCCAGAATAGTATTGTAGTCACCACCCATTATCAGGTTAGTGGAGTTCAGATCCGGTAGTAAATTAAAAATCCTGCGATAAAATTCAGGGTCATCAGTATTAGGGCCGTAAACATTAACACAAGTGATGGGAATATTATTGATTTCACCGGAGATTATCAAGAATCTACCATTAGGATCGTCAACCAGGGAAGATAATCGAAACGGAACACATTTTTTAAATAATATAGCAACGCCTCTAGCTTTGGATGAAAAGGTGGATTGATAAACCTGTGAAAACCAATTAGCTTTGAGTCTGCTCTGGTCAGAAGGATTGATGTGCGTCTCTTGTAAAAATACAATGTCGGCTTTTAGTGATTTTAAATGTGAAAAAACCTTCCCTCTCTTGATTTGCGTTCCTAATCCATTTACATTCCAGGTGACAAACGTTAACTTTCCAATATCTGTGGTGTTATTAGTCGTAGTCATAGTGGCGAGATGGGATAGATATGACACATGATTGGTCTATTATTGGCGTATGAGAACAAAAAGTATTAAAAACAAAAACAAAAAAGATATATATATATTCCTTTTAATAGATATAGGCCAGTAATTTGTCTCCCCCCCCCACCCCTCTCCCACACTACCAAGAAGGGGTAATAAATGCAAAACAATATGTATTAATAGGCTACTCAATAGTAACCTGACGCTGCCAGATCCAAAAAGCTTGCTACACAAATTTGTTTCACAGCTTATTTGGATCTGGGATCGCGGAAGCAAATTCGATGACGGGGCTGTTCCTTTTTTTCAAGATACATGGTAGATGATTGGATGGGAGCGTCTGTCTATCACCGTGTGGGCGTGCAAACACAACCAATCATATCGACGTGTCTATATACCGTCACATCCGCATCCCGCCTTTAGCTCACGCTGATTGGTTCGGTGCGAAGCAGATCTGACTCAGGGCTCAACTCTGTCAGAGATCCCAGATGAGTGTTGTGTTGGGGAATATGTTTCCGCAATACCGCCCTCATCTGGCAGCGTCAGGTTAACTCAATAGGCCTACTGAAAGAGAAAAAGTGGGGGGAAAAAAGGCTACTGATAATAACAAGAATTAACAAAAAAAAGAAAAGAAAGCAGCGATGATTAAGCCTCTGTGATTTCCTCGATAGGGCCTGGATCAACCACGGCCTCTCTGCTTTCCACAGCGGCATCAGGATTCACGTTGGGCGCGATGAATGTATTGTAGAACTTTTCAGCCTCCTGTGGCGTTGAGAAGAGATGAATTCTGCCGTCGTGAAGCACTCTCAGCTTGCAGGGATAGTGTTGAAATCCACGGAAGGCATTCCTGTCAACGAACAGCTGTGTAATTGGATTAAATCCCTGTCGGGTCCGGGCCGTCTCTGCCGATAGATCTTGCCCGAATGATAATTTGACCCCGTTGTGTTTAATGTCCATTTGCTTAGCCTTGCGGTAGACAAACTCCTTCTCCTGGAATTTTAGGAACCGGATGAGGACCGCCCGATTCTGGCCGGGTTTCGGTGGAGCTAGCGTGCGATGTACACGTTCCAAAGTGAACGAGCGGCCAGGGTCCAAACCCAGCCATTGTGGCAGCAAGGTGTTGACATAGTCGAGAAGCGACTGCTGTTCCTCTGCGCGTTCTCGGAGCCCAAATAAACGCAAGTTGTTCATTCTGGACCGGTCCTCTGCTGCGTCTGCTTTTGACTCAAGGTGAGTGACTCGTTTAAAGGCGGCACCAAGTGCAGCTTCGGCCCGCTCCAGTGAATCTTCTGCACATCGTATGCGGTCTTCGGCCTCGTCAACGCGGGTTATGTTGGAGGAGACCTCTCGTTGTACGTTGGTTATTTTGCTCTCAACAGCAGCGAGTGAGGCCGCCATGGTGGACAGGCGGGTCTCTATGTTGTCTAACTTCGACCCAACTTCAGATCGGAGACATTTGATTTCCTTCAGAACATCAGCCAAGGAGGCCATAGTGGGGTCTGTGTGCTCAGGAGCAATTGTTTGTAGCGTTGCGTGTCTGCCTTACCCTTGTGAGATCTTAAAAATAAGTCACACTCCTTGACAGCACTAGTAGTAGATTTCTTTGATTTCTTTGACATATCCAGAGATCTGTTTTGGTCGAAAAGTTAGTAATCTAAAGTTAGTAATCTATGATATATGCATTAAAACCTTGCACGGTTGTGAAGAGCAACGGCGTTACGCAGCCATCTTGGTTCAGGCCACCGAGCACTATATGCTTAAGGGTATGTATTCTGTTACACTATCAATTCTACATAATATATTTGTCTTATAAAAATAGAAATGTAATGATTAGAATATCAAATATATAAATACAGAATTGATCAACTCTAAAACTGTGGTGTTCACATACGCCTGAGTAGATGATCAAATGTCTTAAAGTATCTTGGAAAGCTCTGCTTTACATTTCTCATTCATCTGTAGTACTAGATGGAGTCCTTCATTACCTCTGCCAGCGCCGCAAGAATGAGGAGAACCATTTTGCAAAGGTAATGTGTTTCATGGTTACTTTTAGTGCTCAAACAATATTGAATTGATCAAAAGAGGAATCTTAAAGGACCACTTCACCACTTTTAAACCTGTCTTCATATAGTGAGGATGAATGCAATTAGGCTATATATATAAATCATATGAAGATGGGTTGAAAAGTGGTGAAGTGGTCCTTTCAGTATCTGTCAATCTCATCTCTATATGCTATTTACCTATGCAGGTGGTGTCATCGGCTGCTGAGGCCTCTGCCCTCTTTAGGGAATTCCATGCCAGTGATATCGGTGGTCACTGCGGCGTGGAGAAGACCCATGACGCAGTGATCCGCCGATATTACTGGCCTGGAATGCAAAATGACATCCGCAAATGGGTAAGTTGGAAGGGTCAAGTTTCATCCAAATTAATATTCTTTGTACATGCTGGCCAATTTAGGAAAACAATGTCAAATTGAAGCATCAATTTAAATTCATGTGCTTGTAGATCACCTTCACTTACTGTTTGTGCTTGACCAATAAGGCCTGTGATATACATTAATGTTCATATCATTTGATTTAAGATCAAGGAGTGTCCCGAGTGCCAGGTCAAGAGGGGCAACCTCAAGGAGAAGGTGCAATATCAGCCAATCACTGTGAGTGTTCAACTGAATATAGCATGCATCTACATTTGCTGAGATGGGCTACCAACATATGTCTAATTTCTTTATTTTTCAGGTTAAGGAGCCATTTGAACTGGTCGGTATGGACCTTATGAAGCTAAAGACCACAACCAGTGGCAACACGTATATCTGCGTTATGGTAGATTATTTTACCAAGTGGTCAGAGGCATACCCACTACCAAACAAAAAGGCAGAGGTAAAATAAATCTTTTTTTTCCTTTCTTTCTGTATGTCTTTAAATTTCCTGATGAATTTCACCCATTCTACAAAAATCCAATTTTCAATCAATCAGGTGGTGACAGACTGCGTCCTGGACTGGGTGTACAAGTTCGGGGCGCCCCAGCGTCTGTTGACAGACCAGGGGACCGAGTTCCGGAACCAGGTACAACACTCAAAGCATTAAAGCAATTTAGCACAAACAATAGATATACATTTAGGTATGTGCCAAATTTGCACATTACGCTATTAGGGCTATTGCACTTATTACACTATTTCACTATTCCACTATTACAGTTTCTATTATTGTGATGGCATCCTAGTGCCTGTGTAAAATCCATTGCTCGCTGTCTGAATACTAAAAATAAAATGGCATCAAAATGTTTATAGCTACTTTACATTTGTAAAAAATAATCTGTGTATAGTTGGGGAGGGACTCAAACCGTTGATCGGAATGTTAATTGTAGTGTTATGTATTTAAATATTGTGTCAAATGTTACGAATCCCCATTTATTCTTAATGGAAAATGTAATTTAAGGTGAATTATGGGCTGTGCCAAGCTCTGGGCATAAAGCGGAGCTTTTCGGCCCCATACCACCCCCAAACCAATGGGCTGGTCGAAAAAATGAATGGCACTATCCAGAGGTACGTTGCATACTGTCAACTTGTCAGATACACCTCTACAACATGACTGGTGTATATTAAAAAGCGTCTGAATGTCTGCTCTTATGTTATGTGGATATTTTCAGGTCTCTGACAGCGCTGTGCAACCAGCACCCCACACTGTGGGACAAACATTTAAAGGCCACCATGTTCGCCCTGAGGACTCATGTTTGGCAGGGAGGCCAGGTATCCCTCGGAGGTCCTGGAGGACTATAATGTAAGTGGCTCAATTGCACCAACTCAGTTTAACCTCCTTAAATGTATACAAATGTACAATCTACAGTCTCTCAACGCATTGTGAAATGGTGTTCTGTGAGGTCAATGCCAGTTGCATATTGATTTTCAGGGGTGGGCAACTTTGACCATGGAGCGGGCCACTATATTTCCACAAGCTTTAAGCTTATAGATCAGCTACTTTGCTATATTTGAATTTAAATCCTGAATTATTGTTTTGCTATTTAATTGGAATCCTGAAAAGTAACTTATTGTTTTTCAAATGCATTTAGTTATACTTAACTTTATGAACTTAAATGAAAATATGTTGAACATACTGTCAATAACCCCACCTGGTGTTTTTGTACTATAGGTGAGTCCAGAAGAAGTGGAGGGCCTCATGATGAGAGAGGAGGTCTCGGAGGGGCTGAAAAAGCAACCTGCCATTTATGAGGCTGTGCAGGGCAATGTCCAAGTCCAACAGGACAAGGTCAGGAAGAGGAAGCTTGCGCAGGGCTGGGATGACGTCATGGCAGTTGGGGATAGGGTCCTCAAAAAGAATATGAGGGAGGATCAGAGGAAAGGTGGGAAAATGGCCCCAGAGATGCTGGGGCCATACACCATCACTGAGATAAAGGGGAAAGCGGTGTACTTGGTTGGGAACAAAGGAGAGAAGCAATTTGCTAATTTGGACCAGCTTTCACGCTACATAGAGCCAGAGGAGAGGATTCCAGCAAAGCTTCTAAAGCTAGCTGAAACCTTTCCTCTGGCTCGCCCCCCTCCACCACTTTGTCCTTTATCTCCTCCTCCTGGTCCTCACCTTCCCCAACTGTCACCCAGTCCCTCCAGCCCTCTTCCTGACCTGAGCCCTGCATAGCCACCATCCGCAGGCCCCTCCACTGACCCCCCTCCTTCAACTTTGGATGGTAAATCCCATTTAATAATGCAACATCAAGAATAATGATGCCCAATGTACAACTTTGAATGACTGAAATGTTCTATATTTCCAGTTCTCACAGCGATATGGACAGGGAGGACAAAGGGCCAGGTACTGTGGGCCAAATTTGCCAACTACAAAGTCCTGACCCTGGATCTCCACAGCCTGGCCCCAGGGGAGAGATTACAAAGTGAAGTAAGTCTTGTTTTGCAAAGTGCTCTCTTTGATATGAAAGTAATATTAAAGTGATTGTTTGTTTTTTGTAGATTGTAAATTCCTATCTTCTGTGGGTGGCCCGAATGGCCAACAGGCCAATAAAGGTTCTATCGGTGGAGGAGACCACCAAAATGTGGCAGAGTAACACCAAGGGAGTAAAAAAAGTAAGGATAATTGTTGCTTTTAAAAGTGTTGCTTACAATCACACGATGTTAACAAATTAAATGATCACTTGCAGATTGATGCCCTGGACTGGGAGGTCATTATGGGGGTGGTGTGCGAGAATGGCCACTATACACTGCTAGTAAGTGACCTTTAATCAATTCAAATTAAAACTTCAAAGGCTTAGTTGTAAATATAGTTGCATAAAGTATCCTATCTGCTGAAGGTCCTGTATCCCAAAGAGGTGTGGTCTTGATTGACCCAATGGGTGCCCGAGAAGAAGGGCTTAAACAGGCTACAAACGCAACAAGGCAAGTAAATCAAGATTCATTGTAATGTTCAATGTTTTCTGATATGCAAGTAACAAACTTTTTCTTCTTCAGAGCTTATATGCGCCGAATGAGAGGGGGAACCATTTCACGGCGGTGGCGCTGTGAAACTATCCCCCATCCCCGCCAAAGGGATCCCACATCATGTGGGGTGTTTGTGTGCAAAGTAAGATTATATATCCTAACAATGTAATGCATTCTTAAAGAACACGGCTAACACTAACTTTATTATTATTTAATCTTGCAGAGATGTTGGTGTTGGGCACCAGGGTGGAGGAGGACCTGCTGGACATCAATGCAGTAAGATGCAGCATGGGAATAATTCTCATGGAGAATTCTGGTAGGGTTAAATCAAATGTATTTCATCTTCATCAAACTATTTTACTTCAATTAACTGAATGTGCAATTTAAATATTTTTGAATAGATGATCTGACACATCTGTGTCGTTTTTGTGGGGAAGTCCACACGGGGACAGCGGATATGGATAATTGGGTAGGAAACCATTACAGTTCTTTACATGGAGAGCACATTTCTTTACATGGAGAGCACATGCTTTCTTTAACCAAAACAATGACAATATATCCATCTTCTTTCAGATTCAATGCGATACATGTGCATTGTGGTTCCACTGGGTGTGTGTAGGAATTACAACCACAAGTGACCACTTGTGGTTGTGCCCAGCCTGCACATAACCCAGTGGAATCACAATGCACATGTTGAGCATATATCCATTCCTTTTTTTGTTTTTGTTTGAGGGGTGCTATCCAATATAGCGCCGTTCCGTCCATGGCAGCTGTGGTAACTGCATTTGTAACTGTAGTAATTCCTATGTTTTACATGTATGGCAATAAAGGCTTCTGATTCTGATTCTGATTCTGTGGCAGCCAAGTCAATGGACTATATAATATTTTGTGTATTTTTTAGGCGTGCTAGCCCCTCCTATGCTCAATTTTGTGTTTGTGTACCCCATAGCGATTATTTGATTGGCTGAGCATGGAATGTGAGGATAAAGTGATGACAGAAAAGTGAGGACGTGAAAATGTATGATAGTGCTCCTCACTTTACACTTTTTTTTAGGGCCCAAAAAACATAACCCGTCTTGTGGCTCTTGACCTAGTCTGGACATGCAGACTTCTGCAAAGGTTAAATTTTAATTTAAATGCAATGTTATTTAGACAGATGCTGAGTTCATTGTTTACATTATCCTATGGTTTTCAAAGTACAAATTCTAATTTGGATAGAAGGCTATATTGTTTAGAGTAGACTGTCTTTGCTTTACCTGTGTTCCTAGTTTACTGAGGCAATATTTGTCTCTTGATTTGATGCATTTATCCCTAATTGTGTAGTAGTTTGTGTAAGTCTGTTCAACCCTACCAAAGTCAATTGATGGTGCATTTCTACACTGCCAATCGATGTCACATGCTCTATCAGCATTGAGCAGACTGTAATCACTGTCCTGAGGTGATCATTAGCAATCTGACATGTTTACACTGTAGAAAAATGGCAAGAATTGTACTCTTGTGTACCGTGTATGGGATGTGAAAAATTAAAACACGACTTTTGAATCATACAGGTGTTGGCTGATTTACCATGCCTCTTCGCTCTTTGTGTAAATGGTGTGGGGGTTTCCCCTTGAGGGTGCCATGTTATTCAGAGTATCTGAGAGAGATTTTATTTAGTGCCGTCCTGAACTGTTAAGAGACTGTAGGCTAAGTGAACATGTTGCCTTAATGCCTTTGCAGATGCTGCAACTGCATCTTAAAACCTACTATTTCCGTGTGACTACATTAGATTCAAGCTTAACTGTTAATATATCCTAATGTGACTGATTGTGAGAAACGTTATTCTTCACACTGGAATTTAACCCACATGTTTTAGTCGTGTCCGTTCTGGAATAATTACTTTGACACAATGTCCAAAATATTTACAATCTCAAATATCTCCCCACATACTGAGCACTGATGCCATCTTTGGAGTTCCAGAAGACTATGCAAGGTTCACTCCCAAACTTTGTGGTTTTTGGGGCTTTTACCATCTACCTCTCTAGTGGAAGTCTACCTAAACCACCCTAGTATTATTTCTAGGACATTACTTCTCTCAAACATTGGGTAGCCACCCAATGGTTGAGAGAAATAATGTCCTAGAAATAATTGGATATTCAATCTGGATCTGGAATCCTTTCTTGTCTCCCCTCCATCTAATCCCCACTCACTGAATGATTGAGGCCCCTGGCACTCTCTCTTCTCTGTCTACATTTCCTTCTCTATCCCTATTTCTATTTGGTCTTTGGCATATTCTTTGTTTTCAAAAAGCAAGATTATGTAGGCTACAATGTTTTTTATATTTAATTTGTTCTCACTTTCTGATGGACACTCCAATGCCTGGCTTTCCGAAATTACATCATAGGCCAGCCAAGTGTATGGACTTTAAATGTTTGTCAAAAAAGAGCCCGTATATAAATGTACATCCCAGCCAAAGTCTATGGACTGTTAAATGGACAAATGTTTTTTTTAAACTCCTTTAGGAATAATAATAATACATAATAGGCAAGAATATAGTACAATCCTGTGTTGGTGATTGAAAGTTGTCGTGTGGCTTGATATGTGCAGTATGCGGATGTGAATTGACACTGATTTTGTGCTTGACTTGTAATAGGTCTACAAATATTAATCAAAGAACAAATTTAACATTAGTTTCAATAATTTGGTCAATATTCAATCATTTGTAAATGGTACCACATTGGCTTCTCAAACACTTTGCCATGCATATTTAGTCTCATGTTTGAAAACAAATCTAACCTATCGTGTCATATTTATTATTTACTATTTCTGAGCAGCCTGTATAACAATGACGATAGGCCAAAGGTGAATTTAGTTGACTAGCCCTTACCCGTTGTGAGATATTTGCCCCCCTCTTGTGGCCGTGGGGGGGTACTGCGGCCGGGTGCGTTTTTAATTAACTAATAAATCTTGCATCCTTTGGTATTCTTCTCCTGATAAACTACACGGTTTGCACACATCTCACCATGCACAACGGCGACAGGTAGCCTGTCCACACATGGACCGCTACTTTGCATTCATATTCATGTCATATTGACAGTACAATACCCATTTTTGCATTTTTTAATCCACTAATAAATTCATTATAAATCATTAATGTGTCAAATTGGAAAAAGGGCTCCATTAAGACCTCCATATAATTATGGTCCATGCCTGTGTGAAAAGTGGGAGTGATTGGGCCAGCCAATGTTGAGATAAAGCGCTGTCAGGGACATTCAGACATTCGCTGAATTTTAGTATGATGATTTTAGTATGATGATGATGGTTGGAGATATGCAACCAATCTATAGGCTATTAAACAGTCTTGTTGGAAATAAATGTGCCTGTGGTGAATGAGATCTCACCTTAATCTACAGGTCCATGTCCCATTTTTGTTCATGGCTGCACGGTTTTATACTCTATCATTTGAATATGATTGCACAATATTGTTGCTAGGAATGGCGTGTTGGATTATGCTCCAGGACTAGCAAACGTTATGCTGCCAAAGGGAGGGGTTCGAATCCCTTCACAAACTAGGCTCCAGACTTCCCAAAACAGGTCAGGCTCCTACTTGGCCTCACCCCCCGAACCCACCTCACCCCTGCCCATTGACAGGCTGGAATGGCTTAGGATCGACGACAGAGTTTCTGCAAACTGTTAAATAAATGTTTCAATCAATCAATCAATCAGAAAGTGAGAACAAATAAAATATTTAAAAAAACATCGTAGCCTACTTGCTTTTTGAAAACAAAAACGATGCCAAAGACCAAATAGAAATAGGGATAGAAGGAATAAAGGTAGACAGAGGAGCCAGGGGGGTGCAGTACTTAGTTTAGACAGTTTTTGGTTTAGACTAGTCATTGGTTAGAGTAGACCAGTCATTTGTCTTACAACTACAAGCTATCTCAAACCCTCACCCTAACCCTAACCTCCCACGGGGCAGCACACCTAAACCTAACCTTAACGCATGTCTAACCAATGGCTAGTCTAAACTAAGTATGCACCCTAAGCCAGGGGCCTCAGTCATTCAGTGGTGTTGACATCTCAAGTTAATCTATTCTGTTCTGTTGTTTTGAGTTGTGATAACTGGATTTGTACTCTATGAGTTATTTACTGTTCAGAGATGAAGTGCACATATAATGGCCAGTGTTGTGACTAACGTCCTTACATGCGTTACGTTACATAACGTAATTACTATTTGCAGTAACTTGTAACCTAACGCTTTACATTTCCCCATTCCATAACGGCGCTATAGTTATTGTTGCGAGCGTTGCCCGCGTTATGGCGTTATGTGATCAGTGAAAAAAGTCTGGCCATGCAGCTCCGTGAGTCTATCATACAGGCGTCTCTGTGCTGCTGAAGTGAAGGGGCAAATAAAGTTGTGAATCGATATAATTCAACTAAACTGCGGGAGAAACACAGATGTACAAGCCCAACGTGCTGTGCATTGCGACGGGTAGATAACTTGTAGATCTGCTACTTCCAGCGCAGGAAGGGCGCATGCTTATGACGCTAGCCAGTGACAGACTCACAAGAGTAACACAGAAGTTGACAGAACACACACGCACTGCAGCAGACGGAATGCACAGGCAGATCCGACAAAACTTTGCACACATCTGTGCTTTGCCTTTCATCCACGCTTCCATAGCCTTTTAAATCTTATTTCCCATCCACGGGCACAAGCAACGTGATATCAGCAGCTTCCACCCGATCTGTGGTGTTGTTGTGTTGACGAGGGAAGCTACTATAGCTAGCATGGGAGCTAACGTTAGTTTCACTATATGTACTTTGCATCCGTTCCCCAACCCCTCACACTCGCTGCTGCGTTACACGGGCAGACACAAAGACGAATGGGAATATCATTTGGAGCTTTAACAATGAATGATAGACTGTATCGTTGCGTCTGCCCGTGTTTAAGGGTTTCACTGTCCACAGCAGTTAGACCTGTCAAAACGATGCACTTCCCAAAAATCACAGACATGCCACCACCTATAAATTCAAACCCACATCTGGAATATTGCTATCTCATTCCACTTTAATTTATTTTATTCCATAGTCTTAGTTTTTCTCTAATAAAGTTGTTTTTATTTGTTTTCTCATGTTCTCCTTGAAAAGTGTCTTTAAGTACTTAGAGAAGCTTTATATAAATAATATTATCACTATAATTATTACTACTTGGTTTATTGCCTATGCTTATGTAGAAAAAAAGCTCACTGCTCAGGTCAAATATGCCTATTGATATGCGATTAATTGAGATGAATTCATCACAAAGCCTCCAATTAATTAGATGTTTTTTAATGAAGTCCCAAGTCTCCCAACCCTATTCTTTATAGATCTAGCTTAAAAAAAAAAATCCCTATATTCGGTATTCGGTTTCGGCCGTTTTTTATATTATTATTTTCTAAAGTAAAGTAAAGTAAAGTAGTTACTTTCATAATTTCATGTAAAGTAAAGTAACAAATTACTTTTTTAGATAAGTAACGATAACTATAACGCCTTACTTTTTAAAAGTAACTTCCCCAACACTGATAATGGCACACTGGGCTATGCTTCAGACTGGTGTGCTCCTGCTCACATTGGGAGGAGTTCAAATCCTGTGAGATGTTGACAATTATTTATTTTATTTATTCAGTCATCCGTTGATGCGTTTATTTTGACACTTTAAATGGGCAGAATATTGTACCATAAGGTGAACTTATATAGGTGATGATGGTGAGATGGTGATGTTAAAAACAAATATGTAGCCGTTTTGGCAATCGGTGTGATGAATGAGATTTCAAGTTGATCTAGTTCCCATGCAGTTCATTTTGGGTTGTGATGGTTGCTTTTATAAACTATGATTTGATTACGATTACAAATTGTCATGGCTAGAATGGCTCACTGTAGTAGGCATACGCTCCATGACTGGGGAACTTTATGCCGACAAACGGAGGACAAAGTTCGAACCCCGTCAGAAACAAACGTTTATGGAGATAGACAGTCACAGGAAGACGGGGTTGTCTTCCTGTTTTAATAACAACAAAACATACGGCTAGCCTGAGTAGCCTCGGTCCCAGGCTTATACTGATCTGCGGCTAAGGTCCACATCGCAATGTGAGTGCCCGAGAATCGGATCGGATAACGGATAGGGTATGTGTTGGCATTGTGACAGAAAAAAAGTGGCATTTGCGAGGACAGCTACGCGTTCTGTCGCCGTTAGAACATCTGCGCCGAAGACGCCGTTTCCACGGCGACGGATGATGTCATTTCATTTTGATCTGATTTCATCCAAATCTGATACACCGGGGTGAAATTGCAATTCGAATTAGAAAACACAAACTTTATATCGCTTGCTAAAAAAAATAGCCCAACCAACAGATCTACAAGCTCTACAAGCTAACGTGTTGGAGTAGGTGTAGCCTAAGGAAGTCCTAGCCCAAAATGTTAGATTCTCGTAGAGGTTTTTTTCGATTCTGATGTCAGAATCGAAAAAAACCTCTACGAGAATCTAAAATTTTGGGCTAAGGAAGTCCTATCGTAGATGTACTGTAGGCCTATTTTATCGATAAAATACATCTACTATAATATTAGCCCCTTTCGGAACCCTCCGTAAAGCTTTTATGTACTGAGTCTAAAAAATGTCAGAAACTTCAGTACATTTGGGTTCTGCTTGTGGGGCTACATTAAACAGTGAATAAGGAGTTGTAACACAGAGTTGAAATAGTACTGTAGTCAAAAGGTTTAAATGAATCCTTACGGTTCACTGTGTCCACGTGGTGGCGCTCTGCTCTGCTCTCCACGCGGTAATTAGACGATAATAAATAATATTATTGTTTAATAACATTTATGAAGTCAACACGTTGATCCTGATTCCTCCCGTGCTGAACAACATGAACGAACTCTCACCCGGAAGTGCTTCTGTCGTCGTGCCCGTCACAATGCGCTCCCCCCGGAAACGGAAACACAGTTCACTTCCATTGGTTCCGGACCTCCGGTTTGATTGATTGATTGAAATATTTATTAACAGTTTGCAGAATTACAGTACATTTCAAGCACAAACTCAATACAGAGACTGTTAACTGTGAGTGGACGACCCAATTAAGCATTACACTTGTTTACAACAGGGTCCACATTGTTCAATTCATCAAAACATATAGAGACATACAAATAAACACTTCTATGTAGTTAAAGAACAGAACAGGAATTCATCATATAAACTGTCGCAACTGTCGCAACTGTTCCTCACGTTATGGAGTAAATTATTTAATATTAATATAATAATATTAATATAAATTAACCATGTTGTGTAATTGAATATTAAACACATGCAAAATAACTGACTAACTAAAAATAACGAATTAACGAAAACAAATAAATATAAACCAACTAATTTAAAATATTATTCATTATTTATTTATATATTTATTAATATTATTTCACGCTTTCCATCGGTACAATTATGAAACGTGGTATGACGGTGTAGAAAATAGCAGATCTACAAGCCCACAAGGCGTCGCGGATGCAACGCGTTGTGGGTTTGTAGATCTGCTATTTGTTGAACCAAATGGACCCTGACCCACCCACCCCCTTTTCCCCCTCACTATAGACTAGAGTATTTTTTTTTCCTTTTTACCTTTTACCTATGTTATGATGGTTAGGGTTAGGGTTAGCCGTAGACTATAATGCATGTCAAACTGGGGGTCCTTGAAATTAAATGGGGGATTTCTCCATGGGCATAAAGGGGAGTCCTACAATTACTGATGCCTCTATCTCCATACATGGGCTGTATTGCTACATACATAATCATGTAGATGACTGATGTCATATGGATTTATGACTACAATAGGTCCATATATGGGCATTCCCAGATATGGGCTTAATCAAAATACTGATATATCATTCAGCTTTAATTCCAATAGGGGAAATTCAGATAACTTAATGACTATATGTTATTTCCTTCTTTCATGTCCAATGAATTTGGACATGAAGCCAGTGGACAGAAGAGACAGGTATATCTGTCTGATGAACAGGGTCATTAAGTTGCTGTTATGTTTATGTTTATGTTTGTTAATTTATTTTCATTGTTACTGTATTGTTTGTTCATTATTGTTGGGATGTTTGTTGTTGTTTCTGTGTGCGCAGAGAGTTGTCTGTGTGCGCAATGTTGACTTTTGTTTTATTGTATGTATGCTTTGGCAATGTAGAACATATTTATTTATCATGCCAATAAGGCCTTTTGAAATTGAAATTGGTTGCCAACGCTCAGTGAGGGGGAAAAGGGGGAATATGTTGAAAAGTATTCAAAATAAATTAGGCCTACTAAAGCAATGTATAGGAAATTATACTTTGTATTAATATTTGCTACATAATTCATTTTACATACAATTTCATTTTACATGGCCCTGTTTACTGTTTACATAATTTATTTTAAATAGATTACTATAGCAATGTATAAGAAAATATAATTATATTACTCTGTAATATTATATTATACTCTTTTATACTTTTATACTCTTAACAATAATTATTGTAGGAGCCCTCTTATTTGATTTGACATATTCGTGACCAGCGCAGTTTAAAGAAAGAAAGAAAGAAAGAAAAGTAGCCTACTTTATTATTTGTTTATTGAACCCTGCGCTCGTCTGTTTTTTGAGACCTTTATTTAGTTTATGTCTGGAGCCTGTTCTTGTTTTGTTTGCCCCGTTTATTTTGAAACCATTACACTCACACGACACAAACTCCTACCATAATATCAACCTGTTTCAGTCATCATCAATCACCATCGACAAACAACTACAAGTGAGTAAACAACAAGACGCAGCGGTGGCCGAGTGGATTGCGGAGTGGTCTAGATACCGGAAGGTCGCCAGTTCGAATATTAATGTAATTCTCTCTCTGATAGAAGATTTGCTCTCTTTAAAAAAGGTACAATTTATTTCTTAGAAAATATATTTCAATTATTTAGTAGTAGTTTATTTTGGTCATAAAATGAACATAAAATGTATTCATTTGATCATTCTTTCCCTCACAATTTGCAACTCTAGATGTTTTTATAATGGGATGAATCTAGAGTTGCAATACCCTCCATTTATCAGTGACTTCATTCAGAAGAGGTGGTACGCAGGGCAGTTCAGTGACTTCCAAAGTGCTTCCAAACTCAAACACTTTGAAAAAGAATCACCTGCACAGAATGTCTTGACAGAAAGTAGCTCATAACATGTCTACAGTGTAGACAGGAAGGACCTTTCAGACCAAGGTTATATTTAAAGAACCATTTAAATTAAGGCTTCTGTAAAGAAACATGCAAAGGTCCCTCTAATAATTACCATTCACTAAATAAAGAAAGAACCATTTGAACACCATTATGTTTTTGTGTGTAGTGTATCATTTGCAAACAGTCATAAAGCATAAAGGTATACAGTTGAAAAAAATACTATTCTAAAAGCTTTCTGATCACTACCATCACACTCCAACGGACCACTTTAATCCTGGTCCTATGATCAGAGGTCAGAGGTTAAACCCTGTCTGCAGTGAACACCTCGTTTCATCCAGGAGACATGAAGGAAAAATAGATTCATAAAATCTTTCTCTGTAAATTTAGCTCATTTGAAAATGTTTTGTGCCAGGGACCCCCCAGAAGAGAAAATCTGCATTAAAAAGTATTCAAAACGAGCCCAGGCGGTGGCGTAACCGTCTGGGCACCCGACTGGTAATCCAGCCGCAGTGTGCCGCGGTTTCGACTCCCGAGCCCGACACAGCCTTTACTGCATGTCTTCCCCCATCTCTCTCCCGTTTCCTGTCAGCCTACTGTCTGTCCCTTTCAAAAACCAATAAAAGGCGTAAGCCGCAAATAAATAAATAAATATATATATATATATATTCAAAACGCTGTTTCAAAAATTAGCAGATCTACAAGCTTGCAGCGCGGCACAAAGTGACATGCTGTGAGCTTATAGATCTGCTGCTTTCCCAGTTTGGATGGCTTTAAGAGGCTAATTAAATGAGAACATTTCCTCCAGGGTAAGAGGTTAATTAATCAGCGTGTCCTGAATTATGAATTATTACCCTTCATATTTCTTGAAGCAGACTTTGCTGGAGGAGTCTGGAGCAGGGAGCTGAGAGATCACTGTGTTGTTCCCTCACCAGCCTCAGCCACAGATGGGTACAACATGCATGTAGAATTTGACTGGGTGGGCCAGTCTGGCCGCCATCATGCCACCATCAGGCGAGGAGTTGGGATGCTCGATGACCTAAAAGAGAAATGACAGACACATGTTTCACCTTTGTTCTCTGGACTGCTTGATCGACTTCCGAGCTCTGGTAGATTAACCACACAAGCCTCAACAAGTGGTAACTGTACTGTTGTAACAACTCAGTCTTCCTTCTCAGTAAAGGGAGCAAACCTGGAACTCTTTGCCTACGGTTCTAAGAGTAGAGACGGATGGCAACGTGTTCTACAGAGGACTCAAACTATATGGTTGAAATCAAATCAACTGTGTTCACATGTATAGCTTGACGGGTTACTATAGAGTGATTATGTTTACTTGTGTATTGGAGATGATGTAATGGGTAATGTAATTTTGCTGTAAATATTATTAGAATGTATATTTTTTTGTATTTGATTGGGTGTTTTTTAAACTATAGTGCCACTGTATTTTATAGAAAAATCTTCAAGTAATCATAACACAGCAGCAAGACCAAACCTCATCCATGGAGGTTAACTGAGCTATATATATATATATATATATATATATATATATTGTTGAGAATTTCCCCAGACAATCCAAATGGCAGCCTCTGGTGGACAACCCTTCACAACTCCCCTTCCACACCATGGGGGGTGTCATAAGACAGCTCCACGCTGTCCTGCTGCTGCCTTCGGTAGCTGACGTTCGAGGCGCGGCAGAGTAGCGGGGCGCCGGCTACACGTGCGCACGGCCCACGCTGATCAAGAACGACGCGGCCACATCGTGCGACGCGCCCGGCGGAGGACACGATCGGCGGCGCGCGGGGACCGCCTCACGCAGGCGGCGCGCCATGACTTGCTAGCTGGGTACTGCACCAATCACCCACAGGTGTCTGCCATCAGCACTCTGGGCTGATTGCCAGTCAGCTCAGGTGTGCTCCCCTACAAAAACTCACACTCACTCCACAGTCACACAGCTCTACACTCCAGACACAAAATGTAAGCTCCAGTTTACAGTATTAATTGTTTCTATACTATGCTCTGAGTTGCTTGATGTATGCTTTGATGTTTTGGGCTAATTACTTGCGCAAGCAGAGCGCGCAAGTAATAATTTCGCTTGGTCTCTTCAAAGTGACAGCCGTCTTTTTCAACCGCAGTATACTGTGGTTACTTGGTTCCAAAAAGTGACAGCCAGTTTTTTTCAACCGTTTTTATGTGTATGCAAATCTGTGCCTGTTTTGCTGGGACCAGATACCACATTACGTCATCACTGAGAGCTAGTCATACATATACACACCATGTACTCTGGGCCCAGCTCTCAACGGTTGATACTTGCATACACATAAAAACGGTTGAAAAAAACTGGCTGTCACTTTTTGGAACCAAGTAACCACAGTATACTGCTAATCAAATTACAACTACATACTCTATATAGTATAATGTATATGTATACGTATGTCTAGTCATTAGTCATTGCTGGGACGGTGCATACGCATCGAAAAGGCTGGGACGGTGCATAGGGCGCAAAGTAACCACAGTATACCGCTAATCAACTTACAAATGACATATACATAGAGGCAGAAACTGAGATTTGACAGTTTGTAGCGGTCGAAAGTACTTGCGTGCTCTGCTTGCGCACTAGTAAGCCATTTATGGCCTACTAGTGTGCAACAAGCAAGTATGCACTCGGCAGAGTGCAGTTCTAGTTGATTATTGCATTTGTCTGATCTAGGCTACACTGCTAAATGCTATATACTGAGATGCTCCCTTTTTTCTGTCCTTTTCATGTCAGGGTTTCTGGAAATATGGAGGTGCAAAGCTCGAAAGTAACCTCGTCAAGTTCGTCCGCCTCCTCCCCCTCTCGAGACAAAAAAGAGCGTGCAAGAGCGGCAATGAAGAAGTTCAGGGACAAAATAAAAAATGACCCGGAGGAGTACCTAAGGAGAGATCGTGAGAGGTCAGAAATACTGTAATATATACTGTATTATCCTGTCACATAGTGGATAAGAGATGCCATTGGTTCTCAGGCATAGTTAGGCTGAAACACTGTCCAAGTAGTGTCACTACTTCAAATCGTTGTTCGGTTGTTGTATAATGTCAACACCAAACACAACACATAATGATAGGGATTTTAAAACCATATCGTATGTGACATTTAATGTCAAAACACCTTGAGGGCCCGGGCCTATTTAATCCATTAATAAAATGTGCCTATCGTCAGCAAGCGCCTCTAGGCTTGCAGACGATGGATCAGTTTTCATAGCACTAATTTGACGGAGATTATCAATCTCCGTCTCGGGCACATGACCGCGCACTTGAACTTGACGGTGATTTACGTCACAGGCTTTAAACTATTGTGTTAGAAGAATAGTATGTTCACAAAACCATATTTATTGAAATTGGAAAATGTATATAATATGCTTTATACTTTTAGGAAGAGGAAGGCCAAGGTCGGAAGACGAGCCGGCCCCGCCCCCGGTCCCGCCGGTCTGTGTGCAGCCTGTGCAGACCTGGTTGACCTCGCTCCTGTGCGCCTCCTGGAGTACAGGGTTATCGTATTAGATTAGATTAGATCCAACAGCACCGTATTAGCTGCATCCCACAACTCGGGCTTTCTTTTTTTAAAGTTAATTCATAGCGTTTAGTTTTGTCGTCGTCCAAAAGAAGAGTCTTTTTGTTGACAAATAGTTTGAGGAGAAGTTCTACAGCGAAATTGCACAGGAGCAGCTTGGAGAGAAAACATGTCGTCGCCCAGGTTAAAAAAGTATAAGGAGATCATTGCGGACTACGAGAGTCAAGTGAAAGGTACAGAGTACTACATAATACATTACATGTATAAAGTACTGCGTGGAAAGTGTAAACATTGTCACTAGACCCCTAGCAACAGTCTGGCAGGATCAGGCTAATTCATGGTGCACTAAGCTGCATGTACACCACCAATCACACGCATAACGGACCACAATGAGGTTTGATGATCCCGTTTGGAAAACATCACTGCCTCTGTGTCTCATCATGTGTCTGTTAATAATTGTCTACACAACTACACCCTGTAATGAAACTTTGACTGAATATTGCAGGCTACTAATGTATGGCATGTTCAGGTTAATCTTAATAATGTTGCGAACCTGTTGCTTCTGCCTGTTTAATTATATATATTTTTTGTCTCTGAAATAAAAATAATTATAATGTGTGCTTTGCTTCCTTCAGGCCGCGTTGCCATGTCTGATTATTATAAGCAACATTTGACTTGTTTTTTTCTGTAAAGTCACTTGCAAATAAATTATTGGTAGTTGCAGGTTGATGTTTTTGGGCTTGATTCTAAAGTGTACAGTAGTTGCTTATTTGGGCTTGATTCCACATTTCTTCACATCAAGGAACCCCAGATTAATTATGTAATTGTCCACAGGCATCCATCTGAACATATTTTGTGCCTTTTTTATTAAAATGTTTAAAAAATATTCAAAATACTTTGATTTATACTCAATGTGTTTTTAAATAACAGATATACAACCTCACAATGTGTCGCTGTGAGCTTGTAGATCAGCTATTTTCATTTGTGGTTGTTTTCATAGACCTGGTCACTTGTTTCTCTTGCAAAACTGGCAACACAGCAAAAGAAAGAGGAACTTATGCACACACAAACGCAAAGACTTATGGGCCATATGAAAAAGGTGAATACAATTTAAATAAAGAAACTACTTTTGGCATATCAGCCACTTGAATTCAGGTGACTTCATTGGATTGACAAAGGACAGCTCAAACCCACAATGCAATAGTTGTCAAAAGTGTTTTGCACTAACATCAGTAGTACAAATAAAGGGGGAAAACTGTGCATTTGTCTAATATGTAACTACTTTCAGCAATGTTTTTGGTGGGTAGATCTGGTTGAGCTGGTCATTTTGAAAGTAGATCTCAATTGTAAAAAGTGTGGGCACCCCTGCTGTAAGCTGTACATGCTTAGATGATTTCTATTTATATTAGGAAAATGTAGGATAAATGTGCGTGACTGTGAAGACGAAACAGAAGTGAGGAGGAGGCTCCACTTATATTTTACGTTCCGTTGCTCCAGACTGTATGACGGAAGCATTTATATTTTACTCATGACCAGCTCTTCCGTTGCTCCAGAGTCCAGACTGTATGACGGAAGCATTTGGAAACTGCGAGAGGCAGCAGTCTGGTAACGTGAGACTACTAGACACTCACAAACATGAGAGTAGCGCTCTTAGGAACACCGTCTCTACAACCAAACGGACTCGATTAAACTTAAAATGTTAAAATTAAAGTGTCAAAAAGGCAGAACATGAAAACCACTTGCTGACGTAAACCACGTGACCCCAGAGAGACAGGCTAAATAACTCTGTAGGCTACACTTTCTCAAATGTTTTTCATTGCATGTTATAGTGTACTCTTTAGTGGGGTCTTCTCTATCCTAGACAAAAACGATGCCAAAGACCAAATAGAAATAGGGATAGAACACCTAAACCTAACCTTAACGCATGTCTAACCATTGTAACCAATGACTAGTCTAAACTAAGTATGGACCATAAGCCAGGGGCCTCAGTCATTCAGTGGTGTTGACATCTCAAGTTAATCTATTGTTTTGAGTTGTGATAACTGGATTTGTACTCTATGAGGTTTTTTTACTGTTCAGAGATGAAGTGCATATGGCACACTGGCTATGCTTCAGACTGGTGTGCTCCTGCTGACATTGGGAGGAGTTCGAATCATGTGAGATGTTGACAATTATTCATTTATTTATTCAGTCATCCGTTGATGCGTTTATATTGACGCTTTAAATGGGCAGAATATTGTGTGTGAAACTGAAACATTAGCACCATTCGCTTTGATAATTTGGAGCACATTGACTGACCAAGTCACGTCAGTGTAATGTGGCTTTTAGGCATATTTAGGTCATGTTATAAAGAAATTGTTACTTTAACCTATCATGCATCATATTTACTATTTCTATGTGGCCACTGGCCTGTATAACATTAATTACCATAAGGTGAACTTATATAGGTGATGATGGTAAGATGGTGATGTTAAAAACAAATCTGTAGGCTTATTAAACAGCCGTTTTGGAAATCGGTGTGAATCTGAATGAGATTTCAAGTTGATCTAGTTCCCAGTTCGTTTTGAGTTGTGATGGCTGCTTTTAAAACTTATGATTTGATTACGATTACAAATTGTCATGGCTAGAATGGCTCACTGTAGTAGGCATACGCTCCATGACTGGGGAACTTTATGCCGACAAACGGAGGACAAAGTTCGAACCCCGTCAGAAACAAACGTTTATGGAGATAGACAGTCACAGGAAGACGGGGTTGTCTTCCTGTTTTAATAACAACAAAACATACGGCTAGCGCTAGCCTGAGTAGCCTCGGTCCCAGGCTTATACTGATCTGCGGCTAAGGTCCACATCGCAATGTGAGTGCCCAAGAATCGGATCGGATAACGGATTGGGTATGTGTTGGCATTGTGACAGAAAAAAAGTGGCATTTGCGAGGACAGCTACGCATTCTGTCCCCGTTATCTGCGCCGAAGACGCCGTTTCCACGGCGACGGATGACTTCATTTCATTTTGATCTGATTTCATCCAAATCGGATACACCGGACGAGCAACCAATTATGTTATGAAACGGTATACAAATACGGAACGGAAACAAATAACAAAGTGGCTTAAGTGCATCACAAAATGGTGGACAGAATGATAAACAGAATGGCTCTGTGAGCCCAGAATTATAGAATGACTTACTATACATGACGGATGACCAAAACGACACAACCTAACACTCAGACAAATGGAACTACAACTAAACCTGACACGAAACACATTAGCAGTTGGCTGGAGGGAAGGCCACACGCTGGAGTGCTCCCACACCACACGCAGCAGTGTTCCCACCCCGAAGTCTTCTTCTTCTTCTTCATGGGGTTTTACGGCGGTTGGCATCCAAAAAGTTGCATTACCGCCCCCTTCTATTACTCTTGCTAACTTACAGTCTACTCATAACCCTGTTTCTTTAATAAACCTGATCACCGTGCCTCTCCCCGTATTATCCTCTGCTGCACCAATTATCTTATTAAAAGTGATTTCTTCAACTCACAACCCTCTCAGCTCTTCCACCATACTCGCTCTTTCTCTCTGGTACTGTCTACAATCCATAATGGCATGCTCCACCGACTCCTCCTCCTGACAGTGTTCACATAGGCCTGTAGGATGTTTTCCCATCACCTTCAGTGTTTTGTTTAACGCACTATGTCCCAACTTTAGCTGTGTTATCACTACTTCCTTTCTCCTGCAACCATTACTGCACTTTCTGCTTCCACCCACTTTACTTTGGTTGCTGTAGTAATGCCTTCCTTTTCCTTCTCCATCCCATCTTTGCTGCCACTCTTCCATCACATTCTTCCATACCACTGACTTAGCCTCTGCTTTACTTATATCAATTTCCACCTCTATTTCCTCACTTAGCAGTGCTTCCTTGGCCAGCATATCTGCGGTCTCGTTACCCTCAATCCCCACATGCGCTGGTACCCACATGAACTGTATCTCTACTCCGTTTTGTATCAAGTTATGGTGCATGTGAAGTAGAGAGTGACATTTTGTCGGGATTCCCGTGGGTCACGTGATTCCCGCGGGAATCCCGTGGGATGGGATTATTTTTTTTATTAATCCCGTGATCGGGATGGGACGGGAATGAAAATCAACGGGAGCGTGCAGGAGCGGGAATGACATCTATCTAGAATCATAATGATCATTTTCAGGAAGGAAACAACGCTCGCAAAGCTCGCCGCGGTGCTCAGGCTCACTGCTGGCTGCCTGCTGTAGCCTGCAGAGCGGCCAGGAGCCCAGCACACACACACACACACACACACCAGGTGTCAGGTTTCAAATGAGTGAATGGGGGCAGGGGGGTGGAGCTGGGTGGACCGCAGTGTTTGTTTACAATGGAGTTTCAATAGTTGTCACTGTACAATACTTTAAAACAGTTGTCATGTTGCACACAATCAATTTGGTCATAGCAGCCGCTGAGCCGCCTGTAGAAACCCCTCTCCTCTCCAAGCAGCAGCCCACATAACCGTGAGACCGCAGTGAGAACGCTATGGCATTGCAAGAAGCTAAGGCTTAGCTGCTAAGCTAACACAACACCAGCCATGGTGGTGGTGATGTTAGCTTAGCGTAGCGTAGCTTGCTGCTGCTTGGCTGTTCAACTTCACTTCATCTCTGCCTATAATTTCTTATTGTTACCCTGACACCGGAGCTGCAAAAACAGACAGATCTACAAGCTCTACAATCTCAACTATCAAACTCCAGCTAGTCCCACTCCTCTGAACTCCAGGCTGCATGAACAGTGCTCGAGCGCTCAGTTTTCTGCCCCCTCAATGTCGCAAATCTTGCGCATTCACTTCAACTTCAATGCCTCTTCTGCACAGCGCAGCAGTAGCTTTGCTTTGCGCTTGCGTTAGTCAAAACTAAAAGCGAGTGACAGTGAGACGAGCATGTCGACCGTAGCAATGAATGGAGAGACCCTTTTGGAATGATTAAATCCATTATTGGCCTGGAGAAAGTTACAGCCGCTCCGCCTCCTCCTCCTCCCTGGCACGGTACAATTATCCATGTGCTATATGACGTTTTGTTTACCCTGCGACAGGGACTGAGACAAGGAAACAATGTCTTAATAAAATAAAAAATTAAATACCATGTTTGGGTTTATTCAACTAAGGTACTGTTACCATAGGCGTGGTGTGACTGACCAATGTTTTGTTTTTTAACTGACATACATTCCACCATAGCAAGGTATGGTATAAGGTATTATGTGTTGGGGCCTTTGAAGATTGTTGTTTAAACTGGATTAAGGAATTATATGCCGTATGGTATATACATATATAATATACCATTACATTTACCACGTTAACTGTTCCTGGTAGGGTGGCCACCTGCAAGACCTCAGAAAGGAGGACACTTTTTGCGGGGCTCGCTCCCCCGACCCCCCCCCCCCCCCAGATATTAATATTATTACTACTACTATTGCACCTGATTTTCACCACTATCCTCTCCAGCATTATGTCCACAGAGAACATATATTTGCTAATTAAATTAACCTTTTTAAATTATAGGGTACCACAAAGGCCATTCATTTTATAATCAATTTATTTTATTTGATGTTTAGATATGTTTTATGTTTAATCTCTTTCTTGTGTTTTTTTTATACAGTCTTATGGTCATCGGTGTGGGACATAGAATGATGCCAGTAGCCTATATATTCACAGTGCTTTAGCCTCCCTTTCTTTATGATGTCGAGTTCCTTGCTCCATTGCTCATTAAATGTAGTTTTTCATTTCGGCATATTTGGCTTATTTATCTCTGCATCAACTATACTAAAGTGATTGTGAGAGCTCAACAAACAAACCGACCATCCCACTGGCAGTGTTGCCAGGTTTTGGAAGAGAACCAAGCAACCATGTCTATGAAAACAAGCACAAAAGAAGCCTGACTAGGCTTAGTAGCCTATTATATAAAACAAGCCCAAAGTCGCTTATAATTAAGCGGACATGGCAACACTCCGAACGTCTCCACTCGCCTCACCCTCACTCTTTTTAAGACAGTGTGGCCGGCTCGCTTCGGAGCTGAGCAGCGCTGCGGAGATTTTAATACCCAGGCAGACGACGTAAATGACAGTTATGGCACAAGCACTGTATATCACAAAAAAACGGACAATTATGTGTCCGGCCAGAGGTTGAGGTGGGAGGAGGACAGGTGGGTCTAAAACCGGACTGTCCGGCGTGAAACCGGATGTCTGGCCACCCTAGTTCCTGGTGCCACATTGTTTAATGGCATGAAACAATACTCTTTAAAAAAATAAGAACGCCATCCATTGCCTTAATGACTAACTTACCATATTGTGCTGAATATAAGACTATTTATTTTGTTATCGGGGACGGGGACTAGACTAATTGAATTTCAATGTACTTTTTTCACTAATTAGTCTTTAAAAATGGGGGTCATCTTATTATTGGAGTGGTCTATAATCGGCACAATGCAGTATTTAAAAAAAAAAAAAAAAAAAACAGGAGCGGGATGGGAGTGGGAGTCAACTCGAGTGGGAGCGGGATGGGATCAGGAGTCATTCTACAGGAGTGGGACAGGACAGGATTTTTATTTTTACACTGGTCCAGGATTGGGACAGGACAGGATTTTTTCTGTGGGAGTGGGACAGGACAGGAGTGGAAATCCACTCCCGTGTCAGTCTCTAATGTGAAGCACTCGATACAATAGATCTTCTCTACACTTTGACCTGAATGACATCAGGCTTTTAAGTACTGAGCTCGAGTCTGAGCACACCACCACCTTTTCCGGCCTTGCCTCCTCCACCCACTGTAACGCCATTAATATTGCATAAATCTCTACCGTGTATACCCCCAGTTTATCTGGCGCCCGTCTGTATCTTGCACAGTTTACCCTAGGGACTACAAAGGCTGTCCCTGTTCTACCCGTCTCTGGGTCTACTGATCCATCTGTGAAGATCTGTATATGTTCACATACACTCTTTCCACATAACTGCTAAACACACCAACCAGATCTACTTCACCCCTTTCCCTCCTTTTTGCTTCTAATATATAAAAACTCACTTTTGGTGTCACATATACCCATGGTGCTATTTCAGGGATCATTACTGTTGGGCTGTACTTGTCTATATTCACATCCATTGTAAACTACTATTCTGGGCCCTTCCATACTCCCAGCATGGCTGCAGAACTTCCTTCACTGGGTGAGTATCCTCATGCCCCTTAACTCATAGAATGCTGAAAGCGTTTTTAAACGTTTTATTATAGCCACCCCTAAGAAGCGCATAACGTTTTTATACGTTTTATGGTCCAAAAAACGTTTTTTTATTGATTACTATAGTTCAACTATATTTGCGCCCGGACAACTCATAATGTAACACCGATCGGCTCTAAAAAGAGTTAAAACCCCCCCCTGCTGAAAAGAGGTGTTGGTCTGAGAAGCGTCTGGCACCGCCTATTGGTTGGTCTATGCGAGGACGTACGACGTAATGGAAACGGCCGTCCGGCATAGACCAACGCAGATGTCAGGGGATCTAAAATGGATGGGACAATGCTCTTGTTTGTGTGAATACACTCGATTCCCCCTCCCCTCCTGTTTCTACATGGTTTCTCCCGAGGGAGAATGGTGGGGGGGGGGTCTCTTCCTCTTGGATCGCATTGGCAGTTCCCCCCCCACTCCCGAGTCCCCACTGCTTTCAACTGCAAGGCTTGCACTCTTATTCTCGGAACAAGATACAACGCGATTTGCTCTCTGCCCGTATATAAACCTGCAACGATCGGCATTTGATTTCATAACGTAACGTTTGCCAGACACATGTGGAGTTAGTCATGGACAGATTGCACATCATTATCGAGGGCCCGCCATGATACGTTGGTCGCTGATCGCAAGCCGTACTGCTGCTGCGCTGCTCGCATCCAACCATCCAATCCATCCCCCTTTCTCGTTACAACAGGCTATTATAAACTCACCGTCGAGCAGCCTGCCCTGCACCTAATGTGATAAAATGAACGGCAGGACAAAATCGGATCGATTATTATCTGTCTATCAGCAACATACGGGTGTTTGTCTTGCAACGACAGGTGGTGCTTTCTCGTTTTTTTTCTTCCAAATACGTTGACGTGCTGCTTCTGCTGCTGCCGCATCCATCTCGTTGTTTTTCTTGTTTTTTTTTTCCCAAACATGTCCAGACACAATCCGATCCAGTCTCGCGTCTCACCTTATAGATACGCGAGACTGGATCGATGAGGTTAGTGGTATGTCTGGACATGTTTGGAGCGGCACACGACAATCGACAATAATGTTGATTATGCAAGATCATTTCCTCAAAGCCTAGTTGCCCCCCCCCCCCCCCGTTACTGCGATTGTTTGTAGCTCGAATCACAGAATGAGTTCAATGAGCGTAGGGAGAGGGCACATATGGGGCTACGATTGAAGAAAGTTTCCAAGTCCGTTTTATGATCAGATAATGTGCATCAAGACTCTCTGCTTTCATAAGAAAAAAACTAATACTGTAATTGCGAATGCAATGAGCACTTACTATGAGACCTAGCAGATCACGTCTGTCTGTCTGTCTGTCTGTCTGTCTGTCTGTCTGTCTGTCTGTCTGTCTGTGTGTGTGTGTGTGTGTGTGTGTGTGTGTCTGTCTGTCCCGCTTACTGTATATGTGGACCTGGCCCTTTTGTGCCCATATATGGAGCTGAGTGATTTGTGAGTCATGGTGACATGAGTGTGATGGCGTGGTCCTGCTTTGGGGACTCCTTATATGGTTATGGCTGAGTCATGGTGACATGAGTGTGATGGCGTCTTTTGTGACCATATATGGAGCTGGCGTGGTCCAAGCACTAACTATGACACCCTGCAGATCATGTCTGTAATTTATTCTAATTGTTATTGCAATTTACGATCTGCGTTCGCCTTCCGCGTTCGCGCGTCTTACTCGTAATAATAAAAATCACACCCCTGTGAAGTGAGCAGTGCAATGTTGTGAAGTGAGCAGTGCAACATTGCACTGCTCACTTCACTGGGGTGTGATTTCTATTATTATTACAGTATTAGTATTTTTCTTATGAAAGCAGAGAGTATTCTGTTTCATACGGTATATAGTATGTACATGTCGCTATAGGCCTTATTTTGTGAATATTTAGTTGTTAGGTCCATGCTCTCTAAAATTATCTTTTTCAGAGAACTTTAGAGATGGCATGGGCCTGAATAACTATTATTCACAAAATAAGGCCTATAGCGACATGTACATACTATATACCGTATGAAACAGTCGACTCTCTGCTTTCATAAGAAAAATACTAATACTGTAATAATAATAAAAATCACACCCCTGTGAAGTGAGCAGTGCAATTGCACTGCTCACTTCACAGGGGTGTGATTTTTCTGGGTGGTATTTTTCTTATGAAAGCAGAGAGTCTACTGTTTCATACGGTATATAGTATGTACATGTCGCTATAGGCCTTATTTTGTGAATAATAGTTCTTCGGGTCCATGCCTTCTCTAAAGTTCTCTGGTGGGCGCAAGCTGCATTCAATAGCCAATTAGTGACAAACTGTATATGTGTACAATGTGTACTGTTTTCCTCCTAAAAGTAGACATTCAGGGCTTTCATTCGGTATATGGTTTGTATAGGATATTATTTGTGCTCAATTTTATATCGGTCTTTTGAACTAAAAAAACTGAACTGAAATGTCTGTCAACTTCAGGCCTCCATATCTCTGTTGTTTTTTTTCACAAGCAGCGTGCAGGCAAAAGCAGGTGTTAGAAAAAGGTCAATATCTCCAGAATGGAAGATGGTAGAATCATATTTTTTTTTTTAAATTGAAGTGGACAAGTTGGGCTTTCTTTTTATTTATGCGATTGTGATTCTCGCTATAAGAGGCCCCTCGCTGTGGGCCCCCCAAAAAGTTCATAAAGCCCATGTTAAGCCTTCAGCACCAGTAAGCCATGGTCCGCTAGAACCTGTAGCAGTTAAAGTGTTAATGTGAGTCCAATAGTTTGCCATAAGGTGTCTTCTCCTGATCTCTAGCGGCATTTCTCTTGTCTCCACCTGTACTGCACATGTAGGAGATGTCCTGACTGCCCCACAACATATCCGACTGCATATTGGACTGCATCAAGCTTTCTTAAGTGTGTTATGGCTGCTGACCCATAGGCAATGCATCCATAGTCTAGCACTGACCGAATCAACCCAACATATAAAGTTTTAACTGACAGTCTATCAGCTCCCCACTTAGTCCCAGTGATACACCTCATCACATTTACTATTCTTTTACACTTTCCAATGACCTTCTTAATATGCCCAGCCCATGTCAATCTGGTATCAAAATGTACCCCCAAGAACCGAAATTCTTCCACTCTCTCGAGATTGTCACCATACATTTTTAACCTCAATCCCTCCTCAATCTTCTTCCTCGTAAAAAAAACTGTTTTTGTTTTCTCTATAGAGAATTTAAACCCCCACTTATGTCCCCACTGTTCTACTTCATTTATTTCATTTTGCACCTTTCTGAGTAGATACGGTACATCCCTCCCTCTTTTTCACAGAGCCCCATCATCTGCATATAGTGATTTCCCTATACCGGGCCCTATTCTTGCAAATACCTCATTTATCATAATTATAAAAAGCAGTGGACTTATTACACTCCCTTGTGGAGTTCCGTTCTCTACAACATGCCGACTAGACATTTCTGCCCCTACCCTAACCTGAATGGCCCTCCCAAACAGAAAATCTTTAACCCAGTTAAACACTCCCTCCCACCCCAGCCTTATATAACCTTATTAAAAGGGCCTTCTTTCCACATCATATCATATGCCTTCTCAACGTCAAAAAACACAGC
The DNA here is from genome assembly GCF_963924005.1 of Protomyctophum bolini. NCBI lineage: Eukaryota > Metazoa > Chordata > Actinopteri > Myctophiformes > Myctophidae > Protomyctophum > Protomyctophum bolini. Next base: position 217,840 of record NC_137874.1, on the reverse strand, counting down.
CACAACAGATTCCCTATTTCCCAACGCCTTCCTCACCTGCCTCCAGGCACACAACAGGGTCCATAGTACCTCGCCCTTTTCTGAACCCACTTTGGTATTTTGCAATTAGGCCCTTGCTCTCAAGATAGTATGTTAGCCTCTCCGTTATCATTCGTTCCATGATTTTACACATATGCGACGTAAGCGCTATAGGACGGTAACTTGTAGGCTTTGTTGGATCTTTACCTGGTTTACCTATTGGTATGATCACTGCCTCTTTCCACCTCACTGGCAGTTTCCCCTCCTGCCATACTGTATTATATAATTTCAGGAGTTTATTTGATCCAATATCCCCCAGTTGCTTCATCATACTGTAGCATATCTGATCTTTCCCTGGTGATGTGTTTCCCGACTTTCCAATAGCTCTCTTCATCTCCTGCAACGTAAATGGGGCATCTAATATATCCCCAGTGCTCTCCTTCCTTCCTAGTGCCCCACTATACTCTCTCAGGGTCTGTTCCCTTCCTCTTTTTTCCCTCCTCTGACAGGTTGTCCGAGCTGTGAACTTTGACAAACGCCTTCACCATCATTTCTGCCTTGTCTTTGTCAGCTACTGCCATCACCTCATTGTCTTTCAAAACCGGGTAACCCCATTCTCTCCTATTCCCACCCATCTTCTTAACCATCCCCCATACCTCTCCCACCGGTGTTGTTCTGCCTATAGTTTCACAAAATGCTTGCCAACTTGTCCTTTCACCCCGAAGTCCAGACAGAGAGTGAGCTTTATAGTCCAGGAAGCAAGGCCTGAGCTGCCACAGGACCAATCCGAGGGCTGATCAGGCTCCAAGCCAGGCCCTCCTCAGGACGGCAACACATTAGGGACAATAATGCTCAGCACCTGCAGGGGACAGAAGCAACAACCAGTACCAGGCAACATAATAGGCGCTCCTCCTATAACCTAGTACCTCCTAAACAAGCATACTAATAAATATATATAGATATGATAGCATCAGCTCTATATATATTTATAATCATTAATCAAACATAATCAAAACAGCCAACAGCTGTCACAGTTCTCTAAAAGGGTTTTAACTTTGACTTCGGTTCCATAAGCTGTAGTTGCAGCAAGATTCACTCAATCGCACACAGACACAGACTTGGCGCATTTATAGTTAGATGCTGCTGCAGCCAAACAAAAATATGTTTTACTCTTACGTACAAATGTAACAAATACAGTACAACCTTGAACTTGAATCACCCTGCGTAGGCTAACAGTGTTGTTCAAAATTGTCTGTTTAACATTTATGTCTATTTTTGGAAAATAGCTGATCTACACAGGCACAATGTTTCACAGTGTGACATGTTGTGAGCTTGTAGATCGGCTGTTTTCAAATAGTCGATGTAAAGGGTTCAAGTGGTGAAACTGGTTTAAATGCTATGATACTGTAATACATTTGGCCGGACGACACTTTGAGAACCACCGGTATAGATATTGAGATACTTGGCTAATAATAAAAGTGTGCTCACGAAGCTTGCTCAAGATGTGAGATGGGTAAGTGGTTGCCATTCACTTCCCCCATCCAGTCTGTCAAGACAGTCAAGGCCATCATCCAGAACAGACTTCATAAAGGTCTATAACATGGGTGTCAAACTCAAGGCCCGCGGGCCAAATGTGGCCCGCCATGTCATTTAATGTGGCCCGCCTGCCTCAAGCTAAAAAATAATATATATATATATAGGCTTATAAGTAAGGCTGCATGATATATCGAACATGTACCTTCATCAGAGTGGAGAATATAAGTATAAATCAAGTTGAGCAAAGCCACTCTTCTCTGCCCCTCTCTAACAGACACAGTTAACGATTGCTTGTTAAGTGCCTGCCAGACAGACAATCAGATGAAATGAAGGCAGGTGTAGAGTAGAGTGTAGACTAGTGAACTGAACATGTTCTCTTTATATCAAGTACTTCATACCAGCCCCTTATGAAACTACTTCTCCCCAAATCCAAATGGATTTCATTTTCCATCCTGAATGGCAGTAACTAGCATACAATGAGAACTGAGAAGATCTCCACAAAGGTTTACTCATCAAAACTGATTATATAACTGTAACCATCAAAGCATGCACTCAACATAATGGTTATGTGACCATGGCATGTGCATAATATAAAATCTTATACGTTTTATCTGATATTGATTAATATGGGGGGTGGGTTCAATTAATCGATTATTAATCGGCAGAGCTGTCGACTATTCAATTTGGCTGATGTTCACTTTGTGGCATCCCTACAAGTTACAACAAGTGAGTAAGTGACTATCTCTCTTCCATACTGGTGTGTGGCGTCTCTTGCGTGATATGATGAAGTAGAACGGTGCCGTGCACATTATAGGGACAAAGTCGTGTGTGTGTGTGTGTGTGTGTGTGTGTGTGTGTGTGTGTGTGTGTGTGTGTGTGTGTGAATGTGTGAAGACCCATCTTCTCTTTCTGTCATAGTGACATTGTCCTGCATCAGATCATGTCCAAATCAGGTTCTCCAATCTCCAGTAGCCTCTTCAGTTTTTTGAAGATTTTTTGAGTGGTGCAACCACTCCCTTACGGAGGTGTGTGTGGCTGGCTGGGTCTGAGCACTATGTGTGTGGCTTGCTGGCTGGCTGGGTCTGAGCACTATGTGTGTGGCTTGCTGGCTGGCTGGGTCTGAGCACTATGTGTGTGGCTGGCTGGCTCTGAGCACTATGTATGTGGCTTGCTGGCTGGCTGGGTCTGAGCACTGTGTGTGGCTGGCTGGCTGGCTGGCTGGGTCTGAGCACTATGTGTGTGGCTTGCTGGCTGGCTGGGTCTGAGCACTATGTGTGTGGCTTGCTGGCTGGGTCTGAGCATAGATAGATAGATAGATAGATAGATATTATAGCAGTGACTGACTGAAGGGCCTCCCACACCGTCTGCGAACGCCGCGCGTCAAAACAGCCGCCTCCATCATTTTCAATGAACCTATCGCACACGCGCCGCGTCGGACGGAGCCGGTGTGTGTTGGGCTTGAGACATCGAGCGTGCGTCCGCAACTGGTTGTGGCCCCCATCAAGTGACCTTTTGACCAATGCGGCCCTCGCCCCAAATGAGTTTGACACCCCTGGTCTATAAGGTCATGTTCTTGATTTTTTTTAGATTTTTTCTTAAATTTGTACCATTGAGATAATAGAGCCAGCCAGGTCAAAATGCATGTCAGATAGTGTTTCTAGGTGAGACGTGACCTTTGACACGACCTAATGTCTCAATAGAAGAGCAGGGAGACAAAATCCAATCACCTCAATTATATAAGTTATATTGTATTAATATTAGCATAGCCTACTCTACCATACAGATCTGACAAAAAATAAATTGAATTAAAAAGTTTACAAAAGTTCTTTTAATTTAGGATCTTGACAGATATTTTCTAGAGTTGTTTCCGATACCAACACTGGTACCGCGGTACTCGGGCCGATACCACCCACAGCAAGTACTCGTACTCGGTACATTGACCCGAGTAGCCTACCAAAACATCCAATTGACACTATAGGCTGAACGAATGCAACGGGAGCAAGTCTCTCTACAAGCATAAATGACAAGTTCAACTGACAAGTGTAGATCGGAGGTCCATCTGCATCTATGAGAAAAAGAGGGTGAAATATGTGGTTACTCAACAAAAATAAAAAAGTAGCTAATTGTATCGGTACTCTGTAGGTGTACCGATTAAGTACTTGTACTCATACTCGGTCGGAAAAAATGGTATCGGGATATTTTCACCTCGCAATTTTAATTGACTAAAAATCATATAATCATGCAGTAAAAACCTGAACAACAGGCAAATGTACAGCCGTTATGATGCAACTATACAGTATACAGAGACACCATCATAAAACATGTATCTCCAAAAAAATCGAACTATGCGTTAATGTGCAGCCTCTGATTGTATATGCTTGGTATTGTCACACTTTATGAAAGGATTTACAACTTCAACTTCAAAACCCTTTCAACATAGTATTGCTATGAAGGGGTGTTACCCAGGGCTGTAAGTTGTGGGTTGCTGCCGCTGTCAGTATACTGGAGGAAGCTGCATGATTTGTGTGTTAGAAGAAGTGTCCTTGAATGGCCGATTAATACTCCTATTTTACCACTGTAGTGCCGAAATGATTTCGGCTCGTCAGACATTTTCAGTAGCACCGAAGAGCCGACTTTAGGACGGTACCCGCGCACCCCCCGAACCTCAAATACAGAGCCGAACCGACTTTTATTCGGCTCTAAAATAGGAGTATGAATGGTGCCATGCCATTATTCCGACCTCCCAATATCCCGACCTCCCATAATTCCGAAAAAAAGCAAATAATTAAGAACTCCCATAGGTCCGACATCCCGTTTTCCCGACCCTATTAAACCCATAATCCCGAAATCCCATTGTTTCGACCGTGGCCTATGAGCCTCGCGCACAAGGCCACAACCGTTGGCAAACGCTCACGCACCACGCTCAATGCCTTTTGGATAAGTGTTTGATTTTATTCTGCTGCTGTTTAACATTTATGTCCAATAAATAAATGCTATTCCTATGACTAAGTGTTTGACTTTATTATGCTGCATGTTTTTACATTTCTGTCCAGCAAATACATATCATGCGTTGGTGCCATAGACTGAGAGCGATGAGACGCACGGGGGCTGCTGCAGAGCAGAAATGCGCACGGAGCGCACAGAATGCTATCCCTTAAAATAAAAGTTTCACTGTATTCTAGGCTGTTTTTACATTTCTGCAACAAACTATTCATTCGTGCGTTGGTGCATGATCGCACTCCACTAGGCAACCTGTAGCCTATACATTTAAACATGAACAGCTCGCTGTCGTGTCGACAGCAAATCATCTACTCGATAGTGAATACTAGCTGTAGGCCTATACTACATGCTATCCTCGCAAGTAGGGCACCATTCATGCTATCCTTTTTAGAGTAAATATTTCACTGCAGTGAGCAAACTGTTATCTTGTTAAAGAGAAGACGGGGCCATGACTCATGGGGAGCAAACATAATTTATATCTTGTGCGGACATTCCCTTTTTTTCCTGATGATTTTGGTCCATGGCACCATATCTAAAAACTATTCATTTATTCCCAATGGAAACAATTCTTGGGTTTTAAATCCTCTTAGCAGACCTTGTATTCAACACATATTTTTCCAGTATTCAATCAATCAATATACCGGTAGGCCAATTATAGGCCTGTCAACTCCGTTGGAACAAATAGCCTAGCAGATACGCTTTACTGTTTATTGTTAGCTTAATTTATAGCATTATTGTTTATATTGTTAATGCAAATATTATTATTATTATTATTAGGCTAGTAGTAGTAGTAGTAGTAGTAGTAGTGTATTAGCGTAAATATATCTAGTATTGCTCTTAGAGTTGTTGCTGACATGTAAGGCATCGTGTATTGTATGTCATGATGATGAATTGAGTACAGTATATGGACCACAATGGAAACAAGCCCGCGGGGGATTTTTGTGTTATCCTTTTAGCATAGTTTTGTTACTGTACTGCCTTCAAAATGTGAATTCATTATAATGTTTGTATAATGTTTTTTAATTGTTTACTGGAATCATACAAACATTTTAACCACATCAACCCTACATTAGTCTCTATTTTAAGCAATGTTTTGAAACTTACAAAACTCCAAATTATTTTGTAAATAGTCAAAATAGGTGATCTACAAGCCCACGATGGGATCTCATATCACCACATTTTAGCTTGTCGATCAGCTGTTTTGTATTAAGTGATTAAGAGGTTGATGGCAAGTATAGCAAGTGTTTATATTTCCATATTATTTAGGTTGTAATGTAGATGGTGTTGTTTTAAAGGACCACTTCACCACTTTTCAACCTATCTTCATAGGCCTACTATAGTCACTAATAACTCACTAATAATCATGGTAAAATGGCACCATTTTTTTCTACTCAGTCTGCCAGTCTCATAAGAGGGCTGTGGGCAGTTCAGAAACCTGTCCACCAGTGACATCATCAATGGGGAATCCAAGCTAATAGAAACGGCAGGCTTTCTAGTCCTGAAAAGTTGCAATGGGAAAATAAAACCTAAAAACCTAAAATGGAAAAAATCAAAACATGTTTTTTAGAAAAATATTGTTTAAAAAAGAAATTCTGCCTAACGATGATGTCACTGGTGGACAGGTTTCTGAACTTTCCACAGCCCTCCTATGAGACACAGGCTGATCATGATTATTAGTGAGGACCTATTATATGAAGATAGGTTGAAAAGTTGTGAAGTGGTGGTTTTCAAACGTTATAATAAACATGCAGTATAGCTTCAGTTTGTTAAGACATTTGAATGACGTTTCAATGTAAACAAGGTTCATCCGATGTGTGCTTGTATATAATTATCTGCATTTTAATTGAAAAAAATAAAAACATTTTTTTGGATGAACCCATTTCTCTTATCAATATTATTATTAGTATTATGACGTGTCATGTATTTAAGACAACGTTACCAGTCTCTCCAATAATATGCTTGATATTACTAATGATAAGAACAAACTGCAAATGTGTGTGTATTTGTTGTTAATTGTCGGTATAGGACAACTTGTTGGTATACAGTAGGACATGTATTCCATTTGCTGCTCTGCTTGCTGACACAATGACATGCAGGCCATGGAGCCTCACCAAGGTAGGTTTCCTACTGATATGTCATTGCTAAGGGGTGCTACTGTTCGCTGGTGTCAAAAATCACGAATACACAAAAACTTAAATCATGCCAGTCCTGCCACATTATCCTATGTTTGTCTTTATATTAAACTGCATCCTACAAGTCATTTGACTCATCACTTTGTCTATTACACCTCTTGCTATTGCATGTCGTCACGGTTTCACAACAACATGCATGGAGAGAGACAGGAAACCACCGCAAATACAAACAAGTCATGAACAAAACCACATCCTCTTTAAGTGCTCAGTAGCTCACACCATGCAAGAGTTGCTTATATGTACCTGCAGTACACAAGATGTAACGATTAAATAAAGTACAAGCTTGAATCATTATGAACATGTGAGATTGTAAACACGCAGCAAGAGCGATATACTGTATGCTATACCCTGTGCACCCATTTTATTGTTTATTTGGATCCACATAGCTCTACCTTCTAGTAGGCTAGCTGTTGCAACAGCAGCTACTCTTCCTGGGGTCCACACAAACACATGTACAGTAGCCTAACAGCGTTATTAAAAAAAATATATATATAGGCTACAGTATGTTTCACATTTATAGCTGACAATAGCTGATCTACACAAGCACACATGGTTTCACAGTGGTGACACGTTGTGTGAGCTTGTAGATCGGTTCTTTTCAAATATGTAAAGGGTTAAAGTGGTGAAACTGTTTTTTTATGCTATATGAATACATTATACATTTGGCCGGGGACCCCCTGGAAGCACCTCAAGGACCACTGGGGGGGGGTCCTCAGACGACACTTTGAGAAGCACTATGGTTATTGAGATATTTGGCTAATTATAATAATCGTGAGTGTGTGTGTGTGTGTGTGTGTGTGTGTGTGTGTGTGTGTGTGTGTGTGTGTGTATACACACACATAATACAAATAGAATACAAAAATACTGAAAACTAGAACTATAAAAGATAGAGAATTAATTAAAACAGTCACAATGTTGAACTAAAGTGCTGGAAATCGTTTCCCAGAAATTACCCCATTTTTAGGGATTTCTAGAGCTCATTCCAATCAGATGGAGCACCGGCAGAGAATGCTGCCTTGCCCTTGACCTTGAGGGTCAAGAAGTCACTCGAGGGGCACGGTGGCACAGTCGGTATAGTGCTGTCGCCTCACAGCTAGAAGGTTCTGGGTTCGATCCCCGCTGGGGGGCGTGTTCTCTCCTCCGCGTCATCAGTGCCCATACCCGAGGTGGGGTTGGCGAAAGGGCCTTTCTGTGTGGAGTTTGCATGTTCTCCCCGTGTCCCCTATAGGGTAGGTACCCTCACAAAAACATGCAGTATAATCCTGGTCTCTAAACTACCTCCCCCTGGCCTGATGGAGGGGAAAGGAACTGGTCGGAATAACGTGTTCCTTCCACGCGCTACGTCTATGCTTGATGTAGAAGGATTAGATCATTTACACTGGGTGAAAAATTGGGTTGCAAAAAAAAAGATAGGCACAAGCATTCTGATCCAACATAGAGCAAATGTAAGGGGGGGGGGGGGCATCCCTGAGATGGCTTTGAAAATAATCATATACCAGTGCTTATCACGCCTCTCATAGAGAGAGTGCTATACTGATGTTTACGCAACACTCTTGGAAATACAGTATTGCATTGTTTGTGGGTTTGAGCTGACAGGCCTTTTTTGAGTCAATCAATTCACCTTAATTCAAGTGGCAGATGCCAAAAATAGTTTTTTTGGGGGAATGTCATGTAGGCCTATCTGCAGATTCTGCATAGCCTTTGTGATCTACTAACTTTTGGGCCTAAAGGTCATAAGGGTCAAAATTACATAATCACAGTTATGTCTGGAAATTATCTGCAATAATCTTTCTCTACCGTAAAAGAGGAAGAAAGAACAGTTTACCCCCTCCCCTCACCACCCCCCCCCTCTCTCTCTCTCTCTCTGCAAAGTCTACTATTTCACTATTAGCAGAAGTATAAGGTTTTTCGGAGCCGTTAGAGAAGATGAAACTTCACACCGTGGCCTGTGTTCTCCTCTGTGAGTATAATTATTTATAGTAGATCAGTTATATATCACCATTAAACTATTAAGCTTATGGGTTTGAATACATTAAATCAGTAATACTGTATGTAACTTTACTCTTTATATGGTGTTATGGTTACTACGCTAATAGAGCCTGCCAGGTCAAAATTCATGTCAGATCCTCATCCATCTATATGACCTTTGACACGATATAAATGTCTCAATAGAAGAGCAGGGAGACAAAAGACAACCACCTCAATTATATATTAAGTTATATTGTATTAAGATACAGATTGAACAAAATTACATTGTATATTAATTTAAAAAGTTACATAGTGCCACTTTAAAGTTTAAACTATGAAAATGTTGTTGGTTTTTATTCAGGATCGTTTTCACCTCGCTGTATATTTATCATTCCATCAATATATTTTTTACCATCATGAACTTAAAAGCACATTTACATAAATTACATTTACATTCTTCTCAATATATCAAACTATGCGTTAATGTGCAGCATCAGATTGTAAGGTTGGTATTGTCATACTTATATGAAAGGATTTAAACTTTTTCTTCAAAACACTGTCAACACACACGTACACATGCTATAAAGGGGTGTTACCCAGGACTGTGTAAGTCGTGGGTTGCTGCTGCTGTCAGAACCCCAGGAAGTTGCATGACGTAAAGTGAAACATTTTGCATTTGTGTGTTAGAAGTAGTGACAGTGCTTTAGGAAATGCCCTCTATAAACACAATTCCATTGACAAGATATGAATAAAATGAATATCAAATAAATGTAGCTATAGAGAGTATGCGCACATGCATGATTTTCCCATCAGGACACGCCCCCCTCATCTAGGCAAAATATTGAGCAGCATGGAGTGTTGCAGTTTGGAAGCACTCGTTGGAAATCACTCAATTGTCCTGCGTAATACCTGTTTCTAAATGTCACATAATGCAGAAGGCAGTACAATGTTGTGTTATTGAAAACAAGCACTTCCAAAGTCTGATACTTAATTTTTTTTATCAAATGCAGGGCATTTCTTGACAGAAAGTAGCTCATAACGACAACGTTTCTATGGTTGATTTTTATGAAACAAAAACGTTGCAGATAGAAAGAGGATAATTGAAGCTTTTCGTACAGCTGCTGTTGGTGAGTTTAACATTGTTTAATGCAAACAGACAGGACTTTTTGGATGAATGGGCTGTCAAGGCCAGAGAGAGTATTTTTTTTGCCACTCAGTGGGCGTTCCCGCATAACTTCCAGAAGTTCCAGGTACGATGATGTCATGTGCATACCCTCTATATTTGATTTGCTCAAGCAACTTAAATACTGTCTGGGGTGCCTGTAAAACGAGAGTAATGTTAAAATGACCACAGAAGTGTTTTAAGGTAAAATACCCTTCTAAGTCATTATGTATTTGTTCTCATTGAACTTGAGCCAACTAGCTGTCTATAAGCTATATGTTAGAGTTTTCCACGGTCCTGAACATAATAAAGGCCCGGTCCTAACTGATCAGGCCGAGGCCTGGCCTGGCCTGGCCTGGCCTGGCCCGACTAATTAGCATAAATGTTAGGCCCGACCCGGGTCGGGTTTGGGCAGAATTTGAGAACTCTGTAGAGTAAAAGTGAAACGCCTGTTAGCACCATCTTCATAATACAAACGTAGATAAATACACAAAAAGAAAATCTCTCTGGTCCGGCCAGATCGGGTCGGGCCTGGTTTGGCCTGGTCGGGTTCGGGCAGAGTTTGAGAACTCTAGTCTATGTTGGTATTATGTTAATTAGGAATAATTAATGCAGTTCATGCTTAGCTTGATATTGCTTATATATCAAATGTTTTTTCTCTCTTTCTCTCTCCAGTGGTGAGCATCTTCCTCTCCTGTGGACTCAGTCAAGGTGAAGATTAACTTATTATCTTTCGTCTTTATTCACTCAGTAAAGATCATATTTACACCTGTCACACACTTCATACAAAACTGACATAAATATACTGTATGTAATAATTGAGAGGTTGATGTATTATATCACGTTTGCACCATTTGGTTTGATTCTGCTTGTGTGTTTGTGTAGATACACCTCAAGCTGTTCTGAGCGTGCAGCCCAACCCGGCATTCACTGGAGAGATTGTTACATTCATATGTGACAAGGAAGGAGGGGATGAAGGCTGGAACTTATACAAAGATGGAAACTATACCAGCTCCACTGATCAGAATCGTTTTGTAATGCAAGCAGATGGTCAAAATACATACCAGTGTCACAGTCACCGTAAAACAGCTCAAGAGGATCAACGAGACGGCAATATAGTAACTTTGATTGTATCATCAGGTAAGTCACGGAATTGAGTCAAATATTAAATTATGGTTTTAAACGTCTTGTTATTACCCGTAACAAAGTGACATTCCAGTGACAAACAAACAAAAACAAACAAAAATATATATATTGTAGACACCGTGGGCCCTATTTTGCACCCAAGGATTGTGGGATTTAACATTGCGCAATGGGCGTTCCCATAGCCGAGTTTTTTCCCTAAAACACCTGCCCTACTCCTTACAGTTTACAATTTAGAAATTATTGCATTGCATTGAATCAATGTTTGCATTTAGCATCGTAGGTTTGTGTTTATACCACGGAAATTATGCTGTTACATGCATGCATACTCATCACTGATGATCATTTACAGCACTCACATACGGTATTGACCCTTTAATTAAGGTTTTGTAAGAGAGAAAAGGATGTGCAAAATTGGAATTGATAATCTCTTTATGTGGTGCATGTGTGCCGTGCACGCATGTCTATTATTATTATTACATTTAAATTTGTTAAAATGAAAAAAGGGCCCTATTAAGACCTCCATAATGTAATGGGCAACAATGCCTGTGTGCAAATTCAGAGCCTTTAGTGCAGCCAGTGAGGTGCAGCGACATTGCCTCAGACATAGACATACAGACAGACGTCTCTAAAGATTATAGATAGATTTACTACACCATTTGTCCTGTTTACTTCAAGCTTTTGGGAGAAATACTTACACATGGTTCTATTTTATATCTCTTTTATAAATTACAGCTAAACCAACACCTACACTGGTATCAGACAGTACCAGTATCTTGGCATTAGACAGCGTGACTCTCACCTGTACTGTGGAAGACGGTACACCTCCATGGGGCATCTACTGGTACAGAGACTACCAAGAGTCTGAACCAGTGACGGTGACAGATGGATCAACCTACAGTCCCACAGTCTCAAAGAGTACAAATTACTCGTGTCGAGGAGGGAGAGGAGACCCACCATACTACACAGAGTACAGCAACCACGTTGATATCCATGTCTCTGGTGAGTTATAAACACACTATTTCACAGCTTTATAGGGCATAGAAGTATGGGCATGGTTTTCTGGTTCCACTGACAAATCTGCAATTAATTTTCTCATAGAGATGTACAAAAATATTTATATCAATTATTTTAAGCCTATAGAATCAAGCCACCTGCAGGATCCTGGTGATTCTTTTTTTCACTATGGAAAAATGAATTGGCCGATTTTTCAGTGGAACCAGAAAACCACTCCCACTGCTGTGTCCTGTTCCACTATATATTCCACTGTATGTTCTAAATCAAACACAATGATTGATCCATGTGTTTGTGTAGAGAGACCTCCAGCTGTTCTGACCGTTCTGCCCAACCCAACATTCACTGGAGAGACTGTTAGGTTCACATGTGACATGAATGAAGGAGAGCAGGACTGGTCTTATTCTATAGAAAGAGATGGTGCTTCCTTTGAAACATACTCTGGTCAGAATCCATTTAAAACAATGCTACAGAGCCCAAGGTACACTGGTAAATACCAGTGTACCGGCCGTCTTACAGGGAATAACCAGTTTGTGAAAAAAAGTGATGAAGTCACCTTGGTGGTGTCAGGTGAGTCATATCATTTACTCATCACACTGACATTGTGTTTATATTGTGATAATGGTTTAATTATGGTTCTGCACTACTGTGTAAAGAGATGTATCAAGGATGTGGAAAATGGGACTTGAACTACAGTGCTTGGGGAAGAGAGTGTGTGTGTGTGTGTGTGTGTGTGTGTGTGTGTGTGTGTGTGTGTGTGTGTGTGTGTGTGCGCGCGCGCGTGCGTGCGTGCGTGTGCTAGTTGAGACAATTACAAACACCCAATGCTTACAGTTCAAATTCATTTCTCTGTCATAAACCACACAGCTAAACCAACGCCTACGGCTACACTGGTATCAGACAGACCCGTTGTACTGACATCAAACATGACTCTCACCTGTAAAGTGGAGAGTACAGTTCCATGGTACATTTACTGGTACAAAGACAAGAAAGAGTCTAAACAAGTGACGGAGGTGACTAGACAGACAACCTACACATTCAGGCCCTCCAGTGTCTCAGAGAGTGGACGATACTGGTGTCGAGGAGGGAGAGGAAACCCAACATACTTCACAGAGTACAGCAACCATGTTTATGTCACTGTCTTTGGTGAGTTAAAATATACTGTACTCTAATATGATTGATTCCTTTTATACAACAGGTAGTTCCAATCAAGCAATGTGATTGGTAGAAAAGGGCTCTCCAGCAGTGGTCAAATGCGCATGACACCTAGCAGTTCTCAATTGAAAGATTTGAGAACGGCCGAATCATAATATAAAATATCAGTTGTGTGTGTGTGTGTGTGTGTGTGTGTGTGTGTGTGTGTGTGTGTGTGTGTGTGTGTGTGTGTGTGTGTGTGTGTTCTACAGAGTCACCTGTTCCTGTTCTCAGCAGCAACAACATCACAGTGTCTTTCAAAGGTACAGTATGCATAAGATCAATGGAAGATATGCCCCAGAGACATTCACACAAAGTACCTTGAGATAGTATACTAGTCTCTGAATAGCAGGCATTTGTCATGAGATGTCTCCCAATGCAAGTGTGTTTAAAGATGCATTTAATTGTCTAAGACTTTGTTCCAATCCTAAATAATGTTATTTTGTTGCTATGATTCTCTACTTCCATATGAAATGGAAACAAATAAATACATTTCAAAACACCATGATTTGTCATAACCAACCACCTTTCTACAAATGCTGAGCCAGTGTATTTATTTTACGTTTTTATCTCTAATGTGAACAACAGATCAACCAAAGGCCACACTGACAGCTGAGCAGACAGTCATCCCAGCAGGGGGCAGTGTTGCACTGAGCTGCTCTGTGGAGGGTTCTGGATGGAGCTACTCCTGGTACCAATGCTCTGACTCTGCTGGACCAATCACAGCGTCAGAGGGTGGCCACTACTCTGACTCTACTGGACCAATCAGTGACTTAGAGGGTGGTCAGTACTCTACTGGACCAATCACAGTGTCAGAGGGAGGAGTCTACAGGTGCAGAGGAGGGAGAGGAGAACCAGTTTACTACTCTCAGTTCAGTGATGCTCTCACCTTGAACGCAACCTTGAACACAACTGATGGTGAGTAATTATCTCCGCCAGGCCGACTGGTCGGGAGGCGGAGATTATATGTGTTCATCCCCGTCCATGTGTCCGTCTGTCTGTCTGTTACAGTTTACAATTTAGAAATTATTGCATTGCATTGAATCAATGTTTGCATTTAGCATCGTAGGTTTGTGTTTATACCACGGAAATTATGCTGTTACATGCATGCATACTCATCACTGATGATCATTTACAGCACTCACATACGGTATTGACCCTTTAATTAAGGTTTTGTAAGAGAGAAAAGGATGTGCAAAATTGGAATTGATAATCTCTTTATGTGGTGCATGTGTGCCGTGCACGCATGTCTATTATTATTATTACATTTAAATTTGTTAAAATGAAAAAAGGGCCCTATTAAGACCTCCATAATGTAATGGGCAACAATGCCTGTGTGCAAATTCAGAGCCTTTAGTGCAGCCAGTGAGGTGCAGCGACATTGCCTCAGACATAGACATACAGACAGACGTCTCTAAAGATTATAGATAGATTTACTACACCATTTGTCCTGTTTACTTCAAGCTTTTGGGAGAAATACTTACACATGGTTCTATTTTATATCTCTTTTATAAATTACAGCTAAACCAACACCTACACTGGTATCAGACAGTACCAGTATCTTGGCATTAGACAGCGTGACTCTCACCTGTACTGTGGAAGACGGTACACCTCCATGGGGCATCTACTGGTACAGAGACTACCAAGAGTCTGAACCAGTGACGGTGACAGATGGATCAACCTACAGTCCCACAGTCTCAAAGAGTACAAATTACTCGTGTCGAGGAGGGAGAGGAGACCCACCATACTACACAGAGTACAGCAACCACGTTGATATCCATGTCTCTGGTGAGTTATAAACACACTATTTCACAGCTTTATAGGGCATAGAAGTATGGGCATGGTTTTCTGGTTCCACTGACAAATCTGCAATTAATTTTCTCATAGAGATGTACAAAAATATTTATATCAATTATTTTAAGCCTATAGAATCAAGCCACCTGCAGGATCCTGGTGATTCTTTTTTTCACTATGGAAAAATGAATTGGCCGATTTTTCAGTGGAACCAGAAAACCACTCCCACTGCTGTGTCCTGTTCCACTATATATTCCACTGTATGTTCTAAATCAAACACAATGATTGATCCATGTGTTTGTGTAGAGAGACCTCCAGCTGTTCTGACCGTTCTGCCCAACCCAACATTCACTGGAGAGACTGTTAGGTTCACATGTGACATGAATGAAGGAGAGCAGGACTGGTCTTATTCTATAGAAAGAGATGGTGCTTCCTTTGAAACATACTCTGGTCAGAATCCATTTAAAACAATGCTACAGAGCCCAAGGTACACTGGTAAATACCAGTGTACCGGCCGTCTTACAGGGAATAACCAGTTTGTGAAAAAAAGTGATGAAGTCACCTTGGTGGTGTCAGGTGAGTCATATCATTTACTCATCACACTGACATTGTGTTTATATTGTGATAATGGTTTAATTATGGTTCTGCACTACTGTGTAAAGAGATGTATCAAGGATGTGGAAAATGGGACTTGAACTACAGTGCTTGGGGAAGAGAGTGTGTGTGTGTGTGTGTGTGTGTGTGTGTGTGTGTGTGTGTGTGTGTGTGTGTGTGTGTGCGCGCGCGCGTGCGTGCGTGCGTGTGCTAGTTGAGACAATTACAAACACCCAATGCTTACAGTTCAAATTCATTTCTCTGTCATAAACCACACAGCTAAACCAACGCCTACGGCTACACTGGTATCAGACAGACCCGTTGTACTGACATCAAACATGACTCTCACCTGTAAAGTGGAGAGTACAGTTCCATGGTACATTTACTGGTACAAAGACAAGAAAGAGTCTAAACAAGTGACGGAGGTGACTAGACAGACAACCTACACATTCAGGCCCTCCAGTGTCTCAGAGAGTGGACGATACTGGTGTCGAGGAGGGAGAGGAAACCCAACATACTTCACAGAGTACAGCAACCATGTTTATGTCACTGTCTTTGGTGAGTTAAAATATACTGTACTCTAATATGATTGATTCCTTTTATACAACAGGTAGTTCCAATCAAGCAATGTGATTGGTAGAAAAGGGCTCTCCAGCAGTGGTCAAATGCGCATGACACCTAGCAGTTCTCAATTGAAAGATTTGAGAACGGCCGAATCATAATATAAAATATCAGTTGTGTGTGTGTGTGTGTGTGTGTGTGTGTGTGTGTGTGTGTGTGTGTGTGTGTGTGTGTGTTCTACAGAGTCACCTGTTCCTGTTCTCAGCAGCAACAACATCACAGTGTCTTTCAAAGGTACAGTATGCATAAGATCAATGGAAGATATGCCCCAGAGACATTCACACAAAGTACCTTGAGATAGTATACTAGTCTCTGAATAGCAGGCATTTGTCATGAGATGTCTCCCAATGCAAGTGTGTTTAAAGATGCATTTAATTGTCTAAGACTTTGTTCCAATCCTAAATAATGTTATTTTGTTGCTATGATTCTCTACTTCCATATGAAATGGAAACAAATAAATACATTTCAAAACACCATGATTTGTCATAACCAACCACCTTTCTACAAATGCTGAGCCAGTGTATTTATTTTACGTTTTTATCTCTAATGTGAACAACAGATCAACCAAAGGCCACACTGACAGCTGAGCAGACAGTCATCCCAGCAGGGGGCAGTGTTGCACTGAGCTGCTCTGTGGAGGGTTCTGGATGGAGCTACTCCTGGTACCAATGCTCTGACTCTGCTGGACCAATCACAGCGTCAGAGGGTGGCCACTACTCTGACTCTACTGGACCAATCAGTGACTTAGAGGGTGGTCAGTACTCTACTGGACCAATCACAGTGTCAGAGGGAGGAGTCTACAGGTGCAGAGGAGGGAGAGGAGAACCAGTTTACTACTCTCAGTTCAGTGATGCTCTCACCTTGAACGCAACCTTGAACACAACTGATGGTGAGTAATTATCTCCGCCAGGCCGACTGGTCGGGAGGCGGAGATTATATGTGTTCATCCCCGTCCATGTGTCCGTCTGTCTGTCTGTGAGCAGCTAATCTTGGACACCAATTGGACCGATCAGTGTCATCATTTGCTTGCACACTCCCCAGTTGTGGCTATCAAGGAAGACGCACAATCCCAAATTGGTGGCAATTCCAGCCCACTTTCATCTCTGGAGTCAGAGATATATTCCAGTCTAATTGGCTATGATTGCCTGACAAATGTTGCGAGAGGGGCCTCTAAACAACACTGTCACGTAACGGCACGTAAAATGCTACAAATGTCACTGTTTATTGCCAAAATAGAATTAATCATCAACAACAAATTATGTTGTACTGTAAGTCATGTGACAAGGACCATCAAAACACTAAATGCCAATTATGCCATATATCATGTTTGTAGATTATACTGAATGTGTACTGTAGTCCTATTTATGAAGGTATACCGTAACTAAAATGCTATTATCTTTGTCGATCCTGTCTCAACGTTCAGTGTCTCCTAGACCTGCAGAACTGAGTTCTCTACATGTGGGTCTGATAGTAGGACTCGTTGTTGTGATTGTACTGTCCATCCTGCTGCTCCTGCTGTGTCGATACGGAACATCTAAAGGTGAGAAACACTCACATATTGATTATTATATTAAACCATTTAGACCTTGAGGCCGATTCTACAAAATGTGTTCTAAATCATGAGTTTTCTGAAAAACCTATGTTTCTTTATCAGTGGTTATCGAACAATTTGATGTCGAGGAACCCAGAAGTTATATAGGCCGCCGATTTTAGTTAAAAACGTTCGCTCTGAAATAATGTATTTTCAAAGATTTGCGGCACATTTTCAAGATTTAAAAAAAAATAGCAGATCTACAAGCTCGTAGCGCCCCATCCCAGATGGCATTTTTGGTCAAAACAACGTTTATTTGATGGCACAGAGCCGCCGATGTGGAGCTCTCCAGTGCACCGGCATAGATCCATCTTATAAACAAGACCTGTCCAGGACCTGTTCACCTTCCTAGTTTATGTTCACTTCCGGGAGTCTTGGAATTGTGGCTTTTCAAAATAGGAGTTCAACTGGGAAAAATGCTGGCGTGAATTAGATCATAATTTATCAATAAATGCTAGCGGTCTAAGTGTGTGATTGCACTGCATGTATTACCTATAGATTACATTAGAAGGATTGTACCTAGATTGCAATGATTGCGATGAGATGATAATTAGACGGATTAAATACTAGTGTTGTTTTTCATTTACAGGTCCATGTGGTGTCAGGTGAGTACTACTAAGTATTTCTCTGTCTATACTCCTCAACATGACCGCAGTAATAGATTACATCTTCTTTTATACTTCATTACCGCTGATAAATATGGATCTTTTAATTGCAGACCCGGACAGTCTCAGGGAACCAATCAGAGCCCAGCTACAGACCAGGCGTCTGCTGATGATACGTACTGCCAACTGCAGCACGGTCAGTCTTTCAACCAATCACGTTCATTAAGGACACTTGTGACAACTGCTTCTACTTTGAATCAATTCATGTCTAACTTAAAATGAAATACATCTTCATTTAAAGTCCTTTTTGGAAGTCCAGTTGTGTTTGTTTTTCCTCATTAGCATTAACTAAATAGGAACCATCACTGAAATAATTAAATTTAGCACCACATTAATGCATGTAATTTACTTTTAGGCGACACAAGCGTCTATGGGGTGATAAACCAGCCTGATGATGACTATGAAAATGGTACAGTATACACTTATTTAATCATCCAATCAAATGATTTAAATCTGGTTCCATTTGGTGTTATTCTTGAACATTCATGTTAGGGGAGTCGATTAATTGTCAGGTTCAGATTCATTTGATTTGTTAGAAATGTGTGTGTTTTCTTTCTCAAAAATAGCAGGTCTACAAGCTCATAGCACGGAGTGACACGCTATTAGCTTGTAGATCTGGTATGAAATGACCTAGATTGGGTTAACATGTGGAAGACACTGACTAAACATTTATAGCTGAATGTTTTCATTTCATTTCAACTATTGATGTTATAACATATTGTTTTTAATTCACAGATCCAGCTCATATCAGGTATGGTACAGTATTTATCTCTGTTATATTCACCAACATGACAGCAGTGGATTACATCTTGGTTTATTCTTCGTCACTGATACATATTTATATTTTAATTACAGAGTCATTGAGTCTCAGATAAACCAACCTGATGATGATTATGAAAATGGTACAGTATACACTTTCTTTTTTTTTTAAACATCCAATTCAATGATTTAAATCTGGTTTCATTTGGTGTTATTGTGGAAGATTCGTGTTAGGAGAGAGTCATTACATTTTCAGTTTCTAGATTAATTCTAGATTTGTTAGAAATGTGTTTTGTTCCTGTGATTTGCGCAAAATGTTGATTTTACAAAAATGAATACAAGCTCATATTAAGGCACAATGTGACGCACTATGACTGTGTAGATCTGCTATTTTTTAAGAGTCAAAGTATGAAATGATCCAGATTATGTTTTCATTTGGTTCAACTATTGATGCTATAACATATTGTTTTTAATTCACAGATCCAGCTTATGTCAGGTATGGTACAGTATTGATCTCTGTTATATTCACCAACATGACAGCAGTGGATTACATCTTGGTTTATTCTTCATCACTGATACATATTTATATTTCAATTTCAGAGTCCTTGAGTCTCAGATAAACCAACCTGATGGTGTATATGAAAATGGTAAACTATACACTTTTTAAAACATCCAATCAAATGATTTAAATCTGGTTTCATTTCATGTTATTGTGCAACATTCATGTTAGGAGAGTCAATACCAGACTCTCAGATTAATTGGATTTGTTAGAAAGGTTCACGATTCTACAAAAAATAGCAAATCTACAAGGTCATAGTGTGGCACGAAGTGACGTGCTGTGAGCTTGTAGATCCGCTTTTTTTTGTCGAGTGAATTTCCACTCCAATGAGCAGAGGTACTTGTGATGTTTTGAGAACGTAACGAATGATAAAAACTGAAAAAGCAGACTAATGTTTTATATACTGCATGTTTTATGACACAGTGTCCCGTTTTAAAATGTTACTGTAACTCTGTTTCATTTCCTCAGATACAGCCGTGTAGGAAAACCAAAGCCAACACCACACATGGATCTGCACCAAGGTTTACATTAGCCACTATATATCCACCATTGACCCCAGAGCATTTTTAGTTGACCACCGCTCATCTGCTGAAAGTGCTGGAGCCACAAAGGTAGTATAAGAAAAAATAAAGGGAAGCTCCGCACACTCAGATCTGCGCATAATCAGATTTATTAGCAAGCTTTCGGTCTACTGACCTTCTTCAGGCATGACCGTTAAATAAAAATATATCAGGCTGGGGAATGTTATTATAATCGTGGAATTGTCCAAAAACGCTTTGGACAAAAACTTAATGGACCCTCAAACTCCACAACCTCTCCCCCTCTCATGCAAGTAGACAATATATAAAGTCACAACAACCTTGGTGAGGCAGTATTGCTTTGTTTTGAAATAAGGTTAGGTGGTCTCTTCCCGACAGCAGAGATATTATAGGCTACTTAGACTATTATTATTCTAATTTGGAGAACGTAACACAACATTGCAATGCATAGTTTTAGAACTGTATTACATTTATATTTAAAGTTCAATATGAACCTGCTGCCTGTATATAGTTGCACTGCAGTTATCTGATCCCAGATCAGCCTATTCATTACATCGTTGCACGTCGAACGTATCCGAACTACAAGCTCACAACACGTCTCAACGCATCTCGTTCTTTGCTAATAGGATATTTAGGATAGGATATTTTGGATGTGCAACACTGTCGTGTGATGAAGCATACATCAGGCTTCACACAGCTGCGTCTCTCTCCTCCTGAGTAGAAGTCTTCTCAGTTCAATCGGGCGTTATACTGTACATGAGACCTATAGAATGTGAACCAGGCTGGACCCAAAGACCATAACAAAAGTCATTGTTGTGGATATTACAAGCAAAAAATGTATGTACTGTAGGTAGGGTATACCATATAAATGCAAGAACCATGGGCAATTGGACACACCTACTGTAGGCACGCACACAACCAATTTGCATGTGCACACAAAATGCATGTGCACACGTACGCGCGCGCACACACACACACACACACACACACACACACACACACACACACACACACACACACGGGTCACACGCATATACACACACACACACACACACACACTCTTTATTTTCTGTAAATATATCTAGTATTGCTCTTAGAGTTGTTGCTGACATGTAACGCATCGTGTATTGTATGTCATGATGATGAATTGAGTACAGTATATGGACCACAATGGAAACAAGCCCGCGGGGGATTTTTGTGTTATCCTTTTAGCATAGTTTTGTTACTGTACTGCCTTCAAAATGTGAATTCATTATAATGTTTGTATAATGTTTTTTAATTGTTTACTGGATTTATATAAATATTTTAACCAAATCAACCCTACATTAGTCTCTATTTTAAGCAATGTTTCGAAACTTACAAAACTCCAAATTATTTTGTAAATAGTCAAAATAGGTGATCTACAAGCTCACGATGGGATCTCATATCAACACATTTTAAGCTTGTCGATCAGCTGTTTTGTATGAAGTGATTAAGAGGTTGATGGCAAGTGTTTATATTTCCATATTATTTAGGTTGTAATGTAGATGGTGTTGTTTTAAAGGTCCACTTCACCACTTTTCAACCTATCTTCATAGGCCTACTATAGTCACTAATAACTCAATAATAATCATGGTAAAATGGCACCATTTCTTTCCTACTCAGCCTGTCAGTCTCATAAGAGGGCTGTGGGCAGTTCAGAAACCTGTCCACCAGTGACATTATCAATGGGGAATCCAAGCTAATAGAAACGGCAGGCTTTCTAGTCCTGAAAAGTTGCAATGGGAAAATAAAACCTAAAAACCTAAAATAGAAAAAATCAAAACATGTTTTTTAGAAAAATATTGTTTAAAAAATAAATTCTGCCTAACGATGATGTCACTGGTGGACCGGTTTCTGAACTGCCCACAGCCTTCCTATGAGACACAGGCTGAGTAGAAAATAATTGTGCCATTGCATCATGATTATTAGTGAGGACCTATTATATGAAGATAGGTTGAAAAGTTGTGAAGTGGTGGTTTTCAAACGTTATAATAAACATGCAGTATAGCTTCAGTTTGTTAAGAAATTTGAATGACGTTTCAATGTAAACAAGGTTCATCCGATGTGTGCTTGTATATAATTATCTGCATTTTAATTAAAAAAAATAAAAACAGTTTGTTGGATGAACTCCTCCCATTTCTCTTATCAATATTATTATTAGTATTATGACGTGTCATGTATTTAAGACAACGTTACCAGTCTCTCCAATAATATGCTTGATATTACTAATGATAAGAACAAACTGCAAATGTGTGTGTATTTGTTGTTAATTGTCGGTATAGGACAACTTGTTGGTATACAGTAGGACATGTATTCCATTTGCTGCTCTGCTTGCTGACACAATGACATGCAGGCCATGGAGCCTCACCAAGGTAGGTTTCCTACTGATATGTCATTGCTAAGGGGTGCTACTGTTCGCTGCTGTCAAAAATCACGAATACACAAAAACTTAAATCATGCCAGTCCTGCCACATTATCCTATGTTTGTCTTAAACTGCATCCTACAAGTCATTTGACTTAATCACTTTGTCTATTACACCTCTTGCTATTGCATGTCGTCACGGTTTCACAACAACATGCATGGAGAGAGACAGGAAACCACCGCAAATACAAAAGAGTCATGAACAAAACCACATCCTCTTTAAGTGCTGGAAATTGTTAAATACCACTTCACTACTTTTCAACCTATCTTCATATAATAGGTCCTCACCAATAATCATGAAAAATGGTGCAATTTTTTTCTACTCGGTCTGTGTCTCATAGGAGGGTTGTGGGCAGTTGAGAAACCGTCTTCCAGTGACATCATCGATGGGGAATACAAGCTAATATAAACTGAAGGCTTTCTAGTCCTGAAAAGTTGCAATGCGAAAATGGAAGCCATCGTTGTCACGATAATGAAAATCGAAACTCATTTGTATTAAAAGAAAATCTGCCTAATGATGATGTCACTGGAAGACGGTTTCTAAACTGCCCACAGCCCTCCTATGAGACACAGACTGAGTAGAAAAAAATCGTGCCATTTTTTCATGATTATTAGTGAGGACCTATTATATGAAGATAGGTTGAAAAGTGGTGAATTAAGGTGAAGTTGACCACCTCTCACACACGCACGCACACGCACGCACATGCACACATGTGCACGCACACACACATTGAAAGTCAATGGAGACAATTGGGGAAGAGACTCTGTCATTTCTCAACCGTTTCAGACACGGGGTGGCTCGCCGGAACCGGGCCGCCCCCCTGAGCGCACACACACACACACACACACACACACACACACACACACACACACACACACACACACACACACACACACACAAACCCTGTCTTCCTATTGGCTGGCCTTTACACAGCTCTAACTTTTGCTTGCAGCATGCTACAGTCTTGAAACTTGCTCCATGGACTTAGACCACCAATAGTAGCACGCTGTAATAGTTTAATTGCTTAAGCCCGGCCCCTCTGTCTTCCTATTGGCTGGCCTTTACACAGCTCTAACTTTTGTTTACAACATGCTACAGCCTCAAACTTTGGTACATGGACGTAGACCATCAAGAGGAACAAGCTGTAATGGCTTAATTGCTTAAGCCCCACCCCTCTGTATTCCTATTGGCTGGCCTTTACACAGCTATAACTTTTGTTTGCAACATGCTACAGTCTTGAAACTTGCTCCATGCACTTGGACCAAGTTGACCACCTCTCACACACTCGCACACACGAACGCACATGCACGCACATGCACACATGTGCACACACACACACACACACACACACACACACAAACATTGAAAGTCAAAGGAGAATATCGGGGAAACACGTAACTCTGTCATTTCAATGGACCATCAAATGGACCCTTACAGCTCAGACATCTTAGCATGTTAGCATTAGCATGTTAGCATTAGCATGATAGCATGATAGCATGATAGCGTGTTAGCATTATCATGTTAGCATTAGCATGTTAGAATGTTAGCAGCATGTTAGCATTTTAGCATGATATCATGTTAGCATTAGCATGTTAGCATTATAATGTTGGTGGCAACGTAATGCGCAATAAACTTAGACAAAATACCCCATTGGAAGTCAATGGGGAGTCCTGGCTCCCATGTAACCAAATGGACCCTTCTGAGAGGCTAAATGTCTGTCATGGTTTGAGTCTTCCCCTGTCTGTAGTTCCACTTCAGCCACTCCCACATTCTATTCCACCACACTGCAGACCTATACACCTGTCTCCCACTGCCTCATCAGCCCAACAGTTCCCTTCTCATTACACACCTGTGCCTACTTCTGCAATCAAGCCACCGCCTATAAAACTGGACTCATTCTGCCTCATTCCTTGCTAGAAGATAACCATTGTTACATGTGTTACATTCCTGTTCTCTGTATTTTCCTAGTGTTATTAGATTATTTACTAGTTTGAATTTTGACCTCCTGCCTGTTTTTGGACTCTGATATTCTGCCTGCCCTCCTGCCCCCTTGGATTTGTTTGCCTGTTTTGGACTGCTTTCTTGGTTTTGACCTCTGCCTGATGTACTTCGATTTTCCCTTGGTTTCTAAGGGGGGTGGGGTAAGTGCTATGGGCCATGATGGAGTCTAAAAAGGTGGGTTTTCAGACTACGGCAGAAGATTGGGAGTGATGCTGCAGTTCTGACTGCGATGGGAGGTGCATTCCACAGTTTTGGAGCCAGAAGGGAGAAGAGTTTGGGACGTGTGGAGTGTTGTCCCGGACAATTATTTTACTTACTTTTATTAGGGTTAAAGGTCAAAAGTCATAGGTTAAAAATTGTTAAAAATTGCACAGAATCCAGACATTATTAATTTGTGTGAATTTCAGCCTCTGTGGGGGGTATTTATATGCAAATGACATGACCAATGGCATTGCAATGAACATCACTGATGACGTTTAGGTGAAAAAAGAATAGAAAAAATTATAATAATTAAGTAATTAATTAAAATATAATTGTTGCTATAAAGCAACTCTGGGTCTTAGAGGGTTAACCCATTTAGACCTGGTGTAAATATACACTGTTTTACCTTTAACCCATTTAGACCTGGTGTAAATATATGCTGTTTAACCTTTAACCCATTTAGACCTGGTGTAAATATACACTGTTTAACCTTTAACTCATTTAGACCTGGTGTAAATATACGCTGTTTAACCTTTAATCCATTTAGACCTGGTGTAAATATACACTGTTTAACCTTTAACCCATTTAGACCTGGTGTAAATATACACTGTTTAACCTTTAACCCATTTATACCTGGTGTAAATATACACTGTTTGGGCCTGATTCACAACGGCGTTTACGGTGATAACATGACGTGAAGCTAGCGGAAAGGCATTTACGTGGATTTCCCACATTAATTTGGAATTCATGGAAATGGCCGTGAACTTGACGCTCACGTACGTTGGTCGGAAACTCCGTCAATTCCCACGGGACGTCTTTAGGTGGCGGAGACATTTGCGGAAGCATACACGTGCGTATAGATTTATTCAGAAGGCTTTAGTCTTCTGAATCAATAAATTGTTCCCAAATCTCAGATAAAATATGTAGGCATGTGTCCCCATGACATATTGGTCGATCAGCACAAAATAAATGATAGCCTAAAAGCTGAGTGCACTTGTATGCCTAAATGCATGCATTTCCCATACAGAAACTGCCCCTGCAAGCCCGAGACCTTTTTATTTATTTATTAGGATATTACTATAGCATGCGCGATTGCGCTTCTCACTTGACAGCTTTCTACTCGCAGTGCAACGCGTTGTGAGCTTGTAGATCGGCTCTCGCGCATGTTAAAAAACAAACTCACAATTATAATAAGAACATAGGCTTATCTGCATTCTGCACTACGAATCCAACATTGTTTAGTGTAGTAATGCCTGCAGTAGGCGGCAGGCCTATTGAAATTGTTTTGTTACGGAGCTCCTTGAGTCAGTTGACTGTCGGTCGGTGTGTGTGTGTGTGTGTGCAGGGTGTGTGTGTGTGTGTGTGTGTGTGTGGGGTGGGGGGGGGCAGACAGCTGCCGATCCGATTCACATTGGAAAATGAATGGGCTATATATATAGCCCTATATAAAAAATAGAAGACCACATTAGCCTGGGAGGCGGCCCTTTTTCCGACAGCATTCTAGCCGACGGGGCAACGGTCTGCTCCGCAGCTCCACATTCGCTGCGATGCGAAAAAGCGATGGTCCGACATGCGCTGCTCCCGTGCTTGCAAATATGAAGGACAGACTTTATAATCTTAATAATGTATTGATATTAATCACATGCATGGATGCCACACACAGAATAGTTTAACTCACTGGATAAACTCACTGGATTATAATTTATTAAATTCTTCAGACAAGAGGATCCCAATTATTCACTTATGAATGTATATAGGCTATACTGTTCTTTATCGCGCAATGCCCCCCTCCCTCTCTCCCTCTCTCTCTCTCTCTCTCTCTCTCTCTCTCTCTCTCAAAAGACGACTTTTGCATTGACATATATCCGATATTTTAAATATCGGATAGCCTATGTTTTACCTCTGACTGCAAAGGTGTGAGTGCAGCACCCGCCTTGGTCCCGAACTTAATTAAATAAATTATAATTATATTGCTTCAGCAGCGGAGCACGCACCGTTGTGGTGCATGCTCCGCTGAAGCAATAATTATAATTTCCTTTGGTGTCCTTTGATGGATTGATGTCAGTTGTACATATTGTGGCAAACCAGGGGAAACAGCCAGGCCTATTCCCCACAGAATGAGGCTGGGGGAGGTGATAGAGGGAGTATATCACCCGGTACAGGTATTGCAGCCAATGGGAGCCTGGACATGGACGCACCTGCAGCCAGTCAGGCCATCACCAGAAGCTGTTAAAGAGCCGACGCCCAAGCTGTCTGGTGAGTGAGTCTGAACTGCTGCTGGAGGAGTGAGGAAGGAGGAATCTCTCTGTGCATGAGGCTGGTATGAGGGAGATCTCTCAAGTGAGTACAAGACCTAACAAGACCTAACTTTGGACCCACATGGATGTACTGTGCGTGTATTGTGGCTCACCTGGTATCGTTCTCTCTCCCTCCCTCCTAGGCCGACGGAACTCCTCAAGGGAGAGCCTACAGCACCCTCCCCCAACTAAAAGTCCCTGCTCTCTCTCTGCTCTACCCACAGGACTGCAAGTAACTATAGAAGCCTAAGCCCCCCGAAGAGGAACCTTTCTGTTGCTGTTTTGCCCCGCTTTCCCCTTTCCCTAAGACTTTAAATAAAAGACGATTTAAGTTTATGTTGCCTCTGACTCCGAGCCTCTTGCTTTATTGTGAATCTGTACCCATTCTCCCCTGGGTTGCCACAATATATAGTAGCCTACATGTGGTAATATACAATGGTGCAAAAACGACATAACATAAAAGCCCTAACTGTCCTGTCTACATGTGTAGAATTATTACATTAATAGAGTGCGGGCTATATTCATGCAGTGACCGCGGCTGTGAAGCCGCATATATGTCTGCGGCTGCAAAGCCTTTTTTCTTTTTTTGACAGACCAAACTGCTGTCTGCTGAGTCATGCTTGAAGCCTTTTATGGTGCGATATGGGGCGTGGATCAATGCAAATGAGGTTGTCGGGTGCTTTTCCGATCACTTTGCACCCACTGCATTCAGTATGACATACACCTGCGATACGCCAGCGCACCTGTGGTACACACCGCTCTCTGAATAACACGTCATCTCAACGTAGCTTGATCGGACGGATAAATACGATATCTGTTTCCGCCACAGTGTAACGGTGGCGTATTTCTTTTTAATGAATCAGGCCCTTTAAATGTAATGCCGGCTGCGGCCTCTGTGTCACATAATAGCAACAACATAGCAAGAATTTTAAAGGGGGAGTGTCAAAGCCCGAGATTAACATTGCTGATAAGGTACATCACGTGGTCTGAATGAAAACAGTTTCAAACGACACGTGACTATATCTCAGGCTCTGACGTGACCTAGCATCTAGCCGAGCTGAGTGGCTAGCGCAGTAAAGGCTAGTGGTTTTGAGGTGGCCTTTTGCGTCATACAAAGTGAAAGTGTAATAAAAAAAAATATTTTATTGCTCGAAAAGCTTCCTTACAATGACATTGAGTTGACGTGTAGGTCTTAGGGTAAGCTGTTGCATAATCGCTATTTCGCACTCGGAGTTCCATGCTGCGGCAGAGAGCTGGGATGCAGCCCTGCTCACGTCCGTTTGTCCCCTCTCACCGCCGGGGCACAGCCTAGTGCGCACACGGTATAGCCTCTGGTAGTCATGCAGGCTGCTCTCAGCCGGTCGGACTCTAAATGTGTGAAAATAAAATGTATATAACGTACTCAAATGTGTTAGTTTTACCAATATTGTTTGTTCATGTGAAATGTTTGTTTATGCATAATGAATTGATGAGAAGGCACATCAAAACGGGGAAATTGCCGTACTCTTTGAGTGTGTGTAAACGTATGTTTTCTCATGCCAATAAAGCCCTTTGAATTGAATTGAATTGAATTGAGTGTGACTCTGTACCAAATAATAAATTGCCTCAACTGATCGTCTGACCTGTCCTAGATTATAAACCATGAAAATATTCTGCATTATTTTCCATTCTGCAGCAAGGGGCGATATAATGCTGTGATTCATTCCACTTTACTGACCGTTTCATTGCCTATATGTCCGATTGTCCGTCATGAGTGACTATACTCGTCGCCATAATATAAGAAAATGTGTGCTGTAAAACCTTACTTTTCTATGGAGAGGCACATATTCTGTGCGCGCCGCGCGGGTAAAGTGCGGGGAATTTTAGCGTCCCTTTGTTTGTGCCCATCCCACCCCCTCGCGTCACCAGGCTTTCCACCCCGGAAAAAAACACAGACTGATCCAATCGGAGCCAACCCCGCCCTCAGCACAGAGAAAGTTGAACAGAAAGTTGAACACACTCAGAGAAAGAAAATGAATGACTCGCAGGAGGAGGAAGCGTTCGTGTCCACTGTCGAGTTTGAGGAGGTGGAGGAGGAGAATGAAGAGGAAGAGTCAGACGGTGAGCAGGAGGTGGAGGAAGAACAGGAGTTCCATGACGTCCACGGAATCAGGCCGTACATGTTCGAGCCTCTGCTGGCCGACGGTGAGGAGGAGGGAGTTGGAGCAGCAGCAGCAGCAGCAGAAACTCCTCACCCACGGGAGCATCTTGATGTGTCTAGCTGGTACGTTCCTTTATAATCAAGTATTTATTGCCTATGCATCATGCATGATGAGTTTGTACCTTAGTGGGATAACCAATAATGTGTATTATTGCATGGTAATAACTAGAGAGAATTGCTGTACGTTAATTTAGCAGTTGTGAAAGTTAGCTTACTGTAATGGAATATCAGCTTGAACACTGTGAAATGTATGATGATTCTTATTTTCTGACCTGATTGTTATACTCTTTAGTCGTGAAGTTATTTGCACTTTTCATTCACACAAATCAGTGCAAGCCCTCACATTATTGTTTCTCTGCTTATCATTCAGGTGTACCTGTGGTCACTGCCAGAATATGGATGCCGCTATAGACAGGGTATGCTGTAAAGACCATGACAGGGTTAGTACATCAAGATGACTGTCAATAGCATGCATAACATTATGTTGTTATAATTCACTGTTTAGACATAAGCTTGTGTCTCTAACAAACCCACATACATACATACATACATACATGTACATACAACGTATCTACACCAAAATGTCCCCTCACATTATCCATACATTTTGCATGTTTATCATGTATTCAGGTAAAGATATAGGCAACTAGAAAAAGTGCCCCTCTGTGCACAGGACGTTCTGGAAAATTTGGGGCAGAGTTTCATCATTGGCATCCAGGGAGTGTGTGTGTGTGTGTGTGTGTGTGTGTGTGTGTGTATGTGTGTGTGTGTGTGTGTGTGTGTGTGTGTTTGTGTTTGTGTGTGTGAGACGTGTGTGCAAAAACATACTCTCTCCCCATACCTCCGGCCACCAATGTGTATGTGCTGAACATTCTGCATTGTTGCATATTGTTTATTTTGCTCTGTTCTGCAGGTTATGGACAAAATTAGAGAAGAAGAAGAGCCTGTCCCTGAGTGCATCACTCTGCACCCTGGCTTTGCGGGTACTGCGTTGAACCCGTGGGTACAACAGCTAACATATAGGTCAGTGGTGGAGTCACATGGTGTACGTCATATGTCCAAATAATGGACAACTTTGTATGTTATGCAAATGCTGCACAACCCCTAGCCTGGTAGAACCACTTTCCCTGCTGGACAACATTTGCATTCTGCCAGCTGGGTGAGTCTGGGATCTCTCAGGCTGAGACGTGTATATCAACTTATTATAGTCTGTGTGATCTAAAGGAAATGGAAAATTAAATGCATTTTGTTGTCCATTCTACAACTCTATTAGGGAGAGACTTTTTAATAAGATAGATCCAAATCATGAATTTAAATTTAGTAAAATGTAAAATGGCCTTGTTTATTTATTCTCCAAATACTGTACAAATGTGTATTCATGTATTTAATAATGCATTTCGGAATATGAACAGGAAGGACTGTAATGTCAGTTGTTTTCAATGTACCTGTATATGTATCATATAATCCCATATGGGATGGGCCAAAGTGGCATGACACGAAAATAAATATTGAATTCATTCATTCATACAGTGTTATGATTCAGCGGTTCGGTGAGGGGTTCGAAGGAGAAGCGGACTTCTCAGAGCACGAGTAAGTATACTATAAATAAATAATTGTATTTCTTATACTTGTATTTCCATTGTTGTCAATTTCCTCTTGGCATCAGTGCTTGTCAAACCCTTTCACTTTTATGATGTAATCAAAATGCTATGTCCTTTCCTTTCCATGTGCAAGAGTATTTGTAGTAAATCATTTTCGCATGTCATTGATTCTTTTTAGGCGTTACCGGTACACAGCGTACCGCTCCTTTGTGAGGTGGTGTTGGGGCTATTTGGGAAAAGGGAACCGGAGGGTCATCCCATCGTGTGCCGTCACCCAAATTAGGGGTGCTTATCCCTCTCCCGATGGGCAGTACAGAGGATTCCGGCTGCCTCCACTCCACACGCCACGTCCTCCCAACAGGCACACACGCTTGTTGTCCCTGATGCCTATTGTTTTTCTGCCTATTTTTTATTATTTTTATGTTAGGTGGTAATGAGGCTTTATTTTATTTATTTATTTATTTTGCGGCGGAAGCCATGCAAGGTACCGACCAGCACATCAGGAGAAATTTGGGGTTCAGTGTTACTGAAATAAAGCTGCTTGTGTAACACATTACATGTTTCTGGTTGGGTTTTGTAATGCACTATATTAGATGTACTAGATATTGCTGATCTACAAGCTGACAACACATTGCAGCAAAACGAGTTGTGAGCTTGTAGCTTTCATCTTTTCAGTGTCTGACACCCGCACTCAAGTAAGAGTTTCACATGCTGCAGGAAAGTTTAGTTCTCTGGGGAAACATTGTGCACAGGTTCAAATGACCTTTTGCCCTTATTTCACATGGCCCTACCACAGATGCTGTTGAAATGGCATATACATGCTCCTTAGATGTTTTGCATCATCACAAACACCCCTACTTAAATCTTGTGCCTGTAAGATATCTGTAACTTTGACATTAGCCAGGTCTCTTGGGGAGTTTGTAGTACAAGTCTAATTTATACTTTGTTGTACGAAATGAAAAGAAGTAAAACTCTGGTCATACAACCAAGCGACATACAAAGTACAGGCCTATACATTTGCCTTATCCATAGGCCATCGTTGCTCAGGTTAGTGGCATTGTAATTGTGCAGTTATATCGCTCGCAATACCTAACCACTTTCAACCTGGTGTGCGTATTTTTGGAATGTCAATTTCCAAAGAATTCACTGAAACAGTCACACCTTCACAGAGGCGTAATTTCAGAAAGAGTGTGGCAAAAATAAATAACCTACCACAGCCCCATTTCTAAAAAAACAAAAATAGTGGATCTACAAGCTCTCAACGCGTTGCCAAGCGACGCATTCAGAGCTTGTGGATCAACTATTTTCACTATTTGTTTGGGGGCGGGCGAAAAGAGAAAATGTTCACATGACATTCCCAAAATAGTGATGCCACATTGGAAGTGGTTAATGGATGTATGGCTGCATACAATAAAAGACTTATCTAAATTATAACACATGTCACGTGTGGATGGACGCCGGGCATAGATTGCAATGAAGTCTGATTTAATGTGCTAAAACAATTTAGAT
Source organism: Protomyctophum bolini (assembly GCF_963924005.1). Classification (NCBI taxonomy): domain Eukaryota; kingdom Metazoa; phylum Chordata; class Actinopteri; order Myctophiformes; family Myctophidae; genus Protomyctophum; species Protomyctophum bolini. The sequence continues at coordinate 185,238 of NC_137874.1, read as the reverse complement.
TTAGGGCACAATATGGGGAAGTACAGTATATACACAGTTGTAACCCATTCAGGACAGGGAGCCCTTTTGGCAAAATACAGATAATTCTGGTGGTCCTTGACATGAAAAAGGCAGAGTACCACCACCCAAAATTGAGACATCTCAAAAACATGAAATCTATGTACAGGTTGAAGTAAAACTGAGGGGGGCACAAGAAGTGCTAGAATACTAAATTATGCGAGATTTGTAACCAAATGGACCCTTATAATTTGTTAATTGAGTGTGAATTTAGAGAAAATGTAGAATTGTTATGATCAACGTTTACCTGTTGTGGTACCACATCAATACAGCGTGGAATTGTGGAAAATCATATCCAAAGATAACAATCTGACAGGCTAAATATCATTCAGTGGTGGTCCGTGTCTCAAATGCCAAATAAATAATGGGCCTTGGTATGGGTTGAAAAACACTGCTGTAAAAGATGGACTACTTCTTATTTAATTATTTTAGATATAAAAGAATAGATAGTAAGTGCCACATGCTTTGGTAATGGTACTGTTACCAAGTGGGATTGTAGATCGGCTGTTTGCCAGTAAATTACATACTGGACATGAGTCAGACTTGCAGGTGAAAAATAAGGTTTTATGCGTTCCAGGCCACATGTCTGTCAAGATAAAGCATTACAAAATAGAAAAATTGCCAGAACACTTTGATAGAGATAGAATACAGTCTAAACCAGTCTAAACTAACAACTTTATCTAAAATATTTGAATGGGCATAAATGAAAAGACACCAGATGCTGTAGATATTTCAATAACCACTTGATACGTTAAATAGCTAAACTGGAAAGGTCACTTGCTGAACTTGTGCTACTGTAGATCTGCTGTATACACCTGCTGTTTGCCATTTTATGTTACTCTCAGTGGTGGAGAAATGGTGATGAGAGAGGGGATGAAATTGGGTGCATCTGATGCAAGTTGTCCCTGTTGAGCACTGACGAAGCCTTTTAAATTCTTCTGGCTGAAGCGCTGGACTTCTCTTGGGCAGGACTTCTCTTTACTGGGATGAAATTGGTGTGTGTGTGTGTGTGTGTGTTGGGGTGATTAGCAATATTGGACACTTCTTGCAAGTGTGTAATTGTGTTGCAAAGACTCAATTACGCAACACAAAATATCATAAAGATGGATAAACGTTTGATATGTGATATCAATAATATTATGAGAACAGAATGAGAAAATAGAAAAAAGAAAAAAAAATTGATGTCAAACTGTGTGAAATACATGCTGTGATGAGAAATATATCTACTAGCTATAATGTAAACTTTAGCTTGAAGGTCACAGGTGTCCAGCTCAAACTAAACCAGAAGATGAAGTCATCACAACACAGCAGCCATACCTAGCATGGAAAAAAGAAAAATCACAGACGTATCATGGCATAAACTCTTGAAGTGTGTTTAAGTGTTTGTTTTCTTGTCACCGTCTGACCATAAACATTATACTAAATATATCATGAAGTAAATAATACAAATTATATCACAAAATACTAAAGGTCATGCAATACCATGACTGTTGTCGCTGATAACCTCCAATAAACTAATCAGCTGGCAGAACAAACTGGCAGAATAAACTGTAAACGTTTTCAGAATCGGCCTCATCGGTATAAATGGGTTAAATGGCCTGGCTTAGTTTAAAAGCCCACTCACCACGACAAGGTGCAGGCCGAGAGTGGGGACAGAGGACAGACACATGGGGTGGGGGGTGGGGGGGGGTGTGTGTGCCTGTCAATTTTACCAGTAGTGTAGGAACATCTGGGCTCAACTTATTCACTAGTGGGGCGACAGCAGCCATCCAAAGTTAATTTTGTGTGTGTGTGTGTGTGTGTGTGTGCCTGTCAATTTTACCAGTAGTGTAGGAACATCTGGGCTCAACTTATTCACTAGTGGGGCGACAGCAGCCATCCAAAGTTAATTTTGTGTGTGTGTGTGTGTGCCTGTCAATTTTACCAGTAGTGTAGGAACATCTGGGCTCAACTTATTCACTAGTGGGGCGACAGCAGCCATCCAAAGTTAATTTTGTGTGTGTGTGTGTGTGTGCCTGTCAATTTTACCAGTAGTGTAGGAACATCTGGGCTCAACTTATTCACTAGTGGGGCGACAGCAGCCATCCAAAGTTAATTTTGTGTGTGTGTGTGTGTGTGTGTGTGTGTGTGCCTGTCAATTTTACCAGTAGTGTAGGAACATCTGGGCTCAACTTATTCACTAGTGGGGCGACAGCAGCCATCCAAAGTTAATTTTGTGTGTGTGTGTGTGTGTGTGTGTGTGTGTGTGTGTGTGTGCCTGTCAAGGCAGGCAGGTAGGTGTGTGTGTGTGCGTTGGGGGTGGGGGACGACGACAATGGGAAAGGATCTCGAGACAGCATGAAACAGATGATACAAAAAACAAAACAAGAGTGGGGACAGAGGACGGGGGGACGACGACAATGGGAAAGGATCTCGAGACAGCATGAAACAGATGATACAAAACAACTAAACAACTAAAATCATGTTAGAATGATTTTAGAGTGTTCATTATAAAGACTTGTGCTCCGCAAAGATAGCTCCAAGCTTCACAATAAACACTACTGACCTGCCCTGGTGGTGATCACTGATCACGGTTCGGCAGCAAAACGGGACCATCTGGACAGATCTTCATCTGGGCCGGGCCTCTCGTATTCGGCACAAAGAGCTGGTGGGACTTCAATGGCCTCAATCATCTCCTGATACGGACGTGGGTCCTTCACCACCACCACCAAGAGCTGCTGTAAGGCGTCCACATAGACTAATACAGAACAAGACATGCAGACTCAAAACTTGTTTCACAAATTCAGGCATCATATTGTTTGCATAATATTATTATTATTATAGGGTGTGAGCCAATAGTCAGGCCAATGGGTTATGTGGAAATATATAAAGGTGTCATTTGTTTCGTATTCAAATGCTGCCGAGCCAATCAATAAAAATCTATGGGAATCTGAACTGGAAAAGGACATGCAACTTATGATTGTGTGTGTGGTGCTGTATGTATCAGTTATTGCAGTGCTCTTGACCAAGACAAATTCCCTGTTAGTCTGCAGCATTCACCACCAGGGAAACAAAGCAGTTCTTCTTGGAATTATTTTTTGTTTATATATGATAATCAAACCAGTCAATCAATCCATATTGGAACGTACCGAATGTCGGCTTGGCCTTCACAAAGGCCCTGGAGTATTCGCCCTTCTTGAACTTGGGGAAACGCACAGTGGTTTTTGGCTTTCCATCTGGCCCCAGAAGACGCTGACGTGCTGCGTTCTCATTGTAATGCAGGCAAGCCAAAAGCAGTCTGAAATATAAGGGGGGGGGGCAATTAGTACTCTAGGCCTGAATTACATCCAGTACATACATTTTGGAACATTTTCAATTAAACAGGGTTCCCACACATTTGTACACATGCTATCGAGTATCGCATAACACGATAACACGGTGCAACACGAGTAACACAGTGCAACGTGTTGTGAGCTTGTGAAGCTGTTCTTTTCGTTGTGACGTGATGTATACATTAGGCCGCACTCACGGAGCTCATTACACATTTCTGTTAGATGTTAGACATGTTTTATGAACAATGTCAACAGCCAAAAACAATGTATATACATACAGAGTAATTCAAGGCCCGGAAATGTGTTTTTCTAATTAAAAAAAAAAATCCAGGAATTTCATGGCCATGGGAATGTTTTACAGTTGGGGCACCAACAAGTGGTCCAGGCGCATGCCACATATAGGCTCTGGCCTGACAGCGTCACAGTGCATTCACTTGATACTATCAACAAAGGCAGAAAAGCAACAAAAAAAAAGTAATAATAATAATCAAAAAAAATGTTTTACATCTTATACTAAGCTGCAAGCATTCTTACTAAATTCACCAACCTGCACAGCATTCCAATGAACGGAAAGACCACATTCTTGGGGGCCCAACGCAATAACAGAGCGTGAAAACTCTCCAAGGATGAGGTCTGTGCGTGAGGACTGATCTTGGCAATGTCCTTCAGCAATGGAGCTTTCAGCACCAGGTCACAAAACCGTTCACAGGCTTTGGTGTCTGAGGAATGATAAAAACAGAGGATGTAAAGATCACCACTTATCAGTTTAAAAATCAGAACAAAAGTGTCATGACAATTACAACTGATGACGACATTTATTTATGACGACTGTAATGTTTGTTAATAGAACAGTTCCCAAACTGGAAAGACATGGAGTGACTGACATGTCTATCTGCTACTGCGCATGTTCTCACAATATGAAGACTGCACTGCCCTCTACTGACCATTGGCAGCATCTGTGTTTATTTATCAAATATTCATTTCTAAAGATACAAGCTGCCAAATGTACCGCCAAAGACTGTGCTAACACTACAAAGCCATGCTGCCACGCCTGACAGACAATGCAAGAAACGTGTTCCACTTCCACTCACAATTTAGGTGGCTTTTAAAATGCTGTACTTATTCCTTCATTACAAATGTGATAGGCCTATGTATTTGTATTTGGCACCTCATACGTGTAAATATAAAATCAAATATAGCCTACAATTGAAACCTGCTATTGCATTGATGTTCTCCTGTGTTCAACGAGTTTGTGTGGACACATATCTTTGTCGTATGGGCAGTTTTTTTAAATTCCATATAGGTATAGCCCAGGCCTAAGTGTCACAAATAGCTGTAGATAGCATAAATGGTTATTTTTAATAATATAAATTATGTAATTCATATTTAGAATAAAGTAATGAAGAAGTACATTTTTCAGCATAAGATGTAGAGTAGACAATGTAAATTTCTCACTTGGTAACAGCCATGCTCTCCGTGCAAGGTAGTCATGGACACAGTTGGGGAACAGTGGATTGGCGTGGGCGTGGACGTTCTGCACGTGGTTGGTGATGGATTTCCACTTAGCCACGGCCTCTTCCCCACTCTGCGACGTGGATGTGCACCAGTACAGGTGGTTCACAGAGCTCTTTCTCCACACTTTGACCTCATCACAGCCACGCTCCTTCCCAAGAGCCTCCAGTTTCTTGGACAGGGCTTTGAACAGGATAAGAGAGAGAAGAGAAAGAAAGAAGAAAATAAAAAAAGAGTTCACAAGAAAATAATTAGTTTAGACATGCTAAGTAATAACAAATAGACAAAAAATGTCTTGTGAATAATAACACTAATAATAATATCACTAATTTACTGCGATTGCTTGGCTCAATAAACAACCTTTGGCTACATGCCAGGCATCGTAGAAGTGCTGGATGTCCTTTTTCTGCTCCTTCATGTACTTCTGTACCTGCAGGTGACGGTCAGTTACAATGGCACCTATTGTCAAGCCAGCTGACTCCAGAAATGACAGGCTCCTGGTGAAACCTGCGATTTCCATGTTGTTGCTGTAGCGGACGCCTTGCTCATTGCTCTGTCAACAAAAACAATGAGTTTGCTAATGTACAGGTTAATTCTGGACAAAGATGTGAAGACTATGACCATTACATAATTCCTACCTGCACAAGTTGGATGTCCAAGATCCTGTTTAGGTCCACGTCCATCATAGTGTATGATCCATACTTTGCGCTGTGGCCTGTGGGGTGAGAGAGACGGTTATTACGGCATTTCCACAAGAAAATAGCAATGAAGGTGAACTAAACGTAGTTATACTAACCCGGCGAGTCAGCTCTCATGTCGCCTGCCAAAGTAATGGGCTTGCCAGCTGCCTTCGCAACAGCCAAAACCTTGGCCTGCTCCATCTTCCAATGGTGAAGAATGGTTGGATGAAGGTATGACCGTTGGTGGCGGTAGTAAGTCCTCGGAGTGAAGGACTGGAGCCGCAGTGATGACAGAACCTACGTTTACAACAAGAAGAACATGGTCACTAATACTATACCAATGTGTTTAGTACCAACTGTAGTTGTTGATGATCTACACATCAACTTACCTTGTGGACCTGAATAAATGAGGCGCCATTAAAAGCCACAGCTGCGGAAAGCAGAATGTTCCCAGCTGGGATGCTACCAAGATAAGGCTGGCTTTGCCACTTAGCGGTATGTTCACAGTGGAAGCAGGTCTAATGGATAAAGAGCAAAAGCAGAAATGATACAAAGAGAAATGAGAAAGAATTACACATGAACTATAGTTATTATACATGGGGTGACTGTGGCTCAGGAGGTTGAGCGGCCACATGGCAACCGGAAGGAACCTGGGCTTCCCCAGAGTTAGTGCTGAAGTGTCCTTGAGCGAGACACTGTCCCCTAATTGCTCCAGATGAGCAGCTTGCATGGTTTCCGCCGCCATCAGTGTATGAATGCGTGTGTGAATGGGTGAATGTAATGCACAATCTATGTAAAGCATTTTGGATAAAGGCACTATATAAATGCACCATTTACACATGATTTAATTACCTGGGTGACAGACAGGAAAGTTCCCAGCACGTGCTTCTGCAGTCCACATTTGCGGGTGCAATTAGGACATGTGTTGAGCAGCTGAAGCAAGTTGTCCTCAAACACGATGTACTTCCTTGCACTGGAAGCTGGAGTACTGGAGAGAAGATATTACAACATGTTAGAACAGATATATGATTTCATAACAAACACAAAGGGCAGGGGCTCATCAAAGAGCATTAGATTATTATTATTACCTGCGAATATCCTGTGCACCGACATCTTCAGAGACAGAGTCATCAGGCACATACGTCTGCGTCCCCGTGCTGTCCATGCTCTCCACGTTCTCTGCTGCTGCAGCTAAAATCCGTGGCCTTTTTACAGGTGTGGATGTGGGAGTCGACATGGGTGTGGACGTTGGTGTTGACGTGGGTGTGGATGTGGGTGTGGATGTGTGCCGTGTCTCTGGATAGTCAATGCCACACTGGTCAGGCATCCATGTTGAAGCACTCCTTGTGTTTGGACGCACCTGGATTCCTAATTCACACAAAGAAACAAATTACAAAACTTAGACAATAAAAAACAGCATGTAACTTAGAAAATCAGACCAGTCTGAAGCGAGTGGTGCAGCACCGCCTATTGGTACTCTAAACATACGGTAGTAACATAGTCCCATAGTAACAGTCACATAGTCCCATAGGGACAAAACTGTTCCTTGGAGTGGTTGCACGACTCAAAAACAATGCTGGCATAATGTTTTGTAATAATGTAACTACGATGTAGTAATCTGTATATATGGAGTCTCGTGACATCATGTCTCCATATATGGCCTTCTCCATAATATATGAAGATCACACTGACCTGTTGACACTATTTTGGGCATGTCATAATATGCAAAGATTGTCAAAAACAGCTGCTGTGATGCTGTGATGTATGGACCAATATAATCTCAAGATACTTAGTTTACTACCACTATTACCACATTAGCCAACTCAGTTTCTTATAACATAGGCCTAATGTATACAGCCATATATTGATACCCATATTACTTTAGCGATCTCTCTCTCTCTCTCACTCACACACACACACACACACACACACACACACACACAATTACAGGACAGACCGACCAGTCTATACCTTGGTGCAGACAGACAGACTGACCGACCGACTGACTGGTCTATACCTTGGTGCAGAAAAACAGACAGACAGACACACACACACCTGCACTTCGCATCTTTGGTTTCAGATGTGCCTGAGATTTGACTGTCTTTGTCACCACAACGCACTGGCATCCAAAGTCTCTAGTGGTTGGCTGAAAACACATAATGATCAAATCATTACATCGTTCATATAACCTCTGAAACGACTATATTAGCTACAAACGAGAGTAGAATTAATTACCTTTGGTGGAGGAGAGTTTCCAACCGTGTAAGTGGACGGTATTGCGTCCTTTGACAGGAAAAGGTGGCTTGCAAATCCCGCCGTGAATCGAAGTTTGTTCTCAAAGCTGCCGTCTGAGAAGTGCTTATCACACAAACGTGAGTTGTTGAAAACCCCCCCTTCTTCAAAATGTGTGAACTCCAACCATTTTTGCCGAAGCCACGGATACAGTTCCTTATGAGGAAAGGGGAACAGCGTGGAGAAATTCGCACAACCAAACACACAGCGACGATGTTGAGGCATAATGTCGATCGAGTCCGAAGTTGGGAAAAAATCCTGGGATCTTGTATTTCTCTATGTGTGTCACTGTGCTCAAACATAAAACGACTGTATATTCGCGCCTCTCGTCTGCCTGCCACGCCTACTCCTGACGTGAAACTAGACTGCTGTAGTAAAATGCGGTGGTAAAATGCTGTAGGCAGGCCGGCCTATCAAAACTATCGATGACTGACTGACAGCCCTCCCCCCAAGCTATGTCCCGCCTCCTGCAGTACACTTTCACTAGTACTGCCCAGCGCACTTTACCCGCGCACAGAATCTGTGCCTCTCAATTCAATTCAAAGGGCTTTATTGGCATGAGAAAACATACGTTTACATTGCCAAAGCAGAAAGAACAATACAGCAATACAATCAAAACAAAAATGATGTACTTTGAAGGTCAGAATCTTCAATAGATCAACTTCTATGTACCAAGATCACTCGATGCAGGTATAGTGCAGGAATATACACAATGATTAGTCTTTATCTCCATAGAAAAGTAAGGGCTTACAGCACACATTTTCTTTGTACAGTATGTCACAAAGCCCACGTTGGAACAGATATTATACTCTTACTAGATCAAGTGGGGTGACGTTCATTTTAATACCAAATGGATTATATCGATATGTTTTAGCCTGTGTATAGCTGTTGTGAACGTGAATAGTTGTGTTTATTATTTACAAAGCTTTGTCAAATTGTCACCCATGCGATAATCGGCCATGCCTCCCTGAACCTGTGTGTGTGTGTGAGAGAGAGAGAGAGAGAGAGAGAGAGACCGCCCCCCCATATCGGTGTGTGTGAGAGAGAGAGAGAGAGAGAGAGAGAGAGAGAGTGTGTGTGTGTGTGTGTGTGTGTGTGTGTGTGTGTGTGCGTGTGTGTGTGTGTGTGTGTGTGTGTGTGTGTGTGTGTGTGTGTGTGTGTGTGTGTGAGAGAGAGAGAGAGAGAGAGCCTGGCGCAGTGTCGCTAGACAGGCAGACCAGTGGTAAACTGGCCAGGGCTCCGGGCTCAGCACTTAGCCGTGGTTGAGCGCATGGGGAGCGGGGGAGACAGATAGACAAGATAGGTACGATGGAACCCGTCACGCGAAATTGCGATTATGCAACAGTTTACGCCAAAACTTACACGTCAACTCAATATCATTCTAATGAATATTTTAGAGCAAGAAATTAATTTTTCCACCAAAACTTTTACCCAGCTATGAAGCTAAAAGTGACCTCAAAACCACTAGCATGAGTTGATAGCCACCAGGAACGCTAACTCGCAGAGCCCAGAGCCGCTCTGACATTTAGACCAGATACAAGATCAATTTTATTGGTCAAATTGAGCTGGCCCGTAAGTACGTCACAATCTAGATGCTAGCGTTAATAGCCTTAATAGCTTCCCGAGGGGCGTGTCATCCCCGCTTTAAGGGGCTTGTTTCCGAACATGCTCTTCAATTAGTCCAATTTATGTAGCGAGGCCCGGGCTTCACCTTCAAAGCAAAAGGGAGCAAACAGGCCCCGGTGCTCCTATTGATTTGGGCCCCTTTTGCTTTTTTTCCCTTCTACGGCCATTGATTAAATCTCCGGCATTATCTGCTGTACAGGCCATGAGGGGGACACAGCGTTATTGCTCTGCTGCTGCCGTGGGCCTGTCAGTTCCCTGCCTCGGCCCAGACAGAGAAATAAGGTAGGGAGACATGCAGGAGAGATGTGATGAAAACAAGCCCCCCCTCCCTTTCACTCCCTTTCACTTTTTTTTCCTCTCTCTCTCTCTTTTTTTCTTTTTTTTTACTCCGGGAACAGATTTGGCCCTTAACCCATTTTGACCTGACGTCGAAATTTAATTTTTTTTAAAAATGTATTTCTTTCTGAAAAACCTCATGTTTCTATATCAGTGGTTCTCAATATTTCATGTCAAGGACCCCCAAAAATATATGAAATTGGCCGCTGACGCCCATCTGAAAATGTGTTGTTTCAGGGACCGTCTCCCAGAAGCAAAGATTTGAGTTAAAAAAACGTTCGCTCTGAAAGAGTATATATTCAAAGAGTTGTGCCTCATTTTCACGATTTCTCAAAAATAGATCTACAAGCTCATTGCGCGCCACCGAGTGGCGCGCAATGAGCTTGTAGATCTATTTTTCAATAGCTATATATAAAGCACAACATAATGCTATAACACCAAAAGGGGGTTCCCGCGCAGAATGGCTTAATGAAGGTCTCGCGGCGGAAACGAGAGTGGTCGCGGCGGGGTCACGGGGGGTTCCGGGGGAACGCCCTCTTATCCCGGGTCTCGCTTACCCTCCAGAGCCACGGGTAGATGACGCTGCCCCGCGCAGTCCCCAGAGTTTGACCCCTCAGATTGATTTATCGTAATCAACTGGCGGGCCAGGATGAATCCGGAGGATGCCTGTGTGTTGTGGGGGGGAAAGGCACCTTGGGACCATGGAGACAATCACTAGACCCTCCATCAATTTACACATGACAGGAACCACAGACACACGGAGACAGAGGGAGAGGGAGAGGGAGGGAGAGGGAGAGGGAGATAGGGAGGGAGGGAGAGAGAGAGAGAGAGAGGGAGGGAGAGAGAGAGAGAGGGAGGGAGATAGGGAGGGAGAGAGAGAGAGAGGGAGAGAGATAGAGAGGGGGGGAGAGAGAGAGAGAGGGAGGGGGAGGGAGAGGGAGGGATAGAGGGGGAGAGGGAGGGATAGAGGGAGAGGGAGGGATAGAGGGGGAGAGAGAGGGAGAGGGAGAGGGAGAGAGAGTGCTGCCGCTGGTGAGAGGAGAAGAGAAAATGTGGGGGGGTTAGAAGAATTCATGTATTGTGTGTGTGTGTGTGTGTGTGTGTGTGTGTGTGTGTGTGTGTGTGTGTGTGTGTGTGTGTGTGTGTGCGTGCGCGTGCGTGCGTGCGTGCGTGTGCGTGCGCGTGCGTGCGTGCGTGTGTGTGTGTGTGTGTGTGTGTGTGTGTGTGGCGGGGTATAGGGGGAGGAAGGTCCCCTCAGGCCGAGACAGTTAATTAGCTTTGTGAGAAAACAATCAGGCTAACAAGCCCAACAAAGTTATTAGACTGTGGCCGTTATCACTGCCGGGTCTCCCAGGGCCCAGGACGAGGTGGCAGCGCTCTGTCAGCCGCCGTGGCATATTCACACATTCACACCCCCAACCCCTGGCGCCACACACACACACACACACACACACACACACACACACACACACACACACACAGATATGGACACACTTCATGGCAGTGTGGGGTCGCCCCTATAATCGCTCAGGCGTTTTACGTCTCATTTGACACGGAGTCCTGCCTCCCCACCGTCGCAGAAAAACCGTTGTTTTATAATCATCGCCATGCAACCTGTGGCAGAGGCTCCGCCTCCTGCTGTGTTTGTTTTGGCACGGGCGCCACTATATACCGCCACGCCACGCCGATATCCACCTTTTCTTTATACGCGTCGGTTACACGCGGAAAATATCCCTTCTCACGTTTCGTCTCCGGTGCATGACTGACTGACTGACTGGCTGACTGGCTGGCTGGCTGACTGACTGACTGACTGGCTGACTGACTGACTGACTGACTGACTGACTGACTGGCTGGCTGGCTGGCTGACTGACTGACTGACTGACTGACTGACTGACTGACTGACTGACTGACTGACTGACTGACTGACTGACTGACTCACTGACTGACTCACTGACTGACTGACTCACTGACTGACTCACTGACTGACTGCACGGCTGGCTTTTATGCCGCCGGTCGTAATGATGGCACAGGTTGGAGCGGTGGAAGGAAGCGAGCAAGCTCGGTGACATAAAACAGCGTCTGCCCCGCGCGCACGCTGTGCCCCACGCTGAGTGGGCCACGCTGAGTGGGCCACGCTGAGTGGGCCGGGCCCCACGCTGAGCGGGCCGCGCCCCACGCTGAGGGGGCCGCGCCTCGGACACACATGATGAAATGAATGGTGAAAAACACAAACACGCCCCCCCGCCGCCCCCACCCCGCCCCCACTGTACATTATCCCATTTTGTGCGGGAACCCCTTTTGGTGTTAGCATTGGTTTATGCTTTAGCTATTGGAAAACAGCAGATCTACAAGCTCGGTGGCGCGCTACGAGCTTGTAGGTCTGCTATTTTTGAAAAAAATTGAACAACGACTGACATAGAAACATAGCTTTTTCAGAAAACTGTCAGGATGTAGAGTAGAAGACATTTTTAGAATCTGATCTCAGGTCAAAATGGGTTAAACTGACTCTTCCCCACCATTAAATAATGTAATGCTCGACATAAATTCACAGCAAAAGGGAGGAAATCTCCAATTTGGAATAAAATCTAAGCAAACAAGCAATGCTGGGGTTGGATGATATTCACATGCATGCCGAGCCATGAATCACATGAATGCCTCAAGAACTCTCACTTTCTCTCTCTCTACACA